>NC_060268.1:9447519-9800495 GCF_021613505.1 Equus quagga | reverse complement strand
CTTCCAGAGAATAGAAAATGAGAAGACATTGCCCGATTTAATTTATAAGGCCAATATAATTCTGAGAATAAAATCTGAAAGGGATATAAAAAACGAGGGAGAAGATTAAAGGTCAATCTCAGTCCTGAAAATAAATTCAAAAATTCTAACCAAAATGTTGTCCAGTCAAATCTGTCAGTGTATAAAAGGTACAACCACACACGCGCACACACACACACAGATAACATATCACAACTAAATCAGATTTTTGCAGAAAATGAAGTTTGCTTTAAAATTGGAAAATACATCCAAGTAAAGTAACATGATTAAGATAAAGATTAAATATTCCAAATAACTATCACAATAGATGCAGAAAAACATTGAATAAATTTCACATCTAATCATGATTAAAACCATTAACTGCATAGGAATTAGAGAGGAAATCCTTTATCTGATTAAGGATATGTGTAAAACATCAATAGCAAATATCTGACTTGAGGAAAAATATTCAAAGACAAGTGTATTCACTATCAACCCTACTGTTTGTCGCACTGCAGATTCTATCAGTGTGGAGGCAAGAAAACCAAATTTTGAAAATTAAAGTTTTCAAAGAAAAACTCTCACAACTGGCAAGTGACATGATTTTTATGTAAAAATGTTAAAGGAATATGCAGTTAAATTATTAGGGTTAGTAGTGATTTTTAGCATGTTTCTGGATTCAGATTCAATATAAAAAATGTTTTGTATTTGTGAGTACGGACAAATTTCAATAATGAAATAAAAAATGTTGCCATTTACAACATCATCAAATTCACAGAATTCTAACTAAGAAGTCAAATAGAATGTGTGAAATACCTCTACACAGAAACTATCAACTATGTTTCATAGAAAAAATTAAAAGACTGAACTAAATGTGGGAAAATGCTTGTTCATGGATTGGGAAATTCAACATTGTGAAGCTCTCAATTCTTATCAATGTGATTTATGGATTTATTTTGGTAGCAAACAAAATTTCAGTAGGGTATGTGTATGTATGTGTGTATCTAAAATGCCAAAATATTTCTAAAATTTTATGGAGATGCAAAAGGCCAAGAATAAGATAGCTATGGCACTTTTGAAGAAGGTGAAAACATTTTGACGACTTGATTATCAAGATTTACTGTAAAGACTTATTATAAAGCTACAGTAATTAAGGTAGCTTTTTATAGTACAACAATACACACGTAGAATATTGGAACTAATTAGACAATTCGGAAACAGAGCCATGCATATGTGGAAATTTGATTTAAAACAAACATGTCACCCAACCTGGTATTAAACTGTGCTGGGTTAATTAGATATCCATATGCCAACTGATGAAAGACTGACCATTAGGCATATCATACAGAAAAGAAAACTAGATGAAAAACACAAAATCACATTCTAGAAGTTACAAAAGGAGAATATTTTAAGGATTTAGGGGTCTAGAAAATTTTGTTTTCTTTATTGTCTTAAAGTGATTGGACTATATTAAAATTAAAAAACTTCTGTTCATTAAAAGAAACTATTAAGAGAATGAAAATGCAAAGGACAGAGAGGGGGAAAGCATTTGTAAGATACATAACAGGCAAAGGGCTCATTTCTTGAACATGTAAAGAATCTGCACAATATACTAAGAAAGAAACAATAATACAAAAGCAAAAAGGGCCACAGATACAAAAAGTGGTTCACAGAAGAATATATTAAATGCCCAATAAAAATATGAAAATGTGCTCAACCTCATTAGTAACAATGGGAACATTTATGAAAATCCTTATGATACACCATAAAACATCCATCAAAATGGCTAAAATTAAATACAATATAATACCTTGTCATATTGACGATAAAAGGAAATGGGAATCTTTCCACACGCCTGGTAGTAAATTGACACAGACACTTTGAAAAGTGGCATTATCTGCTGAGGTTGAGCATACAAATTCCCTAAGACACACCAGTTGCATTCAAGTTTATATACCCAACAGAAATCCATGTTTATGTGTACAAGGGGACGTACACAAATGTTCACAGCCACGTTGTTCCTAACAGTCCTGTATTAGTTGGCTAGGGCCGCCATAACAAGTACCACAAACTGAAGGCTTTAAACAACAGAAATTACCGTCTCATGGTTCTGGAGGTTAAAAGTTCAAGATTGAGGTGTTGGCAGGATGGCATCCTTCTGAGGGCTATGACAGAGAATCTGTTTAATGCTGCCTTATGTATTCGGATTGTGCTTCATTAACCTTTAAATAAGAACTGTCTTGATAGATAAGTAGATAGATGATATGTATATATTTTATGTGATTATAGGGCATAGGTATAGGTATATACACATCAAATTGTTATATTCATTACTTTAAGAGAGTAGACTTGGAAAAGTGAGGTAAAGAGATACTATTAGTTTTTTCTTTTAGTCCTCTCTGCCCTTTAATTTGCTATAGAAAACATGTTTACTTTCAAATTTAAAAAATTTATTAAAAATGTTACAGAAAGAGAGCAATATGATAATTAATGCATTAAGATTAAACTGAAAAGAGGCCAATTGCTTTTAAGGTCACACTTCAAAGACAGGAAAATCTTTCAGAATTTGCCTTCATTCAATCAACCTCCTGCACCATACATTTGCAACTCACAAATATTATGTTAAATATGCATGCATTCTCTGGCCATAGGTAGAGATACAGCAATGAGACAGTTTGAATAGCTGAAAAGCTCCTTATATATTGGACTCTCACTAATGCAATATGAAATTGAAACCTTTCAAAGTAATGTGCTCAAAGAGCAATACAAAATAACTTAAAAGGCTTTTCATAGTTTAAGAAAAAGAGCTAAAACATTTCCAGTCATTGTAAATTGCAGTCCACATTTCTCAGGTAATTATTAGTTTATTGGAAATGTTCTATCCATTTGAAATCTCTCCAGTAATTCTAAAATATTTGAGAAGAGCCCAAATTTAAGTTTCGAGGTGACAGGACTGCTTCACATCCATTGTACTTTTCAATTATAATGGAATATATTCATATGTAACTTTGCATATTAAATGTCAAATGATTTTGCTATATATTTGGTATCATCTAAGCTTAAGACATTTTGTAAATATTAAAAATTGGAAAGAGGAGACCCTCGTACTACTTCTTTTTCTTGTCTACTGCATGCTTTAAGAATCCATATTTTTAATTCTAATTTAATTTGTCCTCATAAGTTTGTTATGGAGAGGAAGAAAGGAGATAACTTTACACGTAAAAACGATAGCACCTCCTTTACGCTTCATTAAGTTGCATTACCCAGAGAGGCCAAGGCCAGGGTGTCCTGAACTGGACGAAGAGCAAGAGACCTCAGAGAAAAGGCAGCAGGCTCAAATATTTCCTGTGTCTAGACTCCTAACGACAGACATACTCACCCTGAATCTTGAACCACAGACTGGCATTCCTCTTACTCCTTTGTGATTTGCTTTCACTCAATGTTGACATTGTTAGCATATAGAAAAATATTTTATGCTTTAAAAAAATCACTTACTAATCTTTATTCAAATGCACTCAGAAATTGCGAGGAGGGCTGAGTTAGCTAGTAGTTATGATTTTACTAACTAAATGAGCAATAGTTTTTTTACTACAAACAACATTTGCTTCTATTGCCGTGTAGAAGACATTTAAATGGAAATATAAACAACTCCCCTTAGATGTCAAGACTCCTCATGAGATTAAACATTTTTTTAAAAATGCTTTTTATTTACATAAATGTGTATTTTTTGGTAAGCAATGCACTAAGTGATAGACTATGAATATGAATAATATATAAACCCAGGTACCACAAATAAAAAACAAAATTGACTCACTCTAATTTTATGTAATGAGTGCTTTAGCCAGCCTGTACACAAAATGCTATGAAAGCACAGGGAAAGGCAATTAATTCTATGAAAAAAGCGAAAAAGGAGAGGGCTTTACAAAGATAATACATGACCTGAGATATTGGGACGGGTTATATTTTGAGATTTAAATATATTTTATGTAGAAAACAAAATATAATCAACCACATGGAAATATGAGACCAAAACATAGCAAGTATTCTGAACTTGCTGGAGGTTGACTTGAAAAACATTGATAGGGAATTCAGGATGGAGCATTAGCTTTGGGGCCCTAAATACAAAAGACAATATATGCTATGCTTAAGAATTTGAAATGTTTACTTTGGATATTAGAGAGCCATTAAAAACTTTTATAATTATTATGGGAAAAATATAATCAGATCCATAGTTTGGAAATATAATAGTAGTTTTTAACAGATTAACTGTAGAGAGGAAGGAACTGGAAACAGACAGAATTATCTGGGGGCTTTTATGGCTGTCAAAGCAAACAATAACGAAGGCCTGAACTGGATGACAGAAGTGGGACCAAAAAGAGGATAAATCGGAGAAGCACTCAGAATGAGAAACAAGAGAATTGCTTTGAAATAATTCTCAGATTTCCAGCATTATGTTCCTCTTGAATGAGGCATTAAACAAGGCAAGTTTGAGGTGTAATTGTTGCATTTAGGAGTCAGCAAGAGGCACAGTGGAGGGAGTGATGGAAATATGATTTGTCACGTTAAGGTGTACATGGCAATTTCAACCATGAGAGAGAATTGAATTGCCCTGAATTATAACTTATATTCATAAAAGAAAAGGGAGAAAGTCACAATGAGGTAATAAAAATAAGCAGAGAAGGTCAATGACGGAATCTGAGGATGAAAACAATATTCTCAGAAAACAAGTTGTTTTTCAATGGCTTCTCAATGTTAATTCTCTCATAAATAGTCAAGAGATTTTACAACAAAGCAGTGAGGTTTCACAAGAAACATAATTCCAATTCTGTGTACACTAAATATTGTGCAAAAGTGTTTTTGAATGACATTATTTGAAGTCATTTATTAGTAGGACTGTGCCTTAAAAATACTATATCCAAAAATATTCTTAATACTTTATCAAAAATCTATTAATGTAAAATACTGCATATCCATCTCATTTTTCATTCTGAATTCAAAAATTACCAAAGATTAATTTTAAATAGTTCAGGGAAATATAATTTGCACATAATCTTTGATTTAGACAAAAATGAGAGAGAAGAGTAGGGAGATGTAAGATAAATCTGAACTTGATTGGAGCAGGAACAGTCATTCAAATCTCAGCTATATATTATTGTCAGAAAGATTCAGACATGAAAAACTTGTTCTTTGTACAAAGACGAATATAAAGAGTATATTTTTTGGTTTCTCAATATCAACTTACTCAATAAGGATGTTTAATATAACAAAAGTTATCTACTTTAATGCTTTGGGGACAATTTACCTCAAGGGGCTAGGAAATTGTATTTAAGTTAATGTCCATTTGTCATCTGCAAAATGTCTAACATCTTTCTTCCGTAAGGTGGCGAAATCTGCTTTCAGGCTCTATTGAAAATTATATGCTCTGAAATAGCAAGACCTGGCTCTAAGATGGATATATGCTCCATAAAACCTTTATTCAAAGATAAATTTAAGTAAATTATTTATTTCCCCATGACAATTCTTGAAAGGGAAAGAGAAACTGTTGACACATTTCTTTAGATCATTTTAGTATGAGGCATATTTTCAAATGATATAAAGTGAAAGCTTTTACTTTTGATAAATGAATTTTCAGGCAAAATATCTTGTGTGGTTCTGTGTTTTAAAGCATTGACATTTTCAGTTGTTCTACTCATAATAAAAGGTAAGTGGGGTGGAATATAATGCAAAAAACCCCCAAAATCAGTTGAATGCAGTTACCAAACTATGTAGGAGAACACTACCAAAAGAAAAACTTTGGTATAATTGTGACATTAATAACAGACATATCATTTTCTTGCATTGCTCTTAAATATCAAAATGATATGATTAATTAGCAAGTAAAAACTGCTAAAATTTTCTGAAAGTTTGCAATTTTTTTTTGAAAATAGTTAAATATTTTATAGAAGCATAGAATTAATTATCATAACTTCCAAATTCATATTGACTTGGTCAAACCAGATAAGCATTTCTTCAAGAGAAGACAAAAATGAAAGTGTTTTAATAAATAATATGAGGGTGGAGAATTGAGTTGTCAAGTTTACCACGGATAATAAAAAATAGTTGCACACACACACACATATACACATACACAAAGCCACCCCTCGTGGTTCACCTTTTCTCTAAACCTTCAAACACTAGAGAAGAAGTGTTAATTCACACTAGTGTGTTTTATTCATCTTACAAAAACACATGGCCATAAAATGTCACTGGGTCCGATAAATACATAGTATGTGCAGTAGTCTCTAGAGTGGGTCTATTATAAGCATTAAACTTGGTATGAACTTGACTTTGTACACTTTCTCTAGAATTGTCACTCTGATAATGCCATTGCAAGATGCAATCCACAGTACTATTGCAAATAACATCTGCTCACAATGATTCAATGCCCTCACTTCAGATGACACAGCTTCCTAGGTTTTATCTTCAATAAAATTCCAATTCATAAGCAGTCGTATAAAATCTAAAAGCAAAATAAAATGCCTTAGTGTTTTAATGTTAAAATTCATCAAAATTTTAACTTAATATATTACTTAAAACCTAGAGAAGCAGAAGAGTAATCTGGTATACAATAACCAAACCAGATTTTCTTAAACTAGAATACTAGCAAAATAAATTTTGGAACCCTTTACTTATAGGCTATTGTCATTGTGAAATTTTTGAGGAAGAAAATTGTTTCCTAAATACTTTTACCATAATGAATTCCCTTTCTAGACAGCAGAACAAACTTTGAAAATGTTGACCTAGATAATCATTAATTATTTTAAGGATCATATATTAATATAAAGTCAGTTGCATATTTTTTGATGTTTTTCATATTTTGTAATCATTTACAAATTGTAGTGCTGATAATGATAATGGTTTATCTTATAAGGAGAATAAGGAGTGTGATTATCATGGTCTCTGAGGCTCTCACTGAGCTTGCTCTTTTCTCTCTCACTGTCACATTTTCTGCCACCACTGTCCTTATTCATTGCACCAAAGGCATTTTCGCCTCTTTGTATATCCACACTCAGAAAAGAAAGAACTTTTTTCAAGCTTCTTTTTTTTTCCTGATATTATTTCCTCTGCTTAAAATTCTTTTTCCACACGTCTTTGCCTGAAGAGATCTCATTCAGTGTTCAGGGACTATTTCAAACAATGCTATATAAAATAAATTCTTAAAATGTATCCTTCATATTATTGAAGATCTGATAATAAGATAGAGCACAATGAGAAACTCAAAGGCCAACTTCTGCTTGAAGTCTGTGATCCAAGAGGTAAGGCAGCTTCTGAGCATGAACGCTATTTATTGTATCACACAGGCGTTTACCTATATAACAAAGATTGTGACCAGAACCACTTAGGGTAGGAAGTCTCGTTAGAGATCTCATTTCAGTGAGGTGGGTCAGAGGGAACAAGAACTTTAGGGTCAGGGCATCCTAACTGGTCTAGAATTCTCTCCTTGCTAAAATGACATTAAAAATAAAAGGAAGAAGTATTTCTGGAATGACAGAGTACGGACCTTCAAAAATCCACTCCTCAGGAAAAGCAATGAGAATAATGACAAAAATTGTCAAAATCAACTTTTTCAGAACACTGAAGTTAATCACAAGCTTGCAAAACCCCAAGAAATTTCAAATCGAGAACTATTTTGGGGGGCTGGCCTAGTGGCCTAGTGGTTAAGTTCACATACTCTGCTTTGGGGGCCTGAAGTTTGCTGGTTTGGATCCTGGGCACTGATCTATGCACTGCTTATGGAGCCATGCTGTGGTAGGCATCCCACATAAAAAGTAGAGGAAGATGGGCACGGATGTTAGCTCAGGGCCAGTCTTCCTCAGCAAAAAAGAGGAGGATTGGTGGCAGATGTTAGCTCAGGGCTAATCTTCCTCAAAAAAAAAGTAAAAAAAAAAAGAACAATCTTTTTGAAGTTTAGTAAGAACAGCAAGCCTTGTGGCATATTAACTTCCTCCATTCCATTCTTTCTCCCAAAACCTGCAGTAGCCTTGAAAACAAAGAGCCTTGCAACAACCTAAATAAATTGGAAGATGTTCCATGCTCATTTATTGGATGACTCCATTTGGCTGAAATGGAAATACTCCCCAATTTGATGTAAACACAACACAATCTCTACAAAAATTCCAGCTACCTTCTTACAGAAATTGGCAAGCTGATCATAAAATTCGTAATGGAAGGCAAGGGACCCAGGATAGCCAAAACAATCTCAAAAAAGAAGAAAAGGTGGAGGACTCATATTTCCTGATTTCAAAACTTACTCTAAAGGTACAGCAATCATGACAGTGGATGACTGGTATAAAGATAGACATATTGAATAGTGGAATAGAATTGAGAGCCCAGAAATAAGCCCTCACATCTGTGGTCAATTGATTTTCAACAAGAGTGCCAAGATAATTCAATTGCAAAAGAATAATCTTTTCAACAAATAGCTCTGGGATACGTGGGTGTTCATGTGCAAAAGATATAAATTCCTTTTCCTCACATTATTGTTAGGTGAATTATATCTCAATAAAGTTATTATGAAAGCAAGCAAGAAAACAAACCAAAAATGCTAGGCAAATCAGAGAGTACTGGTAAGAACAGTACAGAAGGAAGGAAAGGGAACCAAATAAAACCAGCCTTATGTGAGAGGTAGTGCCCACTGATGCACCCTATCCCAGGGATTTATACTCTCCCTGGGGGCACACAGTCTAGAGGGGACAGAGGCTCTCAAAGCCTGAACCTGATTGCAGACCAGCATTCCTTGTGGAGCCTCTGGTCACGGTAAATGCAAACCCTCTTCAGAGGAGAGCACCTTCATCCATGGTCTTGCTACAAATAACTTTACAAGTATAACATCCAGCAACCAGTCAAAGATTACCAAATGTACAATAATGTTTAAATATGAACAAAACCAACAGATACTACAAAACATACCTCCATAAGACTCGAAATGGTGGAACTGTCAAAAATAAAGTTTAAACCAGCTACCTTTAAGCTGTTTAAAAATCCATTACATTGAAAATATCTCTAGGAAACAGGAAATTGTAAAAATGACATTGCTAGCATAAATAAGGATCGAGTAGAACTTTAATAAATAAAAATATAACAAATTTAAAATCTGTTGTATATATATTAATCAGCAGATTCTGAGAATAGAATTGAGAATTAGTGATTTGAAAGATAGATCCGATGAAAGAAGCCATAAGCAGAAACGGAAAACATGGAATCTATAGGAGATAAGATTGATGACCCAGAGATACTAAATAAAGAATCACATACATAATATATATTTGATAGGAATTCCAGAAGAAAAGAAATGAGAGAATGGTTTGAAACCAATATTTGAAAAGTTAATGGCTAAGAGAAAAGATTTCAATCCATACATTAAAGGAGTCTGACAAATTGCAGGCATAATAGGGAAAGATTAATCATTCACCAAGACATCATTAAAAAAGCTACATAGAATTTTTTAAAAAGTGAATATTAACAACAATAAAGGAAATAGGAAAAGCAGCAGTAGGTTCGCACACTCTTCAGTAGCAAGAATGGACGTCAGTAAACAGTGGAAGGGCATATTCAATGATCTGAAGGACCATAGGTACTAACCTAGAATTATATACTCAGAAAAAATAAGGCTGAAATGAAAATAATGGCTTTATGAAATGCACAAAAATCTATGTTTGTCACCTGAAGACTTTTCCCAAAGGTAATTCTAAGCAATATTTTTTCAAGAATGGAAAAGTGACCCCAGAGTGAATGCCCAAAAATAAAAAAAGAATGATGAACAGAAAAAGTGGTAAATACATAAATAATATGATTGAAGATTAATTGTATTAAGAAGTAATAGTAGGGCCAACCCCGTGGCCGAGTGGTTAAGTTCATGTGCTCCACTTCAGCAGCCTGGGATTTCTCCAGTTCAGATGGTGGGCGTGGACATGGCACCGCTCATAAGGCCATGCTGAGGTGGTGTCCCACATAGCACAACCAGAAGGACCTACAACTAGAATCTACAACCATTACCAGAGGGCTTTGGGGAGAAGAAAAAGAAAGAAAGAAAAAGATTGGCAACAGTTGTTAGCTCAGGTGCCAATCTTTAAAAAAAAAAAAGTAATAGTAAAGTCAAGTGAGGTTAAAAATGAAACAAAATATAAAAGACCTAAAATACAGCTAAATTTGGGGGAAGGGTGTTGCTGGAGGGAATAAACGGGTACATGGAAATTAAATATTTAAAGGCTTTTATGTACTCAATGAATATATTTATATATTTATTTAAAATACACAATTTTTTCAAGTATAAATAGGATTTAGAATATAAATGACCGCATAATTGTCTAAGACCAAGTCTCAACAAATTTCAAAGGAATGCAATCTATTTTGTTTATTTTTGGCCACATAGACTTAAACTACAAATCCAATACAAAAAAGAAAACTCAAAATGTGCATGTTTGGATATTAAAAAATACATTATGTAATTACCCATAGGTCAAAGAAGAAATTGTAATTGAAATGGGAAAATGTTTTGAACTAAATGGTATAAAAACTACTACATATCAAAATATATTGGCTGCAGTGAAAGCAGTAATTAGTTTGACATTTATGACCTACAATAAATATATTGAAAAAGAAAAAAGTCTGAAGAAATCAATGTGCTAATTAAATATCCATCTCATGAAACTTGCCAACTTATTCTACGAAGCTAATACAGCCATTTGCTAATTTTGGCATCCCAGGATCCCTTTACACTTAGTCTTCTCTCAAGTTACCAGTTATTGAAAAAGCAGCCCACAGCATCAGACAGATTTGATCTAGTATGTAGGGTGTTGTAGTGAGTTGAATGGTGGCCCCCAAGAAGATATGTCCACATCCTCACCTCTGTAACCTGTGACTATGATCTTATTTGGAAAAGGGGTCTTTGCAAATATAGTTAAGTTAAGGATCCTTAGATGAGATTATTTTCGACTATCCAGGTGGGTCCTAGATTCAATGGCAAAAATCCTTATAAAAGACACAAAGGAGAGACAAGAGCAGAGCAAAAGGCCACATATGAGGACACAGGCAGACTGGAGTTTTGCAGCCACAAGCCAAGGAATGCCTACATTTGCTAGAAGCTGCAAGAGGCAAGAAATGATTTTCCACTGGAGTCTTTGGAGGGAGGGCAGCTCTACTAATGCCTTGATCTTAGACTTCTTGCCTTGAACACTGTGGGAAAATAGATTTCTGTTATTTTAAGCCAGGAAGTTTGTGGTAATTTCTAGCAGTAGCCCTAGGAAACTAATGCAGGTGTTAAAGGCGTTTTGGAATAGCAACCCTAAGTCTTCAAGTAATGGTATGATTGAGACATATAAATTAATTGGGTGACATCTAAAAGGCTGGAGAGTAGATCCATATAACCAATTTTGACATCCTTTGCTGAATGCTCTCTGGAGGCTGAATAGCTAAAACAGGATGAATGAGTGGAGAGATATTTAAAAAGCTGATAGAACACCAATGAGATTTCTTTACTTGTACTCAATGGTCTTCTATATCTGCCTTGCTCTGCATCCATAGTGAAAGGTGTAATCAATCTTTTCCTGTTTAAGTGACATGTGTTTATCTGTTGCTGTCATTTTCGGAAAACCTAAAGAGTGGACTATGAGCTAGAGAGTAATTTAAGTATCAGAATTAAGACTCAAACTAATATTGCCTTTATCTGTCAGGAGTTAATGGAGAAGATCCATGTTGTTGGATAGAAAGTACTGATTCCAAATGAACAGAGAGTTCTATATTCTATCCACATGAAAATGGTTTTCCTCCTACCTCTCTGCCTGTCATTTCATCTTTTTATATAAGCTGCTTTTCCTCTGCTTATTGATGTTAGTGTCTCATTCTGTCATTCTATCCTCCCATTCCTGGAGTTTCACTTACTGTCTATATATGATTTACTCCCAAATGAATATCTCTGGCCCAGGTCTCCCTCCTAAACTTCAGATATAGATATTCAATTGCCTAGGGACGTGTCTACTTTGTTTTCCTGCAGGCACATAACTACAAAGTAGAGATCAGACGCTTTTGAAAAATCTTCGGGGCCAGCTCTGTGGCGTAGTGGTTGAATTTGGCATGCTCCACTTCAGCGGCCTATGTTCACAGGTTTGAATCCTGGGCATGGATGTGCACCACTCATCAACCATGCTATGGTGGTGTCCCACGTATAAAGCAGAGGAAGACTGGCATAGATGTTAGCTCAGGGCGAAACTTCCTCAGCAAAAAAAAAAAAAAAAATGTCTGCTACAACCTTCTCCTCTACCTCACTTCTCTTCAAGTGAATGGCACTGTGAATTTTCCAAGTTCCTTGTGAACTGAAATGTCTGGTGGACCATTTCCTTAACATTTCTGTTCTCTGAGCCCTTTCTGCTCACACCACTCCCGAATTGTATGTATTTCTCCAAAACTTGCCATATGTTTCCTCAAGACTTTGGCCTTTTCTTCCCTCTGCTTAGAATTCTTTTGTTTCCCTATACCCCATAGATGTGACCAACTTCTGATATATTTTTGTCCTAGAGGTCACTCACCCAGAGTGAAGATGTTCCAGATTCCCCACAGCCGGGTAAGTTACATGTTCTCTATGGTCCCAAAGCACCATATCCTTCTCCTCTCATCTTACTTATTAGCTATTGTTTGGGTCGCTTACCCAAGATTGTAAATCCTTGAGAGTTTACATGTGTCTTCATCACTATTGTAGTCCCAGCTTCTCGTGTAAGTATCACAAATTCAAATGCTGTCAAGGGCCAAAGGTATAAAGAAAATGTGTAACTGCACTTAGAAGGCAGTATGTGTCACAAGTATAAGATTATGGTAAGGAGCATGACTAAATAAAGCATACAGGTGCCATATGAAGGCATTCAATGTGAATTTCAAAATATAGTGTTGGCCAAATATTGTGTTTTTAGGCCAAATCTGGCCCCTCTGCAGTCAGTCTGACTACCAAAAATTGTATATTCTCGGTTAACTCTATACACAAGTCACAAGCAGGTTACCAATGAAAATTCATCAAATTAGTTAATCATATAAATTAAATCAATAATCAATAATTTACTAATCAATAGTCATAAAAATAATAAAAATCAATAATCAATACATTAATCATAAAAGTTAAAACGCATCCATTTATTAATCAGATTTTGACTGAATATTCCTTCAGTATGAGAGTCAAGACATATTTCTTTACCCCTCCCCCCAGGGAAATCATTTTGTTTGATGTTAGGAAAACTGAAAGTTAGGTGACAAACTAATGGTGTTAATGTGATACAATGGAGGTATTTGTTATAGCAGTTACATTCCAATTATAAATAAACAATTCAGAGAAAAATTCAAGGCAGTTCCACTTTCTTTGTGAGTAATTTAGATAGATATATTTGAAATACAGTTGAAATATTTTGATAGAGCTTATGAAATATGTTATAAAATTTCATACTACTTAGAATTACTTAGAGAAATAGTTGAGTAAGATAAAAATAAAGAAAAGCAACATTGATTTATATCTTTCTTAGCAGACTTTGTTATATTAATACATGAATAAATTCTTATATTCTGCTATTCATTTAGACATTTCACCCCTATTCAATGGGTAAGTCTTTTATCTGTATCTCAAAAATATATTTATTTGAATTTAGGTAGGCTTGACTTGAATATGTAAGCATAATTATATTTTCAACATAATTAAAATGTAAACAATGTTTTCTTGAACAATTTCAGGTAAAGAAAATAACCATTCCATGTATTTTTTTATAAATGTTCTTTAAAAATATTCTTTAAAAATCCTGTTGTCATAAAATGGAGGAGGATATAATATGCCAATAATAAAATGTATAAAATAATTATATGCAAAGATATAATCTTGTGGAGCATTTCACATTTTGAGTAATATTTTGAACTTTCCAACTTTTTTCCTAACCAGATGCATAGAAGTAAGACTGATTTGTGAAAATATTTTCCTTCTGCAACAAGACTTCCACAAATTTCTGCTCACCTAATTGACAACATATAAACCATATTTCACCATCTAATTGAGTGCATCATATTGTACTGTAGCTACAGATTTTCTGTATGGTAGTTACAAACTTATGAGTTACATATTCCCCTGACTTTGAGAGCACTGATTTGAAATATGTTACACTAAAATTAATTTACATCTCACATCATTTTACATATGATATCAAAGCTTTAAACCTTCCAAAAGAATAAAAAGTAAAGCCCATGAGAGTGAAATTTTGTCGTGGAAAATGGAAACAAGAGTCCTGTATCTGCTATTCAATTATTGCCATATGCTAGTTTCAACTCCATCTCTGACCTTAATTTCATGCTGTCTGCTTCAGCTCTGCTTTGTACACAGAGGCCATAAAACATCCTCAGTGAGTGAATATATCATGTTTACACAACAGTTGCGTTATTTGCAGTGATCTCATTTTTTAAGAATGCAACAATATGAACCTGTCATTCACTCTGGAGCACCCTTGGAGATCTGTCTTCTATTGTGATAAATTGTGCCTCTCCGATACAAACAGAAGTTTTATCCCCTTTAGGATTCCCTTTTTACTTTACTAATGAGGATGTGTATTCAGAGCCATTTCAGATGGTGTGAAACTTCTTCCCTTTTAACTGAATTTTATTTTGTTAATGTGAAAAAACATTGTTTTGCAAAGCCAGTTTACTGACTGTTGGAAGGATTCACATTGTTCATTAACAGTAAGGTCCTTAGTCTTTGGAAACAAAATCATGCCAGCCTTCAAGTTTATTTGAGCCACTTCTAAGTTATTGAAGCATACTTCATTAGAAGTCCATGGTGGCAAAATTTGAGTTTTTAGTAAATTAAATTTTCCCAACAATCTATTGAAAATAACTCAAAATATAGGTCTAACAATACCTTATCAAGTTATTATTTAGGAAGAATATATAAGTATTTAAAAATGAAAGATCAAGTGAGCAGTTGTTTACTTAAATAATATCTCTACCCTGGTGTGTCAAAATGTTCAGAAAGAAAGTGACACATCAAGAATGAAAGTCAGTTATTTTGATGCAATTATCTAGCAGGAATTTATGGGATTATTATTTTTAACAATTTAAAATATTTAAATATTTGATGACTTTTACAGATGGTTGGGAACAAAAGCATTGTTATGGAATTCCTGCAACTATTAATGACCATATGAAAATAAAGATTCTGGTTAGATTTTTGATGGGAGATTAATATGACACATGGTGGAAGAAATGGAAATTGGTGTGGAGAATGTAAATGAGAATTTGTTATTCTGTAATGTTAGCAATGACAGCATCTTAGTAGTGCTGTCAGGACACAAAGAGCCCTCTGAGGCAGTACATCCATTGTGTCATACAGGCCATTTAACAAAGAAACAGACAAGCATTGTCTCAGTAATTTAGAAACAGCAACACCTTACACCTTTGTTATAGAGTGGCTTTCCCACATTCCCCCCTCCATCATTTAAACTATTTCCTTTTATAAAAAATATTTGCTAGAGAAAAGAATAAAATTATCACATTACGATATCCATAATTACATTCACCAAAGGAAATGACTGTTAATTCACTAATGCATAAACTTTTAGCTCCTTGCAGTGTGCACACGCAGGTATGAATGTGCATTCTGTGTGTATACTAAAATATGATCACACTCCCATACTCTTTGGAACCTGCTTTTTCATTTAGAAAGATAATATAGAATTTCCTGATTTTTGAGTACACCATTTTAGATTCTGAGCTTGAAGCCTCAAGTGTTGTTACAAACACTAACATTTTTTTTCACTCTATGAAGTATAAAAATAACCATAAAATTGATATCAATTTAGTTTATTTTGGAAACAAAATTTTAGATTCTCTCTTATGTATTTATTTCAAAATATAACGTGTCGCTAGATAAAAAGTAAGATTTAAATGTATTTTTTATTGTAAAACTATTTAGAAAACCTATCTTTATAGAAATTCTGATTATGTAATACTTTAATTAGGTATCCAAAAATTGTACTTGACTGATTACATATTCTTTTGATTTCTTTTGTCTTTATTTCATGCATGCAGTTTTGTAACATTAACAAATACATTTCAAAAGAATATAGCATAAATGAGCAAAAAATATGGAAGGGTGATTGCCCATATTGGCCCAGGGTGATAGTTCAAGGAACATGTCCAATCATTGCACCTCCCTCAGTTCCAAGGTGACCTTGGGCAGTGCTTTGGGTTCCTTTAGTAAAAGCTATTATGCAGAAGTCTCGAGAAACCTTAGTATTTGATGTTCCAACCAGCACTGCCCCTTACTAGCCAGCAGCCCGACCTCGAATTGGATGTGGCATAAAAGAAGCCCCCACTCTGGGTTCTTCCATATCAGAATCTCCAGCCTGTTTCATCTGTCTTCCCTGTGCTTGTTCGTAGACTAAGCCTGCTCCCTTAGACTTGCTTGATTCTTCATTAGTTTTCATATTGAACCTAATTTCACATAGTTTAGAGATTCTGAATTCACTTTTCAACTATGTAAATTTATCAGTAACCAGACAGCCACTTGTATTTCTTCTAATTCTGGCTCGCAAATTTCCAGATTGCTTAGTGGAAGGCAAATTCTAACCTCGTAGTTCCTATTTGTACTTTGATTTTCTTTTCTTTTTTTTTTTTGGTGAAGAAGATTATCCCTGAGCTAACATCTGTGCCAGTCTTCCTCTATTTTGTATGTGGGACACACCACAGCATGGTTTGACCAGTGGTGTGTAGGTTGACACCCAGGATCCAAACTCTCGAACTCCAGGCTGCCAAAGTGGAGCGTGCGAACTTACACTATGCCATCAAGCTGACCCCTGATTTTTTTTTAAAGTAATACCTTTTAAACATTTTCCCTAGAAATAGAAGAGCAATATTGTTGACGTTTTTGTACTGAATAAAGCATGGAGGAACTATATTTATATATTCATATTCATGTATGTATATTTATAATATTAGAAGCATTATTCTCTTTTTCAAAATTATTTTTACAAAAGTGTTTGACTCCAAAATAAACTTACCTTTTTGCAAGTTTCCAACCTGACATGCCTTCTGTTCCCTTCTATATTTTCCTACATTGCACTCACGGCCATCTACCATATGTTATTTATACATTTATAATATATAAATATATTTGTTTAAATATAAGATATAACATATTGATACATAATTTGTATATCTCTGTATATGCTTATTATCTGTCATCTCCCACAAAATGTAAGTTTCATGGAAAAGGGAATTTTTTTTCTATTGTAGTTTCAACTCCTAGAATTGTAACTAGCAAAGTATAGGTACTTAATACATATTTGTTAAATGAATAAATGAACTTATTACTTCACAATTTTATTCTCTGATAAGGTTTTATTTTAAGTATAGAATGTTCAAGGAGAAAGTAACTATTTTGAATGAATGAAAAATAGAACCCTTGGCTTGCATGTCATTAGCACCACCAAATCAGAAGGAAAGAAACAAGAGGACAGCTTTGTAATTTTATAAAAGAGTATTTTCAATCCACAATCTCTGCATACAAGATCAAAAACAAGATGGAAGAGTTTCTCTATCGTTTCTCTAAAGTTAGAGCAGCAGACCTCAGAGGCAAGTATAAAAGCAATCATACTAAAAATCTAAATCCTTAAGACCATTTTCTCTTACGTTTAAAAATACTATGCAGGCAATTGGTAAACCCCTCAAAGTAAGGACATGTTAACATGTCCGATATTATTAAAAAAATATGTGGGCATCAATGCCAAGCCTCTCGTCTATTCAGTTATGTGTGGAATAACTCAGGCTAAGAGAATCTGATGCTGCTCAGCTAATTCTAAGCCAATACCCAAACTTTTGCAGTCTTAAGGGGACCACAGGTCTTATTAACCATTACCCAAATAGCTTCGTGGGTAGAGACAGACACTTTAATGAGCTCCTTTATCTCGCTTTTATCTTAGCAGGTAAAAATAGACCAACATTAGCTATCAAGTCCCACTGTTCTTTAATGATAACATGGGTTGAGTGTGATGCCACATTTTAAAAGGACTGAAGCACCTAATAATGGGTAGGTGCTATATATGAGCCTTATGTGGCTACCTGCTTTTCTTCCAGGCAGCTCACCAAAGAGTCAGTCTTTCAACTTTTATTCTTTTTAAAAAGGCACATTGTGTAAGCAGCTGTACAATTAGGATTTGAAATTTAAATTCAGCTTTTCAACATATAGTCAATAATATTTCACCGTTGCATACTTTAAGCAGTTGTCTGTTGCATAATCAGCATGAAATCTAACAAAACTGTACACCAAAGAAACTCGCAGACATCTGCCTAACTGCTTTATTGAATGCTTGAGCGATTCCGTGGACTCTTCGGCCGTATCACCTGCGGTGGAACAGATGTGACTACTGTGCGCAGCATATATTAGGGTTATAGACTACCTGCTGGAAAGAAATTCCAAAGACAGAAAAATATATTTTAGCTTGTGAAAAGGGCCTCGAGGGACCCAAATCACTTTCCCCTATTCCACAGTTATAGAGTGAAGCGAGCATAACTGCTAGCAGATCTAGCTGAATAGAGTTTTTATGTTGAAGAACTTGCATAAATTATGGTTTTAAAATTTCTTCTTATTTTTTCTCAAATATTAAAATGCCTCATTTTAGGTATAAAGCTGAAAGTCATAGTGAATAGAATATCTTGTGGGGGGATTATTTAATTTTTGTTTTAGTTACATAAATCCTCATAAAAAGAGATTTTGAGGGAACTATGAAAAGTGTATTTTGTAATATTTTGAACAGTTACAGGTCACACCAGCTCTTTAGCGGCTCTTCTGTAAAAGGATGAGCTAGAGGGAAAAGTAAAAGTAAAAGTGAAAGTAAAAGTATAAAAATCTCTAAAATAGTGCAGGAGAAGGATTCTGTCACAGTGTGACCGTTGTATTCCACTCTTGGCAGGTGCACAGGGAGGGACTTCTGATGGACCCACACTCTCTCCCTCTGAATCTGGCATGCATCACATATTAAGCATATGCTAGTTATTGTGAAAGAAAATACAGCAAAATTTATGGGAAAAAAGCCTTTCTAAATACCACTGACCTTAAAATATTTTGGTATCCAATTTTTCACTAGGGTCATTTACCTTTTTAAGGCTAAAAAGAGATTTATTCCAATACAGTTGGATTTTCAGGAAGAATGGTTAGTGATCATGGAATTTTACATACATTTAAGAATTTATGTGGAAGTATGTGGATGAGACAGATATTAATTTGATCAAACTTTGTTAACCCTATAATTTCTTAGACAGATCAAACCCTTAGATCAAGTCTGTACCCATGACTCTCCATCCATTTTTCTTCTAGCCAATCAATGGGTAACAGTGGATGTAAATCAACATTAAGTATCAATCTTAAATGGAAATTTAATTAAAAATCATAATTAAATGTAATTCAATGTACACATTATTTGGTTAAGATTAAATCAAACATGGAGTAATCATTTGAATTAAATATTCATATTATTGATATCTCATAATTTGCTGTATCTCTGACACCTTAAATATCCTTTTCTTCCTGATTTTCATTAAACCTGTATTCCCTCTTTACATAGAAAATTGACAGAAGATTAGAAAGGTGTGATGAGGTGTCTAGCTGTCTAGCACTCTCTTGTCTTATGTTGTTTTTATTGAATTACCTATAATGACCCACTTAACTTTCTTGCTGAAATAATTATTGTCTCTAAAGCCATTCTGTTTTTCAGTTGGGTTTACTTCTGGGAGCTTTCAGAGTCTCCAATGGACATCTCTGACTCTTTCCTTTCTTTTCTCTTTTTATGTTGTTTTTTCCCCTCTCATTGTTTCCTCCTGTTGTCTACTGTTTTATGTCCTCCTAAGCCTTGCACACAAACATGTTATCTTCTTTCTCTCCTTTCTGTTTTTTTAAAAATCCTTCCAGGTGGAAAGGGTTATGTACTTTTTCTACAAGAAATCCAAGCATTTTGAAAGGAAAGACCTAACTAGTGGCAAATCTGCCAGCATAATAATCTCCCAGTTTACAAACCCTACATATTTAAATCTAGACCGTAAATTCCCTGAAAGAAGTAGCTAGGTCTTAATCTTTATACTTTGTGACTAATAAATATTGTGCGTGCTCACTCAGCAATTTGGACCTGGACCTATTTCATTTAATATGCTGCCTTTAGGGAGAGAAAGGGGAAGAAGTGGTGAACAACATCATGAAAAAGAAAAATCAATAGAATTTTGGGATTGATAAAATATTAAAGAGTGGAGAAACATCTAAGAGAATCATTGATTTTAAGGCCTAATTACTGTAAGCAGGTGGTTTCATGAACAGTGATAAAGCATGTAGGGAGGAAGGATTACGAGTATACTTTAAGATTATTGAAAGTGAATTTACATGTGAATATCTAGAAGGATTTGCAGGATGAAACCTGGTGTTCAGAGATTAAAATCTAAGGGTGGGTGTGAGTGAAATCATATTGTTTAAATGTTTTAAGTACTGATTTTATTCATTTGAAAAATTTGCTGTGTTATAAACAGTAATAAATGCAGTTTCCTCATAGAACTCTGGGAAAGATAGGCCTCTCTGCTGGTGTGTATGCGTGGGTCATTTGAGAAACAATGATCATGTTATTTCAAATCAAAAGGATCACTAAATGACTTTTGAAGGGTATTCCATCTCCCTGTATTAGAAATGGTAATGGGCTTTCTTAATTTCTCACAATTATATTTTTAACTTTAGATCCTTTTTTGGAGATCATGAAAAGTTATTTATGGTAAAATTTAGTGAAAGAAAGCAAGCATAGGGAGTCACAGCCTTTGTGTTTAAAGTATATTAATCACATTCAAATGTTCATTCTTTTACAGAATGAATAATGATGTGCATCGATATGCTCTGTTCTTAGTGTTTTTCCTGTGATTCAGATGATCACACACTCCATTCATCAAACAATAAATATTCTCATAATCCATCTTACTTTATTATTCATAGTAATCCATGCCTCTGAATATTATAGAAATCAATACACGTATCTGTGGGGAAAAAGGGACAATTGTTTCAATGATGGCAGAGTCATATTTTGTAACGCTTTTAAGAATACTAAAAGCAACTTTCAGATTTATTGTAGGAACTTTAAAAAACTGTTCATGGGATAAAGTGGAATCCTAACTGTATTTGATCAAATTCTATATATACCTTTAAGAAATTAGAAAATCACATTTTGACATGGATTTGATTAAATGTTAGGTATCTGGCTATCTTTTTAGAAATTAATTTTTCTTTATTCATATGTAATATTTTGCAAATATTGAGTAACATTTACCAATCATCCACATTTATATAAATCACATAGGTTGGGGATACTAAATGAATATGTTCCAGGCACAGAAACTTTATTTCAAAATAATTTTTCACCTTATTTTTCCTCATCCTTTTTTCAATCCTATCATCCACTCCTGAGATTGTTACTTCCTCAATATACACCATATGCTTAGAATTCTTATCTATCTCCATCTATCATCTTCTCTCATCTGATTAATCTAATAGCCTGCAAACTCCCTTAAACCACTAGGGGCCCCGTCTCCTTATACCATCTGTTATTTGAAATTTTTTTCAACATGAAAATTGTATTATGTCATACTCAACTCCTTTCTGCCCTCACTTTGCACCCAAAACTTAAAGACCTTCAGTGGGTGCTTTTAGAATAAAAACAAAGACTCAACATGGAATTGACAAGACGCTGTGTGATCTGATTCTCATCTCATCAGCCTCATCCAGATTCTCTGCACCATTTCTCTACCTGGAAGAGAAAATAGTAACTAAGTTACAGCCTGCATGACCTGGCCCTTGGTATGTAAAGCACGTAAAGGAAAAAAAAATCGCACTGGACATTTGTTAAAAACAGCAAGGAAGGCTATATTCAAGACTATTACAATAGGGGACAGAGATTGAACTCAACTCTGCTGAAACAAAAGGTGGAAGGATTTTGAAATCCTGGGATAAGCTAATGGGAAAGTACAGATCTTCCTCCACTTACGATGGAGTTACATCCCAATAAACCCATTGTAAGCTGAAAATGTCAAAAATTCATTTAATCCACTTAACCTACAGAACATCACAGCTTAGCCCAGCCTACCTCAAACGTGCTCAGAAGACTTACATTAGCCTACAACTGGGCAAAATCATCTAACACCAGGCATGTTTTATAATAAAGTGTTGAATATCCCGCGTAATTTATTGAATACTGTACTGAAAGTGAAAAACAAAATGGTTGTCTGGGTACACAATCTGCTGTTCACCGTCCTGATGACATGATTGACTGAGAGCTGCACTCGCTGCCGCTGCTGCCCAGCATCATGAGAGAGGATCTCACCACATATAACTTGCCAGGGGTAAAAATCAAAATTCAGAATACGGTTTCTACTGAATGTGTATCACTTTCACACCACCGTAAAGTCAAAAAATCGTAAGTTGAACTATTGTAAGTCAGGGGCATCTGTACTGGAGGATGTTGGAGGGAGGTTGGTCAATATGATTAGGCATCTGTTTTTGCTAACTGTTGCTGATTGAAGTTAGGCTCCTACGCATCCACAGAGACTAGGAGAAGGGATCCCTGTCTTTCTTGATGATTACATTCCAAAGGGATGGCTCCCAGGTCCTTGAGAAAGACTCTCCTGTGTTGTAGAAGATTTACATCACAAAGGGGCAGAGAATGAATTTACAATTGCAAGTTCTGTAGAGTAAATGCTCTATACAAAGAGACATGAGGGGGGTATATACATGAAGAAGCTTGTCTAAAGGTCGCTCATGCCTGTCTCCGTCAGACAGGGGGTTTGGAATTTGGAAATCTTCCTCTTCACAAAGCCTGCCTTTGAAAATTATCCCCTTGCTATAGACTTGCTAAGATCTTAAAGCTTATCAAAGATATCATTTTTCTTGATGGTACGTGACTTCTACTTTCCCAGGGATAACAAGGAAAGGCACAATGATTTAAGGAAGATACATTGGCGCCATAATGAATAAACTCTCAAGACATTGCTTATCACAGAGTTTTAGAGCTCAGTTTCTGAAGTTGGACATTGTATGAATAGCACTCTTGCTTTCTTTCTTTAATAATCTTCCTATTACTTAGTTCCTTTATCTGTAAAGTAGAAAAATAATAATACTCAGCTGGCAGGATTTCTGAGACAATAAAAAGAGCTAATACATGCAAATGATTTAACAAGATTGGCTTTTCAGCAGGTACTCAATACATGCTAGTAATTTTTGTTGCTGTTAACATTGTTGTAAAAACTTCGCTTTGCTTCTAGAAATGAGCTAATGGTGTCGGCAGGTCTAATATCCTAAGAGCTAGGTGATATTCTCCTAGTGATCTGTCCTAAAGAATGAATGAGAAAAATTGTTTGTGTGGAAACATAGTAAGAGACCTAACATTTTTCCTCCCTACATCTGCCATCCTCTTCCCTCAAAAAACTTAAAAAAAAAAAAAAAGAAGTAAGTAACTCTTAGTATCCTACAATTTCCACTGTAAAATAGACTACTCCAACTAATTAGCTTTGGTGTCTGGGCAAGGTGCGCATGTGGTCTTTTGATGAGGGCATACCAATCAGTTATTGCCAAGAGTCCTAATTGTTTGACAAAGTGTTTATGTTTTATTGCAGTCAACTGGTCTCCTGTCTTTTAAAAACTGACAATGATCTATTTCTCAGAGACTTGATGTGAACATGAAGTAAATTTAAATAATAAACCATATAAACCTTATTTTTATTTTCCTGTATTTACAAACTTATCCATACATCAGACCAGTTCTCTACATTTAAACAAGAGAACAGATATTTATAATCCCATGAAATACATAGATAATCTGCATAAAAGGAGAAGACTGTTCCCTTGTATACTGCACTTTCATGTGATATCCTGTGATGTTGTATTAATCCCCTAATTATGTGCATTTTCCCCAGCAAGCAGCAAATAGCATGCTTAAGTTTGGATGGGATGGCATATCTGGGGATATGTGATTTACGTGAGTGCAATCCAAATTAAGTCTTGCCTTAGCCTTGAAATAGCTGCTATTGCAGACACTCAAATTAATATTCTGGCTTCTTCAAATAATCTCATTATATTAGTTTAAGCAAATGAGATTAAGAAGGTGATGCATTAAAATGTCACATTGTAAATTTCAGAGTAAAACATAAATGATGTTTACAGAATGAACTTTCTTGGCATATTTATACCTTTGATTCCCATATTTAGCAACAGTAACTGAGAGTCAACAATATACAAATAAACTGCAATGGTACACATCAAGAAATGTTTCTGAAATCCTTGCCAAAATATCCAATGATGTAGGATAAAATTGCCTAGTTTTTCTTTGGCTCCATTTCAAGTGCATAATTAGTTTTTCTGATTGTTATTTTTGACTTGTAATTTTCAAAACAAATTAATAACTTATGGAGAGCTACTAGACAGATATGCATGTGGTAGTAAATCATAATTGTATCTTGAATATTAATCTTACTTTACTGTAACATTTGAAAATATCACAAGTAAATTGAGATATATATTTGTATACAAAGCTAATGGTGTAATCTATATTGATAACCAGAGAAAAAAGTCTTTCAACAAGGTTATGAGCTATGGAATCTAGGAAGTCATTTGAATTAAATTAAGCACATTAGTATGCAAATACGTCTACACAATACCAAAGTGACTAATGATAAGTAAATAAAATAATTCAACACTAAATAGTGGTCTTGCTGTGTTGGCTGAGTTGGTTTGATGCTGACAGGACAAAATCTAGAAGAGAGCTTCCCCTTCAAGTAGTTTATCGTGATTAACGTTTTTATTTGAAAACATCTTCTTCATTTCTGGAGCAGAAAGTCCTTCTTTTGAGAATGGGCACAATAACATAATGAGGTTTTAATTGAAATACTTTGAAATTCTTTTTGAAACTAAGGTATCATTTCTCAGATATAAACAAACAGAGAAAGATACTTCTGAAGATTATCTACCCGATGCAGGGGACCGACCTTCCTCACTGTGTGAGAGATTCTTTCTTCATTATTTCAAATGGAGTAAATTGATTTGAAATGGATTTAAATGCAAGTCACATATAAATAAATAGTTCTAGCAATATGATTCCTTGTAATTTTCTAAGCCAGTGCCTTATTTTCTAAGGTATTTAGGTGGAGATTTCTCAGGGCAAAAGATGATGGGGGTGGAGTAAATGGGAAGCCTATTGTTTTTGTCTTGTCTGATTTTTGTCAAGATTTTTAATTAGCTTAACTTTCCTTTCTGAAAAATAAAATCTATGGTTTAAGAAAGTAAAAGTGATTATATTATATTATATTGAATGCAATGAGGGAAATAATTCTTTTGGTTTTTCTTTGTTTAAAATCCATAGCTTTACAAAAACATAACTTTATATTTTTACTTACCTTCAGGAAATATGGGAGGCCATAAAATGGAATGAGAAAAACAATTTTCCAGTATTGCATACTCAGCCTGACTGAATTAAAATTTTTTCTTATAATTTTTATTATATTTTCTTATAATTTTTAAATAATTTTCTTAAAACTTTTATTAGGAAAAGAAAAATCGCATAACTAAAAATTATTTCAAAATTATTTTCAGAAAACAAATTAGATAATTTTATGTATAATTCCTTTAGCACAGTAAAAATCACTCTAGATGTTTTAAGGAAAAAGATATTTAATAGAGAGAATTCAAAGCTTAAAGGAGTGAAGCTCAGAGAAGCTGCTGCCAGGGTACAGGAAATCAGAAAGCAGGAACCTCACGACCCGCCTCATGATTTCACTGCAAAGAAGTGGGTTCTTCCCAGCAGATCACTGCAAGTTATTGGCGATAAGCTTCTGGGGCAATAATAATGTCTTATTCTCTTGCATCTTGCAAAACTTGTGCAAAGTCTCTCTGTTATGAAAGAAACCTAAACTGGAGCCTTGCTGGCAATGGAGTCTATAAAATGTACGTCCCAGGCTTCTTTCCCCTGCAGAACAAGGAGAGTGCTGAGGAGAGAAAAAGAATGGTTCATATGTCCTGGCACAATGATCTACCTTGTGGTCAGTGATCATTTAATCTGATTCCTACATCATAGAGCATACTTAGACAAACCTAGATGGTATAGCCTACTACACACCCACACAATATGGTACTAATCTTATGGGACCGCCATTGTATATGCCACCCATCGACCAAAATGTTGTTAATGTGGTGTATAACTATACATTGCAAAATGATCACCATGATAAGGCTAGTTGCCATCTGTCATCATACAAACTTATTATAATATTATTGACTATATTTCCTATGATGTACATTACATCCCCATGACTTATTTATTTATAACTGAAAATTTGCCTCTGTTAATCCCCTTCACCTATTTCCCCCACCCCCAAACCTGTGCTCTCTCTGGCAACCACCAGTTGTTACCTGTATCTATGAGTCTGTTTCTGTCTTGTTTTGTTTGTTCATTTGTTTTGATTTTTAGATTCCACATATAAGTGAAATCATTCAGTATTTGTCTTTCTCTGTCTAATTTATTTCACTTAGCATGATGATCTCTAGGTCCATCCATGTTGTACAATAATGAAGTTTCCTAATGATGCATTTCTCAGAACCATCCTTGTCATTAAGCAATGCATGACTGTATATAAATATCAAATCACTATGATGCACTCCTGAAACTAATAGGATATTTTGTGTCAATTATATGTCAATAAAGAAGATTATATTAATTTTTCAGTGATTTTATGCGAGTTAGAATCAAATGGATATTCTGTTTAATCTCATTAATCTTTTGTTTAATAAAATATAACTTAGTGACCGACCATCCCAGTTTGCCCAGGACTGAGGGATTTCCTGGTGCTATAGAGTGTTGTGTCTCCTCAAAATTTATAGGTTGAAGTTCTAATCCCCAATAAGACTGTATTTTCAAATGGAGCTTGTAGGAGGTAATTAAGGTTAAATAAGGTTGTAAGGGTGAGGCCCTAATCTTGATGGGATTGGTGGCCTTATGAAAAGAGAACCTTGATTTTGGGCGTTCCAGCTTCCAGAACTGTGAAAAAATAAATTTCTGTTGTTTAAGCCACACAATCTGTGGTGTTTGTTATAGCAGTCCTAGTGGACTAATATACCTGGTTGTAAGACTTTTAGTGCTAAAACTGGGAAAGTCCTGGGCAAACTGGGATGAAATGGTCACCTTAAGATATCCTTTTGAATGAAAAATGTTGTGCCATAAAATAGTCTGCTGAGCTTAAAGCTGGTAAAGTTTGTAGTTAAGAAATTTCAAATATCTGATACATAAGATGATACCTAGTTGCAATCTGAGCATCCTTCAGGTGAATCATATTTGTCTGTATATTACATAATTATGTATTTTCTATTTATGAGAGAAAGGAGTAACGTTCTTTCGTTTAAATCATCCCATCTAAGATTAGTTTTTATTCATGTTTTAACTTGTCTGAAGGCAGTTTGCATCTCACAATCAGTGGCATCTGACAATTATAACTGACAGCATTTTTTTTCTCTTAGTAGATGTAAAATACTGGTGCATCTTACAGTTTTTAATTGTCTGCATTGTGATGAAATATCTAGTGAGATTTATTAATGTGTCCACATATGAAAACCTACACATAGACACATACACAGTCGCTCTCCATCGTTCCGGGTACCTAGGAAGATGTTTACTGTTATGCTCTTAAATTGGGCTTTGTAACTGCGGAAACAGCCAAGCTCTCAGTCTAAAGAAATACTGGGGAATTGTCTAGGCAAAAAGAGACAAAAGTATAAAGATATATTGTTCACTGAGATATTTGGATAATACTTTGATCTTTGCTTATAGAGTCAATCAGGTGCCATAGGCACCTGCCAAGCACACTTCTCTTCATGATGGAGGCTTGTTTATTGGTTTTTTTGTGGCATTATCTCAGAGGTGAGATGTGCCTGGCTTTGGATGATTGTATAGAAATGACAGGAAGAGGGAAACTTCAGCTGGACCCCAAATGGCTGGACAAGGCCTCCAAGGGTTCACGATCATTACACACAGCATTCTTTTGTAATTTGTATCATTTCATATAAGATTAGCAAGTCTCCTGATTAAGTGGCAGGAAGTTGGAATTGTTCTATTGTTTCCAGTGAGCCCATAAGATGATGAACAATTTCATTTGATCTAGAGGAGATGGAGTGAGTCAAACAAAATTTTGCATGTGATCATTTGGCAGCATAAAAATATGCAAATAATAATAGAGTGTGTCTGTATATAATGTGTACACATACATATGTATATATCCACAGCTATAAAGGCCGTTTGAAGACAAAGCATTTCCCAATGAATGGAATGGCCTGCCAGAATGTTTACACAAATATTCTGCTTTACAAGACCAGTGGGATTTTTTATGAACTCTTGAATTTTATATTAAAGGGAATAAAGAGAGGATGAAGACCACAGTTGCAATGCAAAACTTAACTGGTATGATAGAAAGTTGGCAAAAAGGAAATGCATTAAATGCACTCTATTTTAAATAAGATATATATTATCCGTGTAGGCACCTGAAAAGATTCTAAGTAATGAGATGTTACAAAGAATCCGCAGGGATGCTTTAAAACCCATGAAGAAGAGATCTGAGTTTCCAGAAAGCAGCCCTTTTATTGCTCTGAAGACATTAACCTAATGGCAATAAGTATGCCTTCCAGAGAGAGACTGTTTCATCCTGGAACTGCAGACAGGGAAACCTGGAAAAGATCACACACCTGGAAAAGATGTAGCTTGCATCTAGGCCATATGGGGTAGAAGAGTTTAAGAAGAGGAAGAGAAGGGATAGCTGTGTAGAAAAGAGAATTGCATTGCAAGTGCACAGTGTAGAACAAAACCAGGATAGAAGAAAAAGCAAAGAAAGGAAAAAAAAATTCACCACTATAAATATGTTTGGGAGGAACAAGAAATCCTAGTAATAATAACAATATTATTAAAGAAAGAATCTATAAACACCTCAAAAGTACAGTCTTCTGGATTCATATTAGATCTTATTAGATCTGCTTCAAACTGGGAAAAAGAGCTAATGCGTCTTCTCATTGAACTGTTATCTACTTTCAAGTAAGAGGAAACTTACAGGTAAAAATTGCTTTAAAGAAAATAGTATAGTATATTTCATTTAATATATTTTATTTTAATTGTTGAGTTAAGATGGTTTAGAATTTTATACGACAGTGATTATTAGGTCTTTTTTAAAAAAGTAAGGTCTCTAATTATTTATTGTGTATATTTCCTGTGAATGGATGGAGCCCATTGTTTGCAAATTGCTAGGGCACTCAAGTGCTGGGTAGAGAAGAGAAAGGAGAATTACAAATTGTTGCCTAAGGAGAGATGCTTGCACAAATAGTATTATCAAGCCTTATTAACATGGAGTCAATAAGTTTACAGAACATTCCTTCATATTAATATTCCTCAAATATCTTCCTTATCAGATTCCAGGCACTGTTTTAGGGGCTTTGGTACATCGGTGAGACCCCTGCCCCTGTGGAGCTTACGCTGTAGCAGGGGAGGCAGAGGGATAGTGAAGTAAATAAAAGAAACATTGCAGCAGAGTGAGGGAATGGAGTGCAGGGCTGGGAGGCAGCAGGGAGTGGGGTACAAGAGACAAGTAACAGAATGAAAAGTGGAAGTTTGAACAAAGACTGAAAGGACGTGAGGGAATTCATCACCTAGATCTCTGCGGAAAGTGTTCCAGGTTGAGAAACCTGCTGGAGCCAAGACCCCAGGACAGCGTGCTGGCCTGTCCTACGGACTGGATGGAGGCCAGTATGGCTGGGATGAGAGTGAGCAAGGTAGGGTAGTAAGAGACATGATCAGAGGTCATTGTAAGAAACTTTTCATTTATTTTGATTGGAATGGCTCTCTAATGCAGGGTTTCATGCAGAGGGATAATGTGATGTGACATATTTTAGTTCATTATTCCGGATGCTATGTTGAGAATGGTAGGGGAATGCCCACAGAACTACGGAGGCTATGCCAGTGAACCAAGGGGTGGATGAGGAGGCTGAGGTCGTGGTGGTTTATGGTGAAAATTTAAAAGATTCTGGATTAATTTTGAAGGTGCAGCCAAGGGGATTTCCTAATGGATAGGATTAGGTTTCTGAGGGAAAGAGAGTCAAGGATGAGTCTGTTTCTTTGCCTGAACAACTGGAAGGATAAAGTTATTATTACTGAGATGTGAAAGGTTGCATATACAGCAGATTTGGGCCAAACAATGAGCAATTTCATATTGAATTGGTTGAATATTTTACATATATTATTTTATATGTTACTCAGAATGATCTCGTAAAACGTTATTGTCTCCATTTCACAGAGAAGAAAATAGGAAGACTCTGTGCTCAAGCTTTATGAGGATGATGGCAAATTTGCTGATATTTTAGTTCAATCTTGGACCAAATATAGCTGAGAATCAGCTTCACCACATTATCTCATGTAACCAGTTTCTAACAAAATGGAAATCCACCTTTTTCTCTTTGTTGTGAATGAACTACTGTGTTATCCTACTCCTGTAAAATGCCATCTAATATGTGAGTCATTATCAAAGGACAGACCTGTAATTCCAGTGTTCCCCATCTTCTATTGTTAAAACAATCAAGCAAACTTGCTTTTACAAGGGCTTCCCCACCAGGGGACCTATTATTATCCAATTCTGCTATCCTTGCAATATTCTTTGATTGATTTGTTAATAACTTAATTTCTCATTTTGTCATCTGCAGACATTTTATACTAATTGTATTTAATGGACTGTGAGCTACTGAAATATTTAGAGTTATTGCTAGCAAATGCAAAATATGCTTACTGATAGAATACAAAGCTAGGCAATTGGTAAACCAATGAAGATGTACATTATCTGGGATCATTGAACTTATAAAAGTTTAATGGAGGCTAGAAGAAATATATCATTACCATTCCAAGGAACTTAAAAAAAAAAGAGGGAATAGGAAGATTGATAAAGCAAGTTAATATTTGAATATACTGAAAGTCATATTGTTATTCACTGATAACTTTTAAATTTATTATAGTGAAGATTAATATCTGTACCTGGTTGGTTGATTTTACAACTAAAACCCATCATACTTGACTGTATCAAGAGGTAGCTTTCTCTTCATTACTTCCTTTAATGCAATCATTTTGAGTATATTTGTTGGCATATCTATGCATAACCTCTATCAAAGTAGAGAGTCTATGTGTTTACCTTTATTGTTAGTTCCAAGGTCAAAAAGATACTTTTGCTTTCATTATTTTGTTTGTTTATTTATTTGTTATGATAAAATTTCTAAACTATAGAGTTCTCAAAGCTTTTTCACCTGAGTTTTTAAAAATAACTTTACACTTTTTTTTTACCTCCATCTAGTCTGAGATTTTGATTGGGTATCACGTAATGCAAGTAGGCAAATGAGAGTGATCTATGTGGCAAGAAAAAATATTTCCAAGTGATTCTTAAATTATATGAAGATGAAACAATTTGGTGTCAAGGAATGGTAGAAAATAAGCTTCGATAATAAATAATAAAAATTGCTTATTATGTGCAGCATATTTTTATATATTACTTTGAATGTTTAAAACAATACTATGGTGTAAGTACAGTTGTCTTTATCTCACAGTTGAGTTAACTGAGGATCAAACACGTTATTGTCTAATAGCTGGAAGAGGCAGAAGGAGGATTTTACTGAGGTCTGTCAGATTCTGAAATTGATAGTCTTTTACGTGACACTTCCCTGATTCTATTGGGTGAAACAATTAGGGCCACCAAGAATTCTAAGGAGAAAGTGAAAGGCAGGCTAAGATATGTGAAATTCAACTTTAGGCAATAATGAATCATTGAAGCACTTGAGTAAGAAAGTCATATGATAATCACAACATCATAGGCAGACTTAATTTGGCCACGGTACACAACAGAAATTGGTGTTGGGAGAGAGAATGCAGCTTGCTGGTTCTTACTCTACTCTAGGTATGAGTTGGTAATTTATATTAAACAGAAGATTGATAATATAAATGAAGAAGAATGATTAAAAGATATTTTTAAAGAAATGGTAACAGAATTTAGTTGTGGACTGAGTGTAAGTAGAATAAAAGTAAAGAATTACTCTAAGGCTTTATGTATTACAAATGCTCTGCATTCTACCTTTGACTGCCACTATCCCCTGGACTGAGATTGTGCAAAACCATTTACCCTATTCAGTCTACTTTAGAGGATTCTTATAGAAATTATAGGGCATAAGGTCCACAAAAGTGCTTTATAAACAGTAAAAGCCCCAATAAATATAGTGTGGCTTCTGTACTATGACTTTAAAAATTACCGGAAAAGCGTTATTCAAAATGGAATTTCCACCTCATTAGCAAGTGTGAGGGATCAAAATTATTCAAGTAGATGACATTTTGGCAAATATTCAAATTATTTTCACATTCTATTGTTAGTGTTTTGTGTCTCTGCATGGAGAACATGCAAAACATAACAAATTCTCTATTTCTAGCAGAGAGTCTAAAATATAATGAGTATAGGAGAAAGTCATGGAAGTTAGAGCAGAATCAAGTTTCCATATTAAATCTGCACATTTTGGCTAAGAGAAATAATCACTATTGTAATATAGTGTTCCAACTACTGCAGAAATCTTATGTGTTTTAGACATAACCAGCCTGTTGTCACGGAAGTTTTAGGGAGTTCTTTACTGTTGAGAACAGTTCTGGGACATTGAGATAGCCATATCCATTGATTTTCTTGGAGTGAAATAGTTCCTAATTCAATCCAGTCCAAATTTGTTTTTAAGATGTGTACAGACCTGGTGGAGGGACAAGACATCTGAAATGTTGGCCAGGCTTAAAACTAAGGTAGTAGAACTTCTGAGAGAAACTTTATGTAAGTGAAGAGGTTTGAAATGTGGGCCACACTCAGCAGTAAGCCTCAAGTGATAGAGAGTGTTGACTCCACATGTACTTTAAAGGTATTTTTTCCCATTTCCCAGCTTAGCCCATCCCTGAAAGTTCTATGTAACATAAAGAAGAGAAGGGGTGTGGCATAGAGCAAATAATGGAAAGGGGGGCAATGTTACTATTAGTGAAAAGCCCACTGAAAGAGCTGTTAACCAGAAATGAAAGTATACTTGATCATATTGAGTATCAGTAATTCAAAAAAAGCTTTTTCAAGGACAGTGATATGGAGAGAAAATCACAAAGTGCAGAACAAGGGGCCAGTGGAACACAAAAATGAGAAACAGCAGGAACAGCACCAGAGAAATGGCACAGGATTATTTTGTGTTCTCTTCTCCTACTCTGGGCACCTTGAAATACCTCGGGAGAGTGATGGGGAGGAGAGTGAGGATGAGAATGGATTCCTTACTGAAAGGATGAAGCAATGTTAGATCCATTAAGTCAGGAGTATTACTCTAGGTGTGATACACCTGTGCTCTATGGCAGGTGGGGACAGAAAATAGAGATTCATATATTAGTTATATTATAATCCCATTTTCCAGCATATAGTATTTTAAGTTGAAAACAAAATCTCAGTCAGTAAAATCAAATAGATATTATTGTACCTATCACAATTTTATTCTCTTTAGGCAATGATGTCCATATGTCTCATAAAATGTCAGAGAAAGAAAATTAGTCCACTGAATTGTCTTGCTATTTTAAAATTTTTGCTGTATATCTGGCTGTGTCCCACTTTTTCCAAATATAAATTTTGGGGAGATCTTCTCTTTATTGTCCTTAGTCAGTCTTCCCAGAGATCTGTTAAGTTAAAACCAAAACTTTAATCTACCATATATTGTAGGTACTCTCAAGGTATCCCGCGGAGTCAGTGATCTCTTCCCTGGATTCACTTCAGTACCAGCTATATTAGTTTTCTATTGCTGCTGTAATGAATTACCGCAAACTTTGTAGCTGAAATAATATAAGTTTATTATCTTGCAGTTCTGGAGGTCAGAAGTCTGACCCTGGACTCAGCGAGCTGAAATCTAGGTGTTGGCAGGGAGGCATTCTTTTCTGCAGGCTCTAGAGGGGATCCATATCCTTGTTTTTTTCATCTTCTTGAGGCCACTGGCATTTTTTGGCTTCTGACCCTCTTCTTCCATCTTCAAGGCCAACAACATTGCATTTCTCTCATGCTTTTTTCGTTAGCACATCTCCTTCCAAACACAGCGGGGAAAGGTTCTCTTTTAAGGACTCAAGTAATCAGGTTGGGCCCACCTGGATAATCCAGGATAATCTCCCCATATCAAGGTCCATAACCTTAGTCACATCTACAAACTCCCTTTTTCCGTGTAAAATAGCATGTTCACAGATTCCAGGGATTGGGGCATGGACTTCTTTGAGGGCCATTATTCTGATCACCGCACTGGCATGAGGATTTCTCTTATTTTGTGCAAGTTTATCCATACATTTTAAAAAGAAACATATTTAACTGCAATTTTATCTTGTTACTAAATGGGAGATTATAGGATATATGTTGACAAAATGGCAGAAAGAGAAACTGTTGGGCACTCTCTAAGACTCCATGTCCTCAACCACCACTCTACAGTCTGCCACCTACAAACTGATAGCGAAACTGAGCATATCAAGCAAACACTAGAGGAATACCTTTGGTGTTACATATCCTAATCTCACCAACAACTCTAAATAGTAAAGGATTTCCTTCTACTATTCTAATGAAAGCCTAAATCAAGAAAATTCACAGGATTTCACTAATTCTATGTCCCTTTGAACCTCAACAATCCAGAGAAGATGGACAGGATTTGGTGGCAATAGAGGACACCCTCGAAGAATTGTTTATGTGCTACAGAAATGTTCACACCGTATTCTAACTAGCATTGGGCACTAGGGGAACACAGCAGATGGTGAGATTTCCGTTTACTGTTATTCACACCTGTACCATCTTTATCAGCTCAGAACTGAAAATGTGCTCCCTTAGGCTCCTCAAAATAATGCAGATCAAGGAAGAAACTCCACGAATTTCTGACTGCTGCAGGAGTCAAGCTTTTTAGGAAAGTGGTGATGGCTTGAAAATCACTGTGAGACTGAACACAATTGTTAATAAGAAATTCTCAATAATAACAGGAAGAAGAAAATGCAGCAGTAAGGTATTTAGAGTCACAAAAGATAAAATGTAAAATTGGATGTGTTGGAAATTAGACACCCTCAGTGTTCTGAATTATAATTATGTCATACAAATGCATGTTAGTATATTTAAGGAGATTAAAGACATTTAAGACAAATACATTAATAGTGACAAAAATAGTCCTGCAGTCATTTAGAATAAAAGAATTTAAGAGAATTGAAAACTACCAATTGTTTTGAAACTTTTGAGAATAGTGGGAATGCATCTTAGAGGTTACTTCTTAGGAAAAGAAAAGGTGGTGTGGTCTTCAAAGGAGAAATTCATGGAGAGACAACAAAGAAATGAGGAAATAAATAGAAGAGGAGCCAATGGGACCCAGGCTCAATGTAAAATCTAGGTATTGTAAATAATTCCAATCTGATGTGTATAACTGTCACAAGAGATTCTTGTTAACTATCAAATAATTCACTAAGGGTAAATCAAAATAGGTTAAATAAGTACTTTGAAAATATTATTTCAGTGCAAATAATTTTTATTATTAAACTTTATATATGTAAATATATATGTGAATGTATATGTGTTAAATTTATTTGCACATAAATGTGAATAAATGTGTTAAATTTATTTGCTTTTCTTTTAGTAAAGAAATAGAATTATTTTCACTTTCTGTTTTAGTAGAATTTCTTTTCTCTTTGCATTCTTTTAATCAAAAAGCCTGAAGTACTAGCTATTGATTGTGAGACTGTAATTGATCTGGCAGTGGAAAGTGGAATTTTTCCAGTTGATGCAGTGATTAGAATTGATTTAGCAGTAGAACTCATAAAAGAGTCAATAAAATACAGAGAATAAGGCAACGACTGCTCTTAGAAAAGATTGTAATTCAATTACAGCAGTCAGGTCCACCTCCTTTAATTAATCTCGTCAGCATTCAGCAGGAGACTGAAGCTGCTATTTCAGGTTGGCTCTTTAGAAACCCACACGGAGTTCTTAGAAAAAGCCCTTCTCCATAGGGGTTTCAGAATCTAGTCATATATTTACTATATCTTTCTTTTTACTTTACTTTCCTCTTAGATCCAGGTTCCTAAAAATAGTAAGTTGTGTGTTTGCTACAAAATGTTAGTAGTTATAAAATTGTCACAAGCTCTGTATTGTTCAAGGTATGCTATTCCAGAAATTTTTAGTGGTTATTGACGCAGTACTGTCATATTTATAGAATGTGTTTAACTCTTGTCCCCAATATCTTTCTGTAATATTCAGAATTGTAAGACATGTTTTCTGTATTATATTTCTCCGTGTTTATTACAAGCTAGCTAGTGATTGTTTATGATATCTCTCCTTAATTTAAAAAATTTTTCTTCTTCCTCTCCTCTGCAATATTCCTTCTCTTCAGTGCTTTTTATCTCTTCTAATTTTATATCTGCTTATCTAATGTTTTATTATATTTTATTGTTTTCTCAAAATTCTTACACAAGTTTCAACTATTTTCTTTCACTTCTTAAAATGTTCAGATCTTTGATATGTAAATAACTTCTCAACATGTGTGAAATTATTTGATCATAAACAAACTTTTAATGAAGCCTACAATTCTTATAAACTCTAATTTAAATTTTATCAAAGTAATGAATGTGTATGGTTGAAGATATACTAGTGCTAAATATCGTATAATGAAAAATAGCAATCCTTTCTCCCCAACTCCTATCTACCCTCCCTATTGTTTGCAAAGACAAAGAACATGAGCATTTTTAGCTTTTTAAAAATTTGCCTCAATATGTCTTAATAATTTTTTTATACTGCTGTTTTTGATTTATACATTTTCTGTAAATGTTAATTTTCTACTATATAATTGGAAAATATAGCTCTCTTTCACCATTAGTTATTTTCACTTCCTCTTCCCTAAGTCCTCACAACACTATTGTCAAAATTTTTGTTTAAACTCCTAGCTAGGAAGCTGTATTAATGCAATAGTACTTAAACTGCAGGGCCTCCAGTAGAACGAGGAGCCCACGCAGGAAAGGAAATCAATGCACTTCTTTCTTGTGTGAAAAAAAGAATACCTGTGGAAAAAACAGCGTGCCTATTGATGTAGTTGATTGGCTCAAGCAAATCTGGCTGAAGCTACTATGTCCTCGCTATTTGGTAATCCACAGCCCGAGGGCTGGCAGCACTCAGGGACCACAGTGTGAGTAGCAACCTTAGCGCATTCTAATTCCTTTGTTACAAAGCCTTCTTTTTTCCTTGAATTAAGCATTATTTCACTTTTCCTATTTGTTCAGTTTGATTTTTATTTTTATGTGAGGAAGATTTGCCCTGAGCTAACATCCATTACCAATTCTCCCCTTTTTTCTTTTGGCTTGAGGAAGATTAGCCCTGAGCTAACATCTGTGCCAATCTTCCCCTACTTTGTATGTGGGATGCCTCCACTGCATGGCTGATGAGTGGAGTGCGTCCATACCTGGGATCTGAACCTGTAAAGCCCAGGCCGCCAAATCGGAGCATGCGAAACTTTAACCACTCGGCCATGGGGCCAGCCCCTGTTCAGTCTGCTTTTTAGAGACCAAAATGTCTGTCAAGAAATTTTCCAAACACCAATACATTTTCCCCACAAACATCAATAACCTATTGGTTGAGCTTATTTTCTTTAACTGTTTTAATAGTTTTTGCTTACACACTTCTCTGAATTCCTGCTACAATGGGAGCTCTCTCAGCCTGCAGCAGGTTGTCATCAAGGTATTCCCTCACTCCTTGACCCTCTGTTGAATTCCCAATCTCCTGAATCCTATATCTTCTTTTTTTCATTAACTCCCTCATTTTGATGAATAATAAAATCACTTTGTAAGACCTTAGTAATTTGGCTATGTGTAGAATTCTAAGATGAAGGAATATTCCCTGAGAATTTTGAAGGCTTGTTTCCAGTGTCTTCTGGGATACAATATACTACTTAGTTTTTTGATGTCATTCTGAATACTGTTTGTGGTATGCATAAGTTTTTGGTTCTCTTTCAAGGTATTTACAACTCGAGCTTTCTCACTGATGTGATCTGTATGCAGTCATTTAGCTGGCAATTAAGTGTGCCCTCTCAATAAGTACATTTGGACTTCAAGTATTGGAAATATTTTTTGTAATATTCCCTTGCTGGGTTGTTTCTTTCTGTTTTCTGTTCTCTTTCTTTTTGGAACTCCTGTAATAAAACTCCTTGTCTTTTTATTCTAATTTAGGTTCTTAATCTTATCTTGCCACTTTTTTAAAAAAAAATTTTAGACATCCTATTTTTTTTAATTAATTTTTTTGAGGAAGATTAGCTCTAAGCTAACATCTGCTGCCAATCCTCCTCTTTTTGCTGAGGAAGACTGGCCCTGAGATAACATCCATGCCCATCTTCCTCTGCCTTATATGTGCGACGCCTGCCACAGCATGGCTTGCCAAGCGGTGCCATGTCCGCACCCGGAATCTGAACCAGTGAACCCTGGGCCGCCGAGAAGCGGAACGTGCAAACGTAACCGCTCCACCACCGGGCTGGCCCCTAGACTTCCTATTTTTAATATCTGGAAGTTCTTTCTTGTTCTCTGTTATTTTATCATCTTTGTTTTGTGGACAGAATGCCTTCTTTTGTCTTTCTAAGGATATCAATGATAGATTTGGCTTTTGAAAAGATAGTTTCTAATCTACAATTTTATGTCTCCTCCAGATTCCCTGCCCTTTGATTTTTTATTTTGAAGATTTTACTTTTCCTTCTCCTCAAAGTCCCCTGGTACATAGTTGTATATTTTTAGTTGTGGGTTCTTCTAGTTGTGGCATGTGGGACGCTGCCTCAGCACGGCCTGATGAGCGGTGCTGGGTCCGCACCCAGGATCTGAACTTGTGAAACCCTGGGCCACCCAAGTAGAGCCCATGAACCCAAACCCTCAGCCACAGGGCCGGACCCCTCCCTCCCCTTTTTGTTCTTCGTCCGTTTTAGTTTTTCCCTTTTATGATGGAGGCCTTTTTTTCAAATATCTGGAGATCTCTGATGGAGCATTTATACTTAAAAGTAAGGTATTAAACTTGGTTTGGAATTGAGGTTGCCATGAGCTAAGTTGACTGAGTGAGTGGTTTTACTATAGGGTGATTAGGAGGCAAGCCAGCTTTTCCGGTGAGGTGCTGTCAAGGATCAGCATTTTCTTTAAATCATTTCTGCTTTGCTGTTTAGTTTTAGGACTCTGGTGGTATCTTGCTTTGGCATAGACACTTTCTTATAAGATTTTGTGTGCAAGACCTGTGAAGTCTGTTCACGATAGTTCATTGACTGCTTTGGAAAAGAGAAGGTGATAAGTGGTCCTGTTTGAACACAAAACTCTCACACATTTCCCGATCTTTAGCACCTTTCCCGACCACTGAGAGTGTGGTGTGTGGAACTGCCAGTTGCCAGCCCTTCAAGGAGGGGTAGGTAATATTGACTCCCTTTTCACTTGTCTCTCCCACTTCAAACATTGTTTGTAATTTTTTTCATAAATTACAGCAGATTCTGCCAATTGTTCCCTTTTCCAAAATTTACTGAAATCTCACACCTGCTATCTTTTTTCTATTTTCTTTATATGTGTAAGCCATACTTTCTTTTATTCTTCCTTACTGTCAAATTAGTGGCTTTTTGAAAGGAAAGAAATAAATGCATGCAGTCATTCTGCCATTTTTAACTAATAGTTTACAAACCTGTTTATGTGGTGTATTTGTTCAAAATTTCACATGTATTTAATTCTAGGCATAGTAGTATTTGTATGATTAATTTTAAATCATTAAGTAAATAAAGCCACTGAAAAGTATATAGTATTATTTCCAACTTGTCACCTGTCAGTATGAAGACAAAAATTATTGAGCATAATAGTCACAGGATCACTAGCCTCACTAGTTACTTCAGTCCAATGATTATGTGAACGTTTTGCTTGAAATTAATAAATATATTGAATTATATACATGTATTTATGCACATAACTCTATAAGTAAGTTTTATACACAGGTATGTCGATATATATGTATTATTCTTTTATTAAACACTTTTATCTTTGAAAATTCCTTGCCTTTCTCTGATAAGAAAACCCTTTTCACCAGAAAAGGGAAAGGTTACATTTCTCTCCAGATATGTGAAATTTTGTGTCTGCCATTGAATACTTGGTAAGGCTTAGAATAATGATTCTTTCTTGGCTCCAGATAGAACTGAAACTTAATTTTAACTCAGGGACAGTGGATACCCCAAAAGCTAGGCAGGGTAGAATCCGTCAGCAGAGGAGCCAATCCTGGAATTTTTGCATATTTATTTCTAATTCAGTACCTTTTTTTTTTTTACCAACATAGAATCTCAAGCATGACAGATGTCTTAAAAGCCCCAATGTAATTCTCCAAGAGCGTACTAGAATAAAGGGACAATGGTAGCTATTTGGAGTGGAGTTACAGAGGAAGATGATTCAGACACAAGTACTACTTCTAAAGTGCTTACAGTCAAATGGATATGTTTAAGGAAATGTCTGAGAATTTCAGTCTGAAACTGCTATATATCTTAAGAGCTGTTAAATGTTACCTGGATGCTTGAGGCTGACTTCAAACAGAATATCCATATCTATCTAATATATTCACTTTTTTGTTTTCATCAAATTTGAGACTGTAATGGTGCTGCCCTGGTGTGATAATCCATGGATTATGATGTTAATGGAGCCGAGGAATCTATTTAGAGCTTGCTCTAGTTTTAGCACACGGCTAGTTCAGCTGTGTGTAATGCTTTACATATGTAGCATAACGACATATTTGTATATGTGTGTAAAAGTCTGTGAAACCATTTTCAAACTGAAACCAGGAGGCTTATTATCATGAAATAATGGAAGAAAAATGTATTCTGCCACATACAATATATATATTTACTCTCTGTCAATAATAGTTTTAGGAATAAACATAGATGTTTATAGTCACGTATTATACAGTGTTTAAGTTCATTAAATTCATCTACTTCTCTGAATTCCCTGGTCCCCTTTGCTCACTAGATTAGAAGGGAATGAAAATGTGGTTTTCTGCTATTTACACTGACTTATGCCCCTTAGTAACATTGGAAGTGTTTAAAGGAGAAGATGATCATAAAGAAGCATAAAATGGTGAGTGAAACAAGAGAAAAAATGAAATATTTACAGATCAATATCTTATATGTCTTTGAACAATTTTGTTGGCTCAATTTCAGTTGAAACATTTTTTTTTTTTAAAGATTGGCATCTGAGCTGACAACTGTTGCCAATCTTCTTTTTTTTCTTTCTGCTTTTTCTCCCCAAATCCCCCCAGTATATAGTTATATATTTTAGTTGTGGGTCCTTCTAGCTGTGGTATGTGGGATGCCGCCTCAACATGGCCAGCGGTGCCATGTCCGAGCCCAGGATCCGAACCAGCGAAACACTGGCCGCTGCAGCGGAGCGCCCGAACTTAACCGCTCGCCCACGGGGGCCCCTTAGTTGACCCTTTTTGATTCCTGTGGTTACTTGTTTTACATTTGATAGAGATCAGGTTGGAGCTCATCAGTGTAATTGCTTAGCCTGTATCTTCATTCATTTTCCGCCTTTGAAATCGTAATTTCCTCAGAAATATTAAGACAACTGAAACTACCTTTGAAACAGCCAAGACATCTTCTTAATTCTCCCACTAAATATAATATTTAGTTTCCTCATTAAAGAAGCAAAATCGCACTCCCCTGCGGCAGTAAGAATGTCAGCGTCTTATTGGGAAGCGAAGGCGACTTCTGCGATGGGACTGGCAGTGTGGCATCTGTTTAAGCTTGCCCAGTCCTCTGCCCCGTGCTAATTTAAGCCTTCGTCCTCTCTCAGCAGGATAAATTGCTTAATCTGTAAATCTGCACGTATTTTAGGGCTTTATTTTTTTTTTACTTCATATTATTGGCATAGTTATTTCGATAAAATGTCTTTCATCCTGCTAAACTCATTATGTCACTGCAAGGAAAGCCCAAACACTTCTGTGTGGCATTTCGGTCTGAACATTCTCTTTTCCTAACCTAGTTTTCCTCTCTGATCCTTCTTTTGTTATCCCTTACTCCCTCTTGGGAACTCCACAAACACTCCAGTCCCCACTCCGATACCTAAATGAGATTTGCGTTTTCTTCTCAAACCCCAGCCTCTGCTTGTGTTTCTCTGTCAACGTCTTCTTTCTTTCTCATGTACGCTTCTTTAAGCCATCTTAATTCAATTGAAATATGCAAAACAAAGGCAAAAAAAATTACAAAAAAGAGCCATTTTAAACCACTACTTAAAGTGCCACACTGGGGGGAGTGTTAGTCTTGATGAGCATGGAGCCATCCTTGCAGCAAGTCTGCCGAATTCGCAGCGTGGTTTTCTATGAGTACAAAATAAATCTTCAAACTATTCTTTTGTTTTATTTTGTTTTGATATATGTAGTAAACAGTAATTCTAACTGGTACAGAAATGCTGGGAAGGTCGTAATAGGTAGTCTGAGGGTTTTGTTGGGTAAGGCTTTTAAAAGGGATGATATTTTAATTTATTCATGAAGAATAAATAAGATTTAAAAAAAGAAACAAGAAAAAAGGCAGGCAGAGGAGGGTCACGGTCTCTGATCATTATTAAGGACATACATTGATTGAAGACTGACAGCTACCTAAAGCCCTCCAGGATTGAAAAACAAAATAAAACTTGAAATACAACCCTAACTGTCTTTTCCTCCGTCACACACGAGAGAATACTCTATATGGGGACAGAGCAGGAGGACAGTATCCACTTGCCCGAACATCTCCTTTCTCAGGGTTGCCTAAGATCTTGAGTAGATTATTGAAGAAATAATAAATTTCTAAAAACCTTTTGGCTTTGACATTAAATATTTCAAGGATTTTATCTGGTATGTTGTTGAAGAATTTTTTTTACTGAAATATCTTTGATTCTAATCAGACTTTGAGTATCTGTTTTTGTTTTTTTTTTTTTTACGATTTTACTTTTTCCTTTTTCTCCCCAAAGCCCCCAGGTACATAGTTGTATATTCTTCGTTGTGGGTCCTTCTAGCTGTGGCACGCGGGACACTGCCCCAGCATGGCCCGATGAGCAGTGCCACGTCCGCGCCCAGGACTCGAACCAACGAAACACTGGGCCTCCTGCAGTGGAACGTGCGAACCCAACCACTCGGCCACGGGGCCAGCCCCTGAGTATCTTTTTGAATCTGAACTTTTTATAGCTCTGAACTCCTAGCATAAATAAGAAAGGTGAAGAAAACTTACAATTTCTTTTCCAGGGAATCAGACCAAGATCATGTGTATAGGAAAGAAAATCAAATAAATAAAAATAAATAAAAATACAGAGTAGCAGTTGAATAGAATTGATGAATTCAGCTGTTCCTTGTGAGTGTGAGCACGGTAGATGGCAGACAGTATAAACGGTCAGTGTGCCTCAGAAGGATTGCTTAGGAAGTGGTAAAACTGGCATGTGAGCCTGCGTAGTTTTGGGAAGGGAAAGAAGCTGGGTTGCTAGAAATTCCAGCAGAAAGAGAGAAACTCAAAGTGCAGATTGGTACCAGATTTCAAAGGCACTTGACTGTCATTCTAAGATGTTTAGAGGTGATGGCAAGTCTTCATAAAATATGAGCAGAGGCTTGGCATTAACCCACTGATTCTAGGCTTTAGAAAGATAACTTTAATAAGTGAAACTTAAATGGAAACTAGGGCTTTGTAATTATTTTGTTAAATAATAACTCTAGCAGAGTCATAAACCTGAAGTTTTCTATTATGGGTGTGGAAAATAGGAAAAAGCCACCATCTTCTCCTGTTTTAACAGATGACTTTACAGGTACTTATACAAATTAGGGATACAGAAATATCAGTTGCAGTGTTATTACTAGGCTGGGGGCCACCCGTGGCCAGGTGGTTAGGTTCGCATACTCGGCTTCAGTTGTCTGGGGTTCACTGGTTCGGATCCTGGGCGCGGACATACACACTGCCCATCAAGCCAGGCTGTGGCAGCGTCCCACGTAGAAGAACTAGAAGGACTTACAACAAGGACGTACAACCAGGTACTGGGGCTTTGGGGAGAAAAAAAAGAGAGAGATTGGCAACAGATGTTAGCTCAGGGCCAATCTTCCTCATCAAAAAGCATAGCTTAAAAAAGAAAATTATTATTGGAGTAACTGGTCATCAGGTTAGACACAACCTAGAACTATAGGCTTATTTTGGAAGTTATTTTATCAACTATACAAATAATTTCAGAATCTTAGGAATCTTACGAGACACCCTTATTCAAATTATGCTTTCAGAGATAGTTTTATCTTATAGGAAACATTTATGAATATTCAAACTCTCTGTAAAAATTGATATTCTTCTAAAAGTTCTCAATTTTGCACTTTATCAAATGAGATTACCTAAATTAGCTACTAATGCACTGTGATATTTCCATCTATAGATGCGGGTAAGAGGAGATATTGAGCTCCTTTATCTCTTTTTATACACTATTTGGTAACCATAGACAGTTACACAAGTAAAGTCTTGTCGAAAATTTTACTTGTTAGCTTTATAGAGGCAAAATTCAGGTCTGGAGTGCTCACGTTTACTAGCAGAAATAGGAAAAGAGACGCACAGGATTTAACCTAATAATAGTGAAATAAGAAGAATTTATCATTCATTTTGCTCCACAGAGTAGAATAGGGATTGGTTTGGAGGAGTCTACCACACAGAGGGAACCCATTTAATAATAATAATATTATATAATTATTTTAAAATAATTTTTATATTTTAACTCAGTTAATTGTCACAATTCTATACCATTTTACATAAAAGCAGCAAGATTTCTTAAAGAAATAGCTAGTTCCATGTCTGGGGTAGAAATTACACAAGATGATCATGAGGCAGCTTATGTGCTAAAAGCAAAGAGTTCATAGATTAAGGAGATCATGTCAAAAATATGTAGCAACTAAAGTAATAGCAGGCCCATATTGTCCAAATTCGATAATTTAATCAACAGAAGAACAATGAGTTCATTCATAAAAGCACATTGACTCTATGAAAAGCCAGGAGTGTACAATGATACGTTAAAGAGATAAACAAAAAGAATCCTATTGAGAAATGGAATGGAATTTATTGCTCTTTAAATTTTGCTACTCTTGTCTATAGTTCTTAATCATTTATTGGGTTGATGTAAAATGCATAAATTAGTTAATGTTAAATCGGTAAGTTAAAGATTTTTTTCTCTCAAGGATAAATGTCAGTTGAATAGCCTATGTACTGTTACTTCAAATTAGAAGATCACATAGTATATTCAAACCTCTAATGAATTCAATTTCAAATATCTGTAAGAGTTGGATAACCCTAGGGTTATAAGAAAATCCAAAATTCCATCAAGTTCCAGGGTCATATGAAAAGATAAATGTACATTTAAAATTCTATTGTTTTACTGTTTTATTAGAAGAATTTGACATTTTAAAATTTTAAATACAAATTCCAATAAAGCTATTAACTTTCATGTAGCAGCCAAATTCTTTGAGGAAAAATAAATAGTGATGAACTTTAAACACAGAGAGATGTTCTGCTTGAACCAGAATATGTATTTTTTGCCAAGAGACTGTATATATTTGGAATTTTATATACTTATAATATATAACTTTAACTCTGAGATTTAAATCTTATAATTTCAACTTAACTTTTAATTGAGTAATTTATTTGTACTCTTTTAAATTAAAATCTACTAAGCTTATTAAAATAACTTTGGGATCACTTTATTTAGGTTGTTAGATCTCTAGGAATTATTTAATCTTCTGGATGGTTTGTTTTTTAGGTAAGAAATTAAAGTCCATAAAAATGACATTTACTTTATAAAAGGAGTTTGGAATGCTTTAAGGTGTGTAAGTTTATAAATAAAACTGAACATTATTCTCAGACCTTTTAAAAGTAGTTGTTAAAATTTGCTATAATTATTAATAGGAATTAAGATTTACAGGATAAATTTGAAATCCTAAGAGCTACCTAGGTCGCAGCAGTATTGTACAAGTCCTAACCTAGAGCAAAAATGAATTGCCCTGTGATAGACACAGCAGGTAGATTGACTAGTGAATTTTGCAAAGTCTTGAAATACTTGAATATGTTGTGCAAATGACTTTAGTGTTTGTGGCATGGTCTTCAAAAACTTCTGGGCTAATGCTGTTCGGGAGAGCTCATATTTAATTTTCTATTCTTGTAGTTTATTCCTACCCATGAATACATGCATTGTCCATCAGTCAGCCTCCTTTCTCCAATATCCCCTCTCTCACTGTGGTGGTGGGGAACAATTACCCTCTTTCTTCCAGAGACAAGTCTTCATCTCTCATCCCTGCATGTGGTCTTACAACTTTTTAAAAGATAGCCGCTTTAGGAATCGTACCATATACACCAATCATACTGAATGTGCAACTCAAAAGGACAAATCAATATGGACTTTACTCAGTCTTCCTGGTTCAGAGTGCCCAAGATCCTGCACCATCAGCTCCATGTGTTCATCATACCCTTTTCCATGCTTCCCTAAGTTGAGAGAGACTCTTGAACACAGAAAAGAAGAATTTCTTCAGAGAGACTTTTGGTTTGTTTAAGTTGAAAGGCTGATTCTTTTATTAGTTCCACACGAAGAACGTTTGTAACTTCTGGATCCTCAGAAGACTGAGGAGTCGGGTCTCTGCTCTGTGTGTCTTTCCACCGACTTTGCTTTTTTCTTCTTGGATGAGAAATAGTAATAAATGCTATAATCTTTTAATAGTTTCTTTCTCTCCTTAAAGATTGGCACCTGAGCTAACAACTGTTGCCAATCTTCTTTTTTCTTTTCTTTTTTTTTCTTTCTGCTTTTTCTCCCCAAATCCCCCCAGTACATAGTTGTATATTTTAGTTGTGGGTCCTTCTAGTTGTGGCATGTGGGATGCCACCTCCACGTGGCCCGATGAGTGGTGCCATGTCCTAGCCCAGGATCCAAACCAGCGAAACCCTGGGCCGCCATAGTGGATCCTGTAAACTTAACCACTTGGCCACAGGGCCGGCCCTGTAAATGCTATAATCTTAGTTTGAATCTGTCATTTTTATTTCTACAACATTGACCATAAGAAGTAGGATAAACAATGACTCAGACACAATTCTTTTTCTATTTTGAGTACTTGGATGAGTGAGGTTGCCATTGACTGGACATCTTTGGCAGTGGAATCAATAAGCTTAGTTTAAAATGTACTGGGTTGAATAATCAATGCCCTCATCAATAAAAACATAGATAATTAAACCAAACTCACAGAATTGTGAATACTAAATTGATGAACATGCATGTCATACATTGCATGTCAAAGGATTGATATTTAATAATTGGAAAATTTTCCTGTTTTTTTCCTTCCTCTATCTTGTCACCCTTGGCTCCTCTTCCACTCACCATTCCCAACACATACCATACATCTCTCCTTTCTTTCCTTTCTTTTCATTACTTTCTACTTTCTGACTTTCTTCTAATGGGAAAATAATTGTGATTCTAGTTCTCAAAAAAGTGGTAAGAGAAAGTCAGGATCCAAGATGGCGCCGTAAGTAGTCCTCTTTCTCTCTCTCCCGTTGAGTCTACAATTATTTGGACATTCATCGCTTAACAAAGGATATCCATATAGCATCTCAGGACGTCTGAGAGACCCACGCGGCTATACATCGGAAGGCAGACGGACTTCCCTCCAGGAGGAGGTGGAGATAAGTGAAAACTCTCCAACCCTGACCGAACAGCCTAGTACCTGCAAGTGGCTTTCTACCAACAGACTCCCCCAGAACATCAACACACACCTAGGGCAGGAGGGAGCGCACACCAGAGGAGCGATGGTGGAAACAGGTGACCAGAGCCCTACCTAAGCCCCCTGCAATTACTCCTAAACTCAGAGGGAAGCTCCAGAGTTACACACCTGAGTCGGTTGGGAGAGCCTTGCCCCGCCATTGGTGGGGAGGCCCCGCCTGGCGTCCATTGTGCCCGGAGGGTCCTGGAGAGAATCCCACAGGGTGTGGTGGCCCCCCAGCTGCCGCTGCCTGCCCAGCGGGGCATGGGATTGCCGGAGATCTCGGAGAGGACTGGGGCCGGGGAGAGCTCCAGCGGCCAGCTCCGCGGCCTGGGGGGGAAGCTCCAGAGCTCCGCCAGGGCAGCAGACAAAACTCTCTGTCTGCCATTAGCGGAGGGGCCCCGCCCAGCATTCACAATGCTGGGAAGGTCCCGGAGAGAATCCCAAGCAGCGTGGTGACCCGCCAACTGCCGCTGCCTGCCCGGTGGGGCTCGGGACTGCCGAAGATCTCCCCAGGGAGGACTGGGGCTGGGTGGAGCTCCAGCAGCCAGCTCCACGGCCTGGGGGGCAAGCTCCAGAGCTCCGTCTGGGCAGCTGACAAAAGTCTCTGTCTGCCATTAGCGGAGGGGCCCTTCCCAGCATTCACAACATCAGGAAGGTCCTGGAGAGAGTCCCAAGCAGTGCTGTAGCCTGCCGGCTGCCGCTGCCAGCCTGGTGGGGCTCGGGACTGCCAGAGATCTCCTCGGAGAGGACTGGGGCTGGGTGGAGCTCCAGCGGCCGGCTCCGCGGCCCCGGGGGAAGCTCCAGAGTTCCGTCCGGGCAGCAGACAAAACTCTTTGTCTGCCATTAGCAGAGAGGCCCTTCCCAGCACCCACAACACTGGGAGGGTCCCGGAGAGGAGAATATCAGGCAGGGCAGCAGCCAGCCAGCTAACACTGAAATCAAGGTCTCTGGCTATCCCCCAGACAGGGCAAAGGGCTCCCCGAGATCCTGGGGGACAGGACTGGGGCTGGGTGGAGTTCCAGCAACCTGGCTCTGTAGTCTAGGGGGAAACCCTACAGTCTCACAACAGCCTCAGCAAAAGCCTCTGCACAGCACTAGTAGAGAGCACCCATCCAGCAGTCACAAGGCTGGAAGACCCCAGGACAAAAGTAGCATAGCTAGGTGAGCTAACCACAGACTGTAGAAGATGCCAATAGCTCTGCTGTGACCCATAGTGGACAAGTGAGATTTTGCGGGTGCCAACAGTGACGGAGCGGCAAATATAAGTCATCCTACCCCTGGCCGCTGGAAAAGCCTATAACACCATTGCAGACGCCAAGGAGGGAGCATGTCTAGGTGGTCTGCAACAGTAGGCATCAGCAGCCTGAAGCCCCCCCCCGTGATGGCCCCCATGGCAGAAGAAGGAACCCACAGGACCACTGTTACTATGAGGAGGGGCCCAGGCCCAGTTAGCAACAGCTGATAGGGTTCTGGTTGGTGCAGTATGAACAGCTGCTCCCCCACCACACCAGCAGAAAGAAGTGGAAGGAGTAACTAAACTCTATCTCTATGCGGAGGCACAAATCTACAACATCAAGCAATATGAAAACATACATTAAATCTCCAGAACAGAAGGAAAATAACAAATACACAGAAAGCAATCCCAAAGAAAATGAAATATATAACCTAAATGACGATGACTTCAAAACAGCCGTCATTAAAATAGTCAATGAGTTAAAAGAGAATTAAGATAGACAACTCAATGAGTTCAGGAGCTATGTCACAAAAGAGTTTGATACTATAAAGAAGAACCAAACAGAAATACTGGAAATGAAAAACACAATAGAGGAGATTAAGAAAAATCTAGATGCACTGAACAGTAGGGTAGATAATATGAAGGAAAGAATTAGCAGTTTGGAAGATGGGAATATAGAAATGCTGCAGGCAGAGGAGGAGAGAGAAGTAAAACTAAAAAGAAATGAAGAAACTCTCCGAGAATTATCAGACACAATTAGGAGATGCAACGTAAAGATTATAGGTATACCAGAGGGAGAAGAAAAGGAGAAAGGGGCAGAAAGCCTATTCAAAGAAATAATGGCCGAGAACTTCCCAAATCTGGTGAGAGAGATGGAACTTCATGTGACAGAAGCCAATAGATCTCCAAACTTTATCAATGCAAGACCAACCCCACAGCATATAGTAGTGAAGCTAGCAAAAGTCAAGGACAAGGAGAAAATACTAAGGGCAGCCAGGCAGAAGAAATTAACCTACAAAGGAACCCCCATCAGGCTATCAGCAGATTTCTCAGCAGAAACTTTACAGGCTAGAAGAGAGTGGAATGATATATTCAAAAATCTGAAGGACAAAAACCTACAGCCGAGAATTCTCTACCCAGTGAAAATATCCTTCAAATACAATGGAGAAATAAAAACTTTCCCAGAAAAACAAAAATTAAGGGAGTTCATTGCCACAAAACCTCCTCTTCAGGAAATCCTCAGGAAAACCCTCACTCCTGAAAAATCAAAAAAAGGAAAGGGGCTACAAAACCAAGAGCAGAGGAGATAAGTAGAAGGACAACAACAGAGAGTAGCAGCTCTTCATCAGAACAGATTAAACCATGGGACGAGAAATAAAAGAAATTGAAGAAAACCAGAAAACAAAACATAAAATGGCAGCGGTAGGCCCCCACATCTCAATAATCACTCTAAATGTAAATGGATTGAACTCCCCAATCAAAAGACACAGAGTGGCAGGATGTATCAAAGAACAAGACCCAACTATATGCTGCCTCCAGGAAACACACCTCAGCCCCAAAGACAAACACAGACTCAGAGTGAAGGGATGGAGAACAATACTCCAAGCTAATAATGAACAAAAGAAAGCAGCTGTTGCTATACTAATATCAGACAAAGTAGACTTCAAAGCAAAACAGATAAATAAAGACAAAGAGGGACAGTATATAATGATCAAAGGGACTCTCCACCAAGAAGACATAACACTTATAAATATATACGCACCCAACACAGGAGCACCAAAATTTGTAAAGCAACTCTTAATAGAACTAAAAGAAGACATCAACAACAATACAATAATAGTAGGGGACCTCAACACACCATTAACACCAATGGACAGAACATCCAGACAGAAAATCAACAAGGAAATAATAGAATTAAATGAAAAATTAGACCAGATGGACTTAATAGATATATATAGAACACTTCATCCAAAAACAGCAGGTTACACATTCTTCTCAAGTGCACATGGAACATTCTCAAGGATTGACCATATTTTGGGAAACAAAGCAAGCATCAATAAATACAAGAGAGTTGAAATAATATCAAGCATCTTTTCTGACCATAATGCTATGAAACTAGAAATCAACTATAAGAGAAAAGCAGAGAAAGGTGCAAAAATGTGGAGACTGAACAACACGCTTCTGAACAAAGAATGGATTATTGAAGAAGTTAAAGACGAAATCAAATATTATCTGGAGACAAATGAAAACGAGAACACGACATACCAAATCATTTGGAATGCAGCAAAAGCAGTCCTAAAAGGAAAATTCATTCCAATACAGGCTCACCTCACTAAACAAGAAAAAGCTCACATAAGCAACCTCAAACTACACCTAACAGAATTAGAAAAAGAAGAACAAACAAAGCCCAGAGTCAGTAGAAGGAGGGAAATAATAAAAATAAGAGCAGAAATAAATGATATTGAAACAAAAAAGACAGTAGAAAGGATCAATGAAACAAAGAGTTTGTTCTTTGAAAAAATTAACAAAATCGACAAAGCCTTAGCCAGACTCACCAAGAAAAGAAGAGAGAAATCTCAAATAAATAAAATTAGGAATGAGAGAGGAGAAATCACAACAGATACCAATGAAATACAAGGGATCATAAGAGAATACTATGAAAAACTATATGCCAACAAATTGAACAACCTAGAAGAAATGGACAAATTCCTAGACTCCTACAATCTCCCCAAACTGAATCAGGAAGAAATGGAGAATCTGAATAGGCCAATCACAAGTAAGGAAATAGAAACAGTAATCAAAAACCTCCCCCAAAATAAGAGTCCAGGACCAGACGGCTTCTCTGGAGTATTCTACCAAACATTCAAAGAAGATTTAATACCTATCCTTCTCAAACTATTCCAGAAAATTGAGGAAGATGGAGTACTCCCTAACACATTCTATGAAGCCAACATCACTCTGATTCCCAAACCTGACAAGGACAACACAAAGAAGGAGAACTACAGGCAAATATCACTGATGAACATAGCTGGAAAAATCCTCAACAAAATTCTGGCAAACCGAATACAGCAATACATCAAAAAGATTATACACCATGACCAAGTGGGTTTTATACCAGGGACACAGGGATGGTTCAACATCCGCAAATCAATCAACGTGATACACTACATTAACAAAATGAGAAACAAAAACCACATGATCATCTCAATAGATGCAGAGAAATCATTCGACAAGATCCAACATCCATTTATGATAAAAACCCTCAATAAAATGGGTATAGAAGGAAAGTACCTCAACATAATAAAGGCCGTATATGACAAACCTACAGCCAACATCATACTCAATGGACAAAAACTGAAAGCCATCCCTCTGAGGACAGGAACAAGACAAGGGTGCCCACTTTCACCACTCCTATTCAAGGACAAAGAAATAAAAGGAATCCAAATAGGTAATGAAGAAGTAAAACTCTTGCTGTTTGCAGACGACATGATCTTATATATAGAAAACCCCAAAGAATCCATAGAAAAACTATTAGAAACAATCAACAACTACAGCAAAGTAGCAGGGTATAAAATCAACATACATAAATCAGTAGCATTTCTATACACTAACAATGAACTAACAAAAAAAGAACTCAAGAACTCAATCCCATTCACAATCGTAATGAAAAGAATAAAATATCTTGGGATAAATTTAACCAAGGAAGTGAAGGATTTATACAATGAAAACTACAAGACTTTCTTGAAAGAAATTGACGACGACATAAAGAGATGGAAAGACATTCCATGCACATGGATTGGAAGAATAAACATAGTTGAAATGTCCATACTACCTAAAGGAATCTACAGATTCAATGCTATCCCAATCAGAATCCCAAGGACATTCTTTACAGAAATTGAACAAAGAATCCTAAAATTCATATGGGGCAGCAAAAGACCGCGAATTGCTAAAGCAATCCTGAGTAAGAAAAACAAAGCCGGCGGAATCACAATCCCCGATTTCAAAACATGCTACAAAGCTACAGTGATCAAAACAGCATGGTACTGGTACAAAAACAGGTGCACAGATCAATGGAACAGAATTGAAAGCCCAGAGATAAAACCACACATCTATGGACAGCTAATCTTCAACAAAGGAGCAGAGGACCTACATTGGAGAAAAGAAAGTCTCTTCAACAAATGGTGCTGGGAAAGCTGGACAGCCACATGCAAAAGATTGAAAATTGACCATTCTTTTTCACCACACACCAAAATAAACTCAAAATGGATCAAAGACGTAAAGATTAGGCCTGAAACAATAAGTCTTCTAGAAGAGAATATAGGCAGTACACTCTTTGACATCAGTTTCAAAAGAATCTTTTCGGACACTATAACTCCTCAGTTGAGGGAAACAATAGAAAGAATAAGCAAATGGGACTTCATCAGACTGAAGAGCTTCTTCAAGGCAAGGGAAAACAGGATTGAAACAAAAAAACAGCTCACTAATTGGGAAAAAATATTTACAAGCCACTTATCCGACAAAGGGTTAATCTCCATAATGTACAAAGAACTCACACGGCTTAACGACAAAAAAACAAACAACCCTATCAAAAAATGGGCAGAGGACATGAACAGACATTTCTCAAAAGAAGATATAAGTATGGCTAATAGACACATGAAAAGATGTTCATCATCGCTAGTCATCAGGGAAATGCAAATCAAAACTACACTAAGATATCACCTTACACCCGTTAGATTGGCAAAAACATCCAAAACCAAGAGCGACAAATGTTGGAGAGGTTGTGGAGAAAAAGGAACCCTCATATACTGTTGGTGGGAATGCAAACTGGTACAGCCACTATGGAAAACAGTATGGAGATTTCTCAAAAAGTTAAAAATAGAAATACCCTATGACCCAGCCATCCCATTACTGGGTATCTATCCTAAGAACCTGAAAACAGAAATCCCAAGAGTCCCTTGCACCCCTATGTTCATCGCAGCATTATTTACAATAGCCAAGACGTGGAACCAACCTACATGCCCAGAAACTGATGATTGGATAAAGAAGATATGGTATATATACACAATGGAATACTACTCAGCCATAAAAAAGGACAAAATTGGCCCATTCGCAGCAATATGGATGGACCTCGAGGGTATTATGTTAAGCAAAATAAGCCAGATAGAGAAAGACGAACTCTATATGACTCCACTCATAGGTGGAAGTTAACATTATTGACAAAGAGAACTGATCGGTGGTTACCAGGGAAAAGGGGGGTTGGGGGGGGGGACAAAGCGGGAAGTAGTGTACCCACAACATGACTAACAAAAATGTACAACTGAAATCTCACAAGATTGTAATCTACCATAATATTAATAATAAAAAAAAAAGAGGTAAGAGCCTCATATGTTCGTAGTATGTTTTATGACCTGGCAAGGTTAAGAAGTTAAGTTGACCAAAATGTTAAGCTTGTTCAGAGTAGAAGCTCCAATTTACACTCTGACTCTGATGTCAGAGAAGTCTGACTGTGAATCTTCATTTTGCAACTTATTAGCTGCTTCATCTTGTGCATATTATTAACTCATTCCAGTCTCAGTTTCATCAACTGCAAATTAGAGTTTCTACCTCACAAATTGTTGTGAAGATTAAATTTTAAAAATGGATATAGGATTCTCATCATAGGATTAGATTTTGAATAAGCATTCAACAAATATTGTTTTCATTATCATCATCAAGATGATAACTGAAGCTATATTAGTGAATGGAGAGCCCAGGAAGAGGGTAAAGAAAAAGAAGAGAGGAGGACCGTGATTAACCCCAGCATTTAAGAACACAGAGGAAGAAAGAGTGACAGCAAACTGCATTTCAAATGAGCAAGGACAAAGAAATATGATAGAAGTAAGTAATGTTGCAGAAATCAAAACAGATCATTTAAACGGGAAATATGCAGTGTCATCAAACATTAAAGAAATTAAGTTAGACAATAAGAAAAACACTAAAAAGAAAACATTGCATTTTAGAAAAGAAGAATTTATTCATCACTTTTTATAGCAGCGAGTAAGGATGAAACTTGGGAAAAACTGCTGTGAATGGAGGAGTCAAAGGGAAATAATTAAATCTGTTAGTGTGGTCTATGCCTGAGGAAATTTACCAGCAAAATAAAAGAGCAAATAACAATGAAAGATTAAGGAAGAAATTTTTGTTTTTAAACTGAAAGACCCCATATAGACTTATTAAAGAACGAAATGTAAGTGAGAAATTCTAAAGATTTTATTGGCTTCATTCAGTGATTCATGAATCAGGCAGCATCCAATCTAACAGAAAGGAGCTTCCAGGAGCTGTACAAAATGAGGTTTCTATACGCAGAAGGGAGCAGGAACCGGGAAGTTGTAGGAGGCAAATTCGGATTGGTTATTGCAAGGTTGCTTTCCTTATAGCGAGCAGGGGAACATCGTGGAAGTTGGGGCAGGTAACTTGTGATGAGAGGCAAGCCCTGATTGGTTGACCTACGCTTTCCTTTTCTGGGCGAGTCGAGCGTAGAAATTTAGTTAAGTTTTAGTTTGCTAACATGGAACTTAGCATGAGCGACAACATCTTGGACCTAATCTGGCTACTTTAACAGGCTTCATATCTAAGAAAGAAGCTGAGTCATTAATGTTGAAAAAAAAATCTTGGTGGAATGCGAGATGGTGGAAATAGAATCACAGAGGAAAGACTGACATGTTAATCCTGGAGCTGGCTTTGAAATAGCTGATACGATTGAGCTTACGACAAATTCCCAAGCCTGGCATGTTTAGTATCCTCCCCATGCTTTCTGAGAGTTTTCATGACAGTATAGTTTCTTACTTCAAGTCTGGTTTCCATTGGATATAATCCCTGTTTTACCAAAACAAACCTGTATTCAGAGTACAACATTGTTACTCGTTTCCATAAAAAAGAAGTTCCTTTTAAGAGTGTGAGGCCTTGGTAACTTTCCTAAAGTTTCAGAAGCACATTGGGAGAGCTATCCATTTGAAATGGTTCCCAAACTCACTCTTCTCTTCCTCACTCAACTTCTTAAAGCAGCAGCCAAATTCCTTTGTCTTTTTTGCTTCTGTGTATACAGCAATTTTATCCATATTCAAGTCCCATAGAAAATCATTTTATCCCTAAATGGCTTTTCTGTCCATTGAAAGTTCTCCTTCAAATGAATTCTTGGATTCGTTTGTGTGTGTGTGTGTGTGTGTGTGTGTGTGTGTGTGTATGTACGAGGAAGATTGGCCCTGAGCTAACATCTATGCCAATGTTTCTCCATTTTGTATGTGGGATGCTGCTGCAGCATTGGCTTGATGAGCACTGTGTAAGTCCCCACCTGGGATCTGAACCTGTGAACCCCGGGACCGCTGAAGCAGAGCACGAGAACTTAACCAGTACACCACCAGACTGGCCCCTCTTGGACTTTTTTAAAAATGAATTTTCTAAGAAAGAGGAAAGTTTATTTTTGTTTGTTCATTTTGGTTTTGATTTTTAATGTGAGAAGGAGAGTAGGGCTTCTGTGAATGTTTCCTTGATCTTTTCAACATGAACAGTTTCTCTCTTCTCTTTCCATATTGTACTCGTTCACATGATTCATCACATTCTCCTCAGTTAAACATTATCCCTCACTGCTTCTCGAATTATTGCACATGTGTTTTAATTTTTGACTTTCTAATTGTCAGTGTAGGTGATCAAGGAAAAAGTAGAATGTTCCTTTTTCCATTGTTTGAAATGTATTACTGTTTTTTAAATAATTTAAAAAATATATTGGCATATTTATCCTTATGGAACTATCTCAATATATTTGTGTGTAAACTTTTAGATTATAACTTATCAGTGACTGATAACAGTTTTAGCAACTATATTTGTGGGAGAATGTAGGTAGGAAAGCCTTTAATCCACTGGGTATCACTACATTCATAAAATCATCGAATATTCATTAGTTTTGTGCTAATAAAATTTATAAAACCTGTAAATCATGTGAATTATATTTGTTTCAAGTAATACAAGTGAGATTCTGTTGATAGTATTACAACAGCCAGGACACCAGAAACTAAATCATATTTGGATAAAATCCCATTGTCTGCTTATGGATACTCTTGCATTAGTGATGTGTTAAAAGATGAATTCATTTATCCATCACATGCTTTGGAGAATAATTTGTATTTAATAGTCTTTTCATGATAGAATTTATTTTGCTTTATTCTTACCAAATACTTTCAGCAATGTTCGAAAAAAATGTCTTGAATATTTCAGTGTTCTAAAATGGATTTTGTTTTGTATTATTTGATTAATCATATTAAGGAAAGACTATTTGTAGTAAGTTAGATCTACACTTCACATCGTAAAATAAAAATTTAATAAATATTAGATAGAAATAGGTTTGCCACTGAGTTCTTAAATAACTGCATATGGTTTTACGCAAATTTATATTTTCTCCTCCTCTTATAAATATTGAAAAATTTTAAATACTATTATTTCAAGATTTACTGTCCTCAAATGTTCTTTGAAAATTCTTCTACTCTTTAGATGTGAAATATTAGTATCTGTAGTGTTTTTACAGATTAAGCAACTCTTCTGAATAGAAGCAAAATTTACCTTCTTGTCTGGATCCCAACATATAAAAGTATAAATTCAAAGCTATTTACATTAAGTAAAGAGTAAAACCATGGGCAAGTTTCATTCGATTTTGGGCAAATTAGAGGGACCCTTTAGTGCTTAAAATAATATAGTTATTAGGATTATTATATTATAGTTATTAGGATTATAGTTATTAGGGGGAAAAGCTATATTTTGGTAATTGTTTTTCAGAAAGTAGATGCATTGTAGAGCAATAACAGATAGCTTGTCTTAATATCCAAAGAAGCGAAATTGTACTTAATTCGTAATTGAAGAAATTACATCCCCCCCTAAATTAAACATTTCATGATAGGATTTGTTAAACAGACTGGGTTAGAAATGTGAGACAACTTAAATTTGTATTCAGCAGAGAGAGCTCCCCGTAGAATGTCTGTTCATATCCTCTGCCCATTTCTTAATCAGGTTGTTGTTGTTGTTGTTGTTGAGTTGTATGAATTCTTTATATATTTTGGAGATTAACCCCTTATCATACATTTGCAAATATCTTCTCCCAATCAGTAGATTTTTTTTGCTTTACTGATGGTTTCCTTTGCTGTGCAGAAGCTTTCTAGTTTGATGTAGTCCCATTTGTTTATTTTTTTATTTTGTTTCCCTTGCCTGAGGAGACATATTCAAGAGATATTGCTAAGACTGATGTCAAGAAGTGTAATGTCTATGTTTTCTTCTAGGAGTTTTATGGTTGTAGGTCTTACATTCAAGTCTTTAATCCATTTTGAATTAATTTTTGTGTATGATGTAATGGTCTAATTTCATTCTTTTGCATGTGGCTGTCCAATTTCCCCAAGACCAGTTATTGAAGAGATTTTCTTTTCTCCATTGTATGTTTTTGGCTCCTTTTTCGAAAATTAGCCATCCATATATGTGTGGGTTCTCAATTCTATTCCATTGATCTGTGTGTCTGTTATTCTGCCAGTACCATGCTGTTTTGATTGTTATAGCTTTGTGATATATATTGAAATCAGGGAGTGATACCTCCAACTTTGTTCTTTTTTTCTCAGGATTGCTTTAGCTTTTCAGGGCCTTTGTTTAGACATTTTAAATGACGATGTCTTTGGAATTGCAGGGAGTCTGGGTTATGTTTTTATCCTTTAAATGCTGTGGATTTTTGTTGTAGCCTAGTGAAAGAAAGCTATAATATCGATTTACTCTGAAATATTAACATAAAAATATATTTAGACTTTAAACAACAGTTCTAGAATCACAAAGAAATTTTTAAATATTAGTTCTAATATTAAGCTATGTCCACAATGATTTATTTATCACAAGAGTGAAATTAAAGGAATTAAATTAACTTTTAGAAACCTCCTAGGAACCAGAGGAAACATAAAGTGTGTTAAGCAGTATAACACAGATTATCTCATTTAATCTTCAGAACACAGAAATCTCTTGAAAGGCTAACTGTGAAAAATAAACTCCATAATGTTTGCCAAGTGACAGTTTCTGAGAAGATAACTTTATGTCATAGATTTATAAAATGAATGATCTTAATCAATTATTTAAATAATTTATTGGCAAATGTTGAATATTAACTAAAGTTAATCGAATATGAGTGTTCCTTTTTTTTAAAGATTGGCACCTGAGCTAACAACTGTTGCCAATCTTCTCTCTTTTTTTTTTTTTTCTGCTTTTACTCCTCAAATCCCCGCAGTACATAGTTGCATATTTTAGTTGTGGGTCCTTCTAGTTGTGGCATGTGGGATGCCACCTCAGCGTGGCCTAATGAGCAGTGCCATGTCTGTGCCCAGGATCCGAACTGGCAAAACCTTGGGCTGCCAAAGCGGAGTGCCCGAACTTAATCACTTGGCCATGGGGCCGGCCCCTGGATAAGTAACTTTATAATTGCACATTTTACTTTTGCTACTGAATCTGAAATAGGAAAACAATGTAAATGGTTAAGGTATGACAATTTGGATATTGAGTACTTTCAAAATATGCAGACTAGATTTATTCCCTCTGTAGCCCAAAATGCAGTAACTGACGCTATTTGACATGAAGCAGTTAAAACTTTAAATTCTCCATGAAATAACTTCTTGGCCCCAAGAAATAGGTATGTATCTTAACAGAACTTTGCTTTTGGAGGGCTTCATTCTGTGCAAAGTCTATATGGTTTTATTCACAAATGAAAGCTTGGTCTTTCTTTTATTTTATTATCAGACTGAAAAACGTTATTAGATAGAGAAGAAAACGTTAACATTGCATCTTTTTTACCCAAAGGTAAGGGTTCATCTCTTGATCTAGGGGTTATCATAATGAAAAAGGACAGCTGCAGGATAAAGAATTCTATGAAATATTACATATTATGAAAACCTGTTTTTAGGAGAAATGGAAGCATTTCATTTGCAATTCCACGAAGTCTATATTATATTAAATGTGTATACCTAAACCTATGAGTTGCCATGTGGAAATCACAGGTTTCATATAATTTGATAATTTCCACAAATCTATTCCAAATAAATGAATTCCTTCAGCTAGTACCTTGGGTGATAAGATTAAACAAAAATTAAGGATTCTTTTTTCCCCCTTTTGGCTTATAATTGTCAACAGCATAGATCTTATGAGGCTTCAGCTAAATAAAAAGGAAATGGCACAAATACCAATATTCTGCTAGCTAGAAAGCTGCATAATTTTCAGATCACTATCTTCCTGTACCAAGCATACATAGCCATATTTTAGTGTTACATGCAGTAAACATGTGTACTTGAATTTTAGATATTTTTGTGGATACATAATTATAGGTATCTTCCTATTCTCTGTCCTAATGAATAACATATTTTAGGTCTATTGGCCAAGGACAAACATAAGTTTTAAATATTTGTATAGATATTTTTTAAACAAACCCTTTTCTCACTTGAAATAGAAATAGAATGTTAGAGTGATTTCTTAATGCTCAGCATTTTTGAATTTTTATTAAGTGCATATTCTGTCCAATACTTGGCAAAACACAAAGTACCCATCATCATGTGGCAAATCTCAGTGCCCTTTTGTGTGGAGACAGCCTCTATTTAGTTGTATGCATGCGTCTGTGGTATGACAGACCAAAGTTTTGGCAAGAAGTACATTCATTCAAACATAAAAAAGGATGATAGTTGTAACGTGAGATCACAAATCATATTCTTATTCTTTTTACATTTGCTTCCAAGTTTTCTCTTCAACATTTCAGGACAGTCTAGGCAGAAATGCTTTTGACAAAAGAGTCTGAGTGATAGCAAGTCAGCTCATACCTTATGTTTTTAAAGCAGATTTCTTTTTCAAATCCATAAATAAAACAGATATTTATCTCCTAGTGACTGTGTTGCCATGAGAAATATGTGTGTCTTGATTTTCCAACCTCAACCACTAGCACAGAAAAAGCAATTTAGGTATCAGCATTTACCAATAGTGTTAGAAGAACAGAAATTAACTGTGTTGGTTAGCATCATCATCAATGGATTTTTACAGTTAAATATGAATCTTGTTATAACCCCATACTGCTTATGTTATTTAATAAGCATAATTCATCCCACTGTATCTGGGAAGTGAATTACTGCATAATCAAACAGTTTAGCAATCACTACAAAGATTTTGGATTCTTTGGCAACAGATGCCAAGACAAAGTTTGAGGTGTGAGATGTTTATTTAGGGATCAACACCATGGAAAGAAGGGGAAGGGAACAGGATTGCTTAGAGGGAAAAGGCGAACTGCCATGCAGGCCCTCAAAGCCTAGGCCAGCCAGGTGGGGAGCTCTGGAGCGAGTGTTGACCCATCGAAGCATCCCCGCCTGGGTGAAATGTACAGGATTCTCCACACCTGTCTCACTTAGTCACCATGTGCAGGCTGCCCGGTGGTGGTGGGGTGTGAACTCAGGGGAGACACTCTACAGCCAAGGGACACCATAAAGGAAATAACAGCTGGAAGCTGGCTGCTGACAGCACTGCTCTTGGTAGAGGGCTGAGCAGAAAGTCTTGCCTTGATGCGGGTTCTGGGTGGCTCAGGTTTGTATCTGCCACAATCACTTTAGGAGTGGCGTTGATGTTGTCTTGACCAGAGTTAATGAGGGGACAGTTTTGATAAGATCCAGGATCCAGTTACCATGAGGGACAAGCCTCCAACAGAGAAGGGAGATAGGCCATGTTTTGCCCATTCTAGAATTTCATATATTTGGAATTATGCAGCCTTTTTTGCGTGTCTGTGCTGTTTCACTCACAATAATATTTTTCATGTTAAAAATATTTCATTCATATTTTGCATGTATCAGAAGTTCTTTTTCCTTGCTTTTAGTAATTAATTTTATAAATATCCATTTTCCTGTGATAGGCATCTGAGTTGTTTCCAATTTTTGGTTATTATGAAGAAAGCTAACAAGAACATTTTTTAAGACTATTTGTGGACATAAGTTTTATTTTTTCTGGATAAATGCTTAGAATTGGAATTGCTAGGTCACAGGGTAAATGTTTAATTTTCTAATAAATTGCCAAGCAGTTTTCTAAGTGGCTGTTATTCCACTGCCCTAGCAATTAGGAGAGAGTTAATCTGCAGCATTTGGTGTTTTCAGTCTTCTGCATTTCACTGTTTTAATAGGTGTATAGCACTATCTCATTGTGATTTTAATTTGCATTTCCTTGATAATTTATGATAAGCACTTGTTCATGTGTGGCTATTTGTATATTTTTTGGGAAGTGTCTGCTCAAGTCTTCTGCCCATTTTTTATTTGATTATTTGGTGTTTTATTCTTGAATGCAGGAATTATTTTTTATTTTCTGAATTATAAGTCCCTTTTCAGGTATATGTGTTGCAAATATGTTCTACTAATTTTTATGACTACTTTTTCATTTTTTCTGTTTCATGCCATCTGTACTTTCTCTAAGAAATCTTCACTAATCCCAGAGTCTATGTTTTCTCTAGTGGCTTTATTGTTTTAGGCTTTACATTTAGGTTTATAATTTAATACAATTGTTTTGTGTGTGTGGTGTGAGGTAGGGGCCAGGGCCCTTTTTCTTTCCCATAGATATGCAGTTGTTTCAGCACCTTTTGTGGAAGATATTTTACCATCCTCATTCAATTGTTTGGCTTTATTTTTGAAAATTATTTAATCATATATGAGTGGCTGAACTCTCAATATGTCTAATTGATAAATATATTTATCTTTTTACTGATACCACACTATCTTGATTAGTGTACCTTTTAGTAAGACTTGGTATTGACATATTGATGTATGTGATTTTCTTAGTGAATCATTCAGCTTCAGACCAGCAACCTCCATTGCTGAAAACCTTTTAGAGATGGTCCACTCTGTTTCCTTGGATTCATTCTTTACATATGTGCTCCTTTTAAGCCATAGGAAGTTTGTTTTTCTGTAACAAGTCTTTAGGAAACAAATGTTGGTGTTCCTAATCTGTGTACCAGGCATACTTCACTATACCTTGTTTTTTAATCCATCTGCTGCAGGCTACTCCCATGGGCAAAATGCAGACAACTTGTGTTTGTGTTCACGTCTGTCCTCCAGACCTCCCTTACACTTTGCACTGTGCTGCACTGGAAGGACTGGAAAAGGAGCAGTGTTTCTCAATCTGGGGTGATTGTCATGTCTAGGGGAGAGGTAGTTCTTCTGGTAACTAGGGGATTGATGCCAGAGATGCTGCTTTCTGCAGTGCACAGGACAGCTCGCTACAACAGGAACTGCCCAGTTAAAAATATCAATAGTGCCAAGGTTAAGAAACCATGGCTTAGAAGTTCAAGAGGTCAATAAAATTCTAATGGTGGAGCAAGGTTCCATTCACCTCTTTGTACACAAGCTGTAGATCTTTACAAGTGATATTTAGAATGTTCACCTTGTGCCTTGAAAGGGGGATGACTTTCAATCCTCCCCATGTGCAGAGAGAGAAAAACCTCTTCTCTTAACACTGCCTTCTTAACAACACCCCAGTACCCTAATGACTACTACTTTTTTCTGTTTTGTCTAAGTCTTAGCTTACCTTGGAAAACGGTGACACCAGCACTGTAGACATGTTCATGTATTTGTTTTCTGCCTTTCATTGACATCTGTTAAGTCAGTGTGCTCTGCCTTTAGGTGGGCAGAGGAGATTCCAAAATGTACCTTTAGTTTATTCTCAGTTTTAGGTCCTAGTGGCAAATTCTGGGGAAGAGGAAAACTCTTAATCAGCATCTGTTACAATAGTATGTTAAAGTTTACTAAATACTTTCATGTACCTTTTTCAGGACATCTTTATAACAGTATTGTATATTAAGTATTATTATCATTAATATAATTTGCTGCTTAAATTGGGGGAATCAGTGATATTGTTATCAATAACATTTCCTTCAAGTGGTTTTTTAAAATTTTAAAGGCTTCTCTATAAGAGGGCATTTGTAATTTATTTAGAGAATTTAGGCTCCCAGGAGTTTTGCTGTGTAGCACTATTATACTATCTTTTATATTTCAGTTGCTTCCCCCAGAGTTGTGTAAATTCCGTTCTCTGCTCAGTAAGCCACATGGTCAAAATCAGTTTCCTCCCAGAGACATGGAATTTGAGTGAAAAATAAAATGATAATAAATATGCCCTCCTCATTCACTGATCTCCTTGAATGTAGGTGGGAAGATTGCCTGACATTCATTTCTAAGTGATTGCTATGGATGGTGAAATTCTTTCTTGTGTGAACCATTGACACCAAATGATAATTGAAAAGTTTCATTTCAAAGTGTGATCAGGACTCAGGATAAGAATAGAGAGAACTAATGCTAAGTCTTAATATTGCACTGAAAGAGGGAAATATGTAAATAACTACAGTAAGGTAAAATTTTATGCTGATTTTATGTGCATAATCTAATAATGAAGAAAGAGTTTCAGATCTTGTTTTTTGGTGAGGATTGGCCCTAACATCTGTTGCCAATCTTCCTCTTTTTGCTTGAGGAATATTGTTCCTGTGCTAACATCTGTGCCAATATTCCTCCATTTTGCATGTGGGATGCCACCAGAGCATGGCTTGATGAGTGATGTGTAGGTCTGCACCCGGGATCCAAACCTGTGAACTCTAGGCTACCAAAGCAGAGCACATGAATTTAATCACTGGGCCGACCCTGAGTTTCAGACCTTTAAGTATGATATCATGGATTTTGATATGAATAGAATAGAATCTCTGTGAATAACCAGAAATCTGTTTATTTTTTTTTAAGTGACGCATGGCACAAGAATGTTATGAACAGCAATGTTATTATTTTATTTTTTAATAAACTTTATTTTTAGAAGAGTTGTAGGTTTACAGAAAAATTGTGAAGATGGAATCCCAATTAACCCACACCCAATTTCCCTTATTGTTAACATTTTACATTAGCATGGTACATTTGTAACAACTAATGAACCAATATTGATACATTTTTATTAACTAAAGTCCATACTTTATGCAGATTTCCTGCTTTTATCATGATGCCCTTTTTCTGATCCAGAACACAACTCAGAGTACAATGTTATATTTATTCATCATATCTCTACACTTCTCTTGGCTATGACAATTTATAAGACTTTCTTTTTTATGATTTGATAGTTTTGAGGAGTACTGGTCAGGTATTTTGTGGAACGTTTCTCAGCAGGGACTGGTCTGATGTTTCCCCCATGATTACACTGGGCTGAGGGGACTTTTTGGAAGGAGACAACAGAGGTAAAGTGCCATTCTAATCACATCATCAAGGGGGCATGCTGTCAACATGACTTACCACAATTAATGCTAATAATGTTGACCTTGATCATGAGGCTGTGGCAGTGTTGTGAGATCTCTCTTTTTTGACACTTGCCATACTCTACTCTTTGGAAGTAAGTTACTGTACACAGCCTAAGCTTAAGGACTGGGGATTATTCTCCACCAATTTGAGGTGTAGTATCTACATAAATTATTTGGAATCCTTCTACATGGGTGATTTGTCTATTTTCCCCCACTTATGTATTTATTCAGTCATTTATTTATATCAGTATAGACTTATGTGTTTTTTATATATTGGGTTATAATAAATTGCTATAGTATAATACAATAAATTGGAGTATAACACAACAAATTGTCTTTCTCTTTCAGTTAACTCCTGTGTCCCTCTGACATACCCCCATCATTGTATGTGCGTGTGTGTGTGTAATTTTCAGTACTCTCTTACTTTCTGAACTTTCAAATGCTCCATGCTCATCTTGTACATGCTCCAACTGTAGAATATCCCATGTGTTCAAGGACCCTGGTTCCTTTTATTGCAGAATGGCATCAGAAACCAAGATCTGTGTCCTAGGAGTGTCTGTTGCTGCTTGAGCGTATTTCTTCTAGACCATTGCAACTGACAGAACAAGGAAATACATGTGTGTATATTAATACCTGTATACACACATATTCCTAAGTAGTTCTATGTGTAATGACCTGTATCTATGTTAAGCTAAGCATGAATTCATAGTGATGTCTCCAAATCTAATCAGTTACCTCATGGATCATTCTAGCCTTCTATCTCATTTGTTTGTAACCTCCCACTCGAACATGAGAAATCTGGCTTTTCCTTCTGCCATCCATCTATTAGTTGTTCAGGGCCAACATACATGTATTGTGGGTATGGAATTGTTACACTGCCTCATGGGAAAAAATGTATCAACTAAAGCACAGTGCTATGTACAGTTCCCTTTGCCTTCAGTCTTATAGACTCTCCTCATTTCTAAACATGCTTACATAAGCACAGTTTTTTCTCCACCCACTTCAGCGAGGTAGTTTTATATATTTGTAAAGCAGTTAGATTCTTTTGTCACTTTCTTCATTCCATTCTGCAATCCCCCAATCTCCAAAATATGTTAAAATATGCATACATTAGCGTTTAGTCTTCATTCTATAAAGTTCTGTGAGTTTTGACAAATGAATGGTTTTATGTATCTACCGTTAAAGTATCATACAAAATGGATTCACTACCCTAAAAGAATTCCCTCTTCATCACCTATTCAGTCTCTGCCCCCAAAGGAAACTCTGGCAATCACTGATCTGTTTACTCTCTCTGTATTTGCTGTTTCTAGAATGCCAGCTGGAATAGTAAAGTTTGTAGCTTTTTCAGACTGACATCAGTTAGCAACCTGCGTTCATGGTCCATTTCTTTGTATGACTTGATAACATTCCTTTTTATCACTGAATGGTATTCTACTGTAGAGATGTACCAGTTTCTTTATCCAATCATCTAATGAAAGGAATCTTGATTGCTTTCAGTTTTTGGTGATTTTGTGTAAAGTTGTTATAAACAGAGTAAATGTACGTGCAGACATAAGTTTTTAAATCAGCTCTATAAATACCAAGAAGTGTGATTACTGGATAATATGATAAGACTATGTTTAACATTTTTTTATTGAATAAAGTTGACATGTAACATTGTGTATGTTTAAGGTGTATGGCATGCTATTTTGATACATTTATGTATTGTAATATGATTGCTGATGTAGTGATATTTATCACATTACATAATTATAGTGTAATATTATTAGCTATGCTCATTACGCTGTGCCTTAGATCCCTATGGCTTATTTACTATTTGTTACAAGTTTGTATCCTTAAACACCTTCACTCTTAACCCAAGCCCCCATCCTCTGATAACCACCATATTACTCTGTTTTTTTACAAGTTTAACTTTTTTAGATTATAATTGATATCAAACAGTACTTATCTTTCTCTCTTTGACTTATTTTGCTTAGCATAATGTGCTCAAGGTTCATCCATGTTGTCACAAATGGGAGGGTATATTCCTTTCTCATGGCTGAATAATATCCCATTGTCTATATGTACCACATCTTTTTTATCCATTCATCTGTTGATGGGCATTTCGGTTGCTTCCATATCTTGGCTATTGTGAATAATGTTGTGATAGACATGGGAGTGTATATGTCTCATTAAAATCCTGTTTTCGTTTCCTTTGCGTATAAATCCAGAAGTGAAATTGCTGGGTCATACAGTAGATCTATTTTTAATTTTTTGAAAACCTTCATATTGTTTTCCATAGTGTTTGGACCAATTTCCATTCCCACCAACAATATATAAGCGTTCCCTTTTCACTACATCCTTGCTAGCACCTGTTGTCTCTTGTTTTCATTCTAACAGGTGTGAGGTGATATTTCATTGTGGTTTTGATTAGCATTTCCCTGATGGTTAGTGTTGTTCAGTATCTTTTCATGTGTCTGTTGGACATTTTGATGTCCTCTTTGGAGAAATGTTTATTTAGTTTTGCTGATTTTTTACTTGGATTTTTTTGTTATTGAATTGATTGAGATCTTTATATATTTTGGATATTAACCTCTTATCTGATATATAGTTTGCAAAAATTTTCTCCCATTCTGTATGTTGTCATTTCATTTTGTTAATTATTTCTTTTTATTTTACTTTATTTTATTTTTTTTAAAGATTGGCACCTGGGCTAACAACTGTTGCCAATCTTTTTTTTTTTTTTCCTGCTTTATCTCCCCAACTCCCCCGTTGTTAATTATTTCTTTTGCTGTGCAGAAGCTTTGAGTTTTATGTAGTGTAATTTGTTGATTTTTTTCTTTTGTTGTTTGTGCTTTTGGTGTCATGCTCAAAAAATTATTGCCAAGACCAATATTGATGAGCCTCTTTCCTACATTTTCTTCTATGAGTTTTATGGTATCACATCTTATGTTTAAGTTTTTGATCCATTTTGAGTTAATTTTTGTGAGTGGTGTGAGATATGAATTCAGTTTCATTGTTCTGCGTGTTTTCCCAGGACCATTTGTTGAAAAGACTGTTTTTTACCCCATTGGGTATTCTTGGCTCTCTTGTTAAATATTAGTTAATTGTGTATTCTGAGGTTTAATTCTGTTCTCTTCTGTTCCATTGGCCAATGTGTCTATTTTTGTGCCAGTGCCATACTGTTTTTATTACTATGGCTTTGCAGTATAGTTTGAAACCTGGACGCATGATACCTCCAGCTTTGTTCTTTTTTCTCAGGATTACTTTGGCTATTCGGGGACTTTTGTGATTTCACACAAATTTTAGCATGGTTTCTTCTATTTTTGTGAAGAATGCCTTGGTATTTTGATGTGTATTGCATTTAATATGTAGACGGCTTTGGACAGTATGGTCATTTTAACAATATTAATTCTTCTAATCCATGAACATGCATGTTTTCCATTTGTTTGTGTCTTCTTTGATTTCTTTCAGCAAAATTTTATAGTTTTCACTTTACAGATCTTTTGCTTCCTTAGCTAAATTTATTAATAAGTATTTTATTGCTTTTGATACAATTGTGAATGGGATGGTTTTCTTTATTTCTTTTTCAAATTCTTCATCATTAATGTAAAGGAGTGCAATTGCTTTCTGTATATTGATTTTGTATCCTGCCACTTTACTGAAATTATTGATTAATTCTAACAATTTTTTAACTGATCTTTGGGATTTTCTATATATTGGATCATGTCATAAGCAAATAACAATGATTTTACTTCTTCCCTTCCAATATGGATGCTTTTTATTTCTTTGTCTTGCCTAATTTCTCTAGCTAGGACTTCTAGTACTATATTCAATAAAAATGGTGAGAATGGGTGTCCTTGCCTTGTCCCTGATCTTAGAGGAAAGACTTTTAATTTCCCTCTATTGAGAATAATGTTAGCTGTGAGTTTGTTATATATGGCCTTTATTATGTTGAGGTATGTGCCTTCTCTATCCAATCTGTTAAGGGTTTTTATCCTGAAAGAGTGTTGTATTTTGTCAGTTTTTTGTGTGTCTATTGAGATGATCATGTGATTATCTTTCATTTTATTGATGTGGTATACTACATTTATTGATTTGCGTATGTTGAATCATCCTAAGATCCCAAGGATAAATCCAACTTGGTCATGGTGTATAATCCTTTTAATGTGTCCTTAACTTGGTTTGCTAATATTACATTGAGAATTTTTGATGTATAGTCATCAGGGATATTGATCTATAGTTTTCTTTCTTGTGGCCCTCTTATCTGGTTTTGATATCAAAGTAATGCTGGCCTGGGAGAATGAGTTGGGAAGTGCTCCTTCCTCCTTGATATTTTGGAAGAGTTTGAGGAGGATTGGTGTTAATTCTTCTTTAAATGTTTGGTCGAATTCTCCAGTGAAGCTGTCTGGTCCAGGAGATTTCTGTGTTGGGAGTTTTTAAATTACTAATTTGATCACTTTACTTGTTATTGGTCTGTTCAGATTTTCTATTTTTTCCTGATTCAGTCTTGGTAGCTTGGGTGTTTCTAGAAATGTATCCATTTCTTCTAGGTTATGTAATTTGTTGGCGTATAATTGTTCACAGTAGTCTCTTATGATTCCATGTATTTCTATAGTGTCAGTTGTAATGTCTCCTCTTTTATTTCTAGTTGTATTTATTTGAGTCTTCTCTCTTTTTTTCTTAGTCTATCTAAAGCTTTGTCAATTTAGTTTATCTCTTTGAAGAACAAACTCTTAGTCTTGTTGATTCTTTCTATTGTTTTTCTGGTTTCTATTTCATTTATTTCTGCTCTGATCCTTGTTATTTCCTCCCTTCTGCTAACTTTGGGCTTAATTTTTCTCACTTTTTCTAGTTCCTTGAGGTGTAAAGTTAGGTCATTTATTTGAGTTCTGATTTCTTAATATATGCATTTATTGCTATAAACTTTCCTCTCAGAATGACTTTTGCTGCATCCCACAATATTTGATATGTTGTGTTTTCAGATTTTTTAATTTACCTTTTGATTTCTTCTGGTTTGATGTTTACAAGTGTGTTGTTTAGCCTCCACATATTTGTAAATCTTCTCAATTTTCTCTTATTGATTTCTAGTTTCATACCGTTGTGAGCAGAGAAGATAGTTAGTATGATTTCAATCTTCTTAAATTTGCTAAGATTGTTTTGTGGTGTATCATATGATCTATCCTGGAGAATGTTCCATGTGCACTTGAAAAGAATGTGTATTCTGCTGCTGTTGGATGGAATGTTCTGAATATGTCTAAGTCCATTTGTTCTAAAGTGTGGTTCAATTCCAATGTTTCCTTGTTGATTTTCTGTTTGAATGATCTATCCATTCCTGATAGTGGGCCATTAAGTCCCCTACTATTATTGTATTGTTTTCTATTTCTCCCTTAAGATCTGCTAGTGTCTGCTTAATTTATTTCAGTGCTCAGCTGTTGGTAAGTTGTATATTTATGATTGTTATATCTTCTTAATGTATTGATCCCTTTATCATTATATCATGACCTTCTTTGTCTCTTGTTACCCTTTTTTGGCTTGAAGTCTATTTTGTCTGATATGAGTATGGCTACGCCCACCTTCTTTTTGTTTCTATTTGCTTGGACTATCATCTTCCATCCTTTTACTCTGAGCCTCTGTGTGTCTTTAGAGCTGAAATGAGTCTCCAGTAGGCAGCACACAATTGGGTCTTGTTTTTTTATCCACCCATCCACTCTGTGCCTTTTGATTGATGAGTTCAATACATTTACATTTATGGTGGTTATTGATGTGTAAGAATTTACTACTGCCATTTTACCTTTTGCATTCTGATTATTTTCTTTTTCCTTCTGTTTCTGTCTACCTTTGTATGTTGGTTTTCCATAGTGATTCTCTCAGTCTCCCCATTTTTTTGTTGTTTAGCGTTTCTTCTCTGGATTTTTGCTTTGTTACTATGAGGTTTGCATAAAATATCTCATAGATAAAAAAAGTCTTTTTTTTCTACTGATAGCACTTTATCTTCATTTGCCTGTACAGTCTCCATCCTTTTACTCTTTCCCTTTTATATTTTTGATGTCACAAATTATCTTTTTATTCTGTGATTTCATTACCAAGTTGTACTAGCTATAGTTATTTTTAATGCTCTTTTCCTTTAACGTTTTTGATATAGGTAAGAGTTTATATGCTACTCTGAAATTGTATTAGTTTTCTAATTCTGACTATTTATCACCTTAATCAGAGTTTTGTGTCCTTTTGTCTTTTTGTTTCAGCTTGAAGAGCTCCTTTCAATATTTCTTGCAGGATGTGTCTAGTGGAGGTCAACTCTCTCAGCTTTTGTTTTCCTGGGAAAGCCTTTATTTCTCCTTCATGTCTGAAGGATAACTTTTCCAGATAGAGTATTCTTGGCTGGCAGTTTTTACCTTTCAATATTTTGAGAATGTCATTCCAATATCTCCTGACCTGTAGAGTTTCTGCTGAGAAATCTGCTTGAGATAGCCTAATGAGGATACTTTTGTAGGTTTCTGTCTTTTGTTCCCTGACTGCCTTTAAAATTCTTTATTGTTGGTTTTTGACAGTTTTAATATAATGTGTCTTGGAGGTCTTTTTGTGTTGAGATAATAAGGTGTTCTATTACCTTCGTTGACTTGTATATTCAGTTCTTTCCCCAGGTTTGAGAAGTTCTCAGCTATTATTTCTTTAAATACACTCTTTGCTCCCTTCTACCTCTCTTTTCCTTCTGGGATACCTGTTATTCTGTGTTGTCTTTTCTAATGGAGTCAGATATTTCTTGTAGGATTTCCTTACTTTTTAAAAATCTTAGTTCTCTCTCCTCTTTCACCCGAATCATTTCTATACAGTATTGCTAATTCTCTTTTCCATATGATCTCCTCTGTTTCCAGTACATTTTGATGCGTTCTTTGTCTCACTTATTGAGTTCTTCAGCTTCAGAATTCCAGTTTAGTTCTTTCTTAGACTTTAAATCTCTTTGGTAAAGTAGTCCTTCTGTTCATTCATTTTATTCCTCAGATTATTGTATTGCTTTTCTTAGTTTTCTTGTAGCTCATTGAATTTCTTCATAACAGTTATTTTAAATTCTTTATCAGTTAGATTGCAATATTCCATGTCTTTGGGTCTGGTTGCTGAAAATTGTTGTTTTCTTTCCGTGATATTGTATTGCCACAATTTTTCATAGTGTTTGATAAAGTGTGCCTCTTTTGCCACGTTTGAAGTTGTGAACCCCTGTCTTATTTAGGCAAGACTATGTTGCCTTTGATTCTAACAGTTCAACAGGTTGGTAGTTAGGAGCCTTCCTTTTGTTTTCCAGGAGGTGGGGATATAGTACAAGTTTTTGGTTTCTCTTACTGGAGCTGACTCACCACTGAGGTTTGGAGTAGGTGTGTTAAAAAAACAAAAACGGCACAGGGTGGCAGGGGGGCAGGAGAGCAGGAGGGAAGTGTGGACTTAGCACTCAGGGCTTTGAGTGTGCCCATGGCCCAGCAGGGGATCCTCAGGTTGAGGGTGTCCCAGAGGTCTGTGGGCAGTCCTCTTCCCTCCCAGGGCGGACAGCAGGAGACACTTTGCTTCAGTTCTCTTTCTCTGACTACTTTCCTTTTCTTTCCCTCCCTCCAGTCACTGCGATTGGTTTCTCTTGAGAAAGGGTAGCTGGTCCTTCCAGCTGCAGCACTCATGGCCCAGCAGACCCCCACTCACTGCCTTCACCCTCCACCTCCTCTGATCACCGTAGGACTGGCCGCTGCCAACTCTACCATTGCTGCCTTTGCTGCTGCAGACTCTGCCACACTTTCCTCACTCAGCCACCTCCTCCACAGTCTAATCCACCCACTTTTGGGTGCACAGATGGATGGATCTCTTGGGTGTTCTGGTATGCTGTGCAGAGGACCCCCTTTTATTTTTTTGCCCAGTTATGGACCTCCAATCGGTTGTAAATCAAAGAAGTGAGAAGAAGAGAATGACTCACGCTGCTGTGATGCTGAGGTCCCGTTTAGCTTTTTCGCTGCCTGGTTTAGCTGGGTTATACAAGAAAGACTCAACACTTGATTTACAGTGAACATATCTGTGTTCATTTGCCTGTCACAAACAGAAGCATTCCTCTATCTAAGTTTTCCTTAGCCATGTGATGCAATTAATCATTTCCTGTTAGGATCAGGGCTTATCATTCCAATAGTTATGCCTTCATTTATAGAGAAAGCTCATCACCTGATATGAAGAAAGATTCCTGGCTTCTCATTCCTCATGACCTCTTCTGCTTTTAGAATTCAACCCACCACTGATTGTCTGCCTTGTTTAGTATCTATGTACTCCGATCTATCTTCTGAACTACCAGCTTACTAGTTACTTTAACTTGTCTAGTTTCATGCCAAAGACTCCTAAGCTACATTAGTACTCATCCCTCACACACAAACTAGCAGCAATGAGGCAGTGCAAATTGACCCTCTGTTTCCCCCCATCTTGTGTCAGTGCATCTCAGCAAAGAAATTAAGCTCATACCAGATACATACAAAGGTAATGGTCACAAGGAGGTGTGAGCCAGTGCCTTGTTTATTTTATTTATTTATTACTAGAAAAGTGTCTGTGGGGCTAAGGGAGGAGTTGACCTTATACTCCACCCATGTGTAATGAATCAGTATATTTCAGTGATTCACTTTTGTTGGAGGTACCAACAGGTCATAGCTGAAAGATGAACATCTACCCCAACTAGACCTGAATGCTACATCTAAGTAAGTGACTGACTGTTAAAAATAAAGATTAAGTAGGATCCAGACTCTTATGACATAATATTCAAAAGTCCAGGAAACAACTGGAAATCAATCATAATATCAAGAGCCAGGAAAAAATCACAACTTGAGTTAAAAGACAATTGACAGAAAATAGCATTAGATGACTCAGATGTAGGAATTATCTAAAAAGGATTTTAAAGTACCATTCATAAAAATGTTTTAATGAACAATTACAGTCTTGAAGCAAGAATAAATAGAAAATCTCAGCAAAAGAATAGAAACATAGGACCCAATTATAAAATTAAAACCACAATAACCAAAATGAAAATCTCACTGGACACCTCAATAGTTGGAGATAACAAACGAAGAAATCAGTGAATTTGAATTCAACTCAATAGCAATTATCCAATTTGAACAACAGAGAGAAAATACTGACTAAGAAATGAACAGAATCCTCAGGGACCTATAGGACAATAAAGCAATATCTAATATTCAAACTCTTGGAGTTCTAGAAGGAGAGGGAAAAGTCTGTGGGGCTGAAAACAAACATATGGCCAAAGACTTAAATGTACAGATTTAAGAAGATAAGCAAACCACGAACAGAATAAACCCAAAGAAATCTCTTCAAAGACACATCATAATCACAACTCCGAAAACTAGACGGCAAAAAAAATCTTGAAAGAAACCATAGAGAAAAGATGCATTATCTAGAATGGACCTCCAATTTAAATGACAGTGGATTCTAGTTGTGGGATGTGGGATGCCGCCTCAACGTGGCCTGACGAGTGGTGCTGTGTCCGTGCCCAGGATCCGAACCCTGGGCTGCAGAAGCAGAGCGCACAAACTTAACCACTTGGCCAGACAGCCGGCCCCTGCATTTTTCAAGTGCTGAAAGAAAAGAACCTCAACTTCAGGTTCTATGTACAGTGAAAATGTCTTTCAGGAATGAAGATGGAAGAAAGATATTCTTGGACAAAGGAAAACTAAGAGAATTTGTTAGTAACTGCTCTCCTCTTAAAGAATGGCAAAATTAATTTTTCCAAACAGAAACAAAATGTCACCAGGTTAGGGCTTGGAAGTTCAGAGAGAAAGAAAAAATAACAGAATGGATAAAGATAGGGTTAAATATAATATACTTCGCTTCTCCTCAGGAGGTATAAAATCATACTAGATGGTTAAAGAAAAAAATATAATAACATCTGATACAATACTCAACATATTTAGAGGAAATACCTAAACAATTATAATTGAAAATTGGGAAAGGTAAAGGAACCTAAATGGAAATACAGTTTCTAAACTTCACTTGAAGTTGTAAAATGTTGATACCGTAGACTGTGGTAAATTACCTATGAATATAGTAAGACCTATAGCAAACACTAAGAAAACTTTAAAGGCAATATACTAAAAACTACTATATATGAGACAAAATGTTATTCTAAAAATATTCAAGTAACACACTGGAAAACAAGAAAAGAGAACAGAGGAACAAAAAAGAGAGGGCACAAATAAAAAAAATAAAATGGCAGAATTAAGTCCTAATATTTTAATAATTACTTTAATATAAGTGACCTAAATATAGCAACTAAATGACAGCGATTGGCAGAATGGATGCAAACACACGAGCCAACTATATATGCTGTTAACAAGCTCACTTCAAAATAAAACAGTTTAAAAGAAAAATGGCAAAAAAAAATGTGAAGTCCTAGTTAATGACAATGACAACAACAAAAAAGCAGAAGTGGCTATACATTTGATAGAGTAGACTTTAGAGAAAAGACAATTACTAGAGACAAAGAGGGACATTGTGTGTTGATAAAAGTATCAATCCACCAGAAGACATAACAATCCTAAATATTTATGCACCAAAAATCAGAACCTGAAAATACATGAAGCAAAACCTGATAGAGCTGAAAGGAGAAACAGACAAACCCGCAGTTACAGTTGAGAACTTTAACACCCTCTTAGGAACTGATAGAACTACTAGAGAGAACATTGGCATGAAAATAGAAGATCTGAGCAGCAAAATCAACCAACAGCTATTAATCAACATATGTAGAACACTGCACGTTTTTTTCAAGTGCCCAAGGAATATTCACCAAGATAGACAATACCCTGGGTCATAAAACATGCCTCAACAAATATAAAAGAACTGAAATCATACAGTATGTGGTCTCTGATCATAGTATAATCAAACTAAAAACTAATAACAGAAAGACAATGGGGAAAACCTCTAAATACATGGAAATTAAACAACACACTTCTAAATCATCTAAAGATAAAGACAAAGTCTCAGAGAAAACAAAATAATAACACAGAATCGAATGAATATGAACACACATATAAAAATATTTGAGATGCAGTCAAAGTAGTATCGAGAGGGAAGTTTATACCACTAAAAGCTTAGATTAGAAATGAGAAGTGTTAAATCAATAACATAAGTTCAAACCCTTCCTCCCAAAAAAACCCAGAAAAACAAGAGCAAAAGAAACCAAAAGAAAACAGAAGAAAGCAAATACTAAATATAAGAGCAGAAATCAGGAAATTTAAAATAAAAAGATATAGAAAGTCAATAAAACAAAATATGATTGATCAAAAAAATCAATGTAATTGATAAAACTCTGCCAAGATTGATGAAAATAAAAAGAGAAAAGACACAAATATGCAATAACAGGATTGAAATGAGGCATTACTACACACTATGCCACCATTAAAAAATAATAAGAATAATATGAATAACTTAACATTTATAAATTTGACAATTTAGAAGATAAATGCTCTAAAACCACAAACTACCAAAAGTCAACTAGGATGAAATAGATAATATGAATATCCTTATAGCAATAAAAGAAATTTAATTCACATTTAAATCTTCCCCAAAAGACCTATCTGTGTCCAGATGATTTCACTGGAGAATTCGACTAAACATTTAAGGTGAACACTGATTTTACACAATCTCTTCTAGAAAATAGAAGAGGCGGGACATTTCCAAATTCATTTTGTGAGTCCAGAATTTAGCTGCTACTCAAATCAGACACATAGAAAAAAATAATAATAAAACTACAGACCAGTGTCTCAGCAATGTATAAAAATAAGTAGATACCACAACCATCAAGATTTTTCAGGTGTGCAAGACTTGTTCACCATTTGAAAACCAATCTGTGTGATCTACCGTATCAATAGCTAACATAGAAAAACATGGCATGTGATTTTTTGCATCATAGAGACAGAGACAGAATTTGGCAAAATCCAACATTCATATATAATAAAAACTCTCAGTTAATTAGGAAGAGAATTATTTCAGCCTGATAAAGAGCAGCTACAAAAAAACCTGCCACTGACACCATGTGTGATAGTGAAAGACTGAACACTTTCCCCTAAGACCAAGATCAAGGCAAGGGGATAAATCTCTCCACTCTTATTCAACATAGTATAGAACATTCTAGACACTGCAGTAAGTAAAGAAAAAGAAATAAAGGGCATACGGATCATAAAGGGAAAAATAAAGCTGTCCTATATGTATAGACATGATGTTGACATAGAAAATCACAAGAAATTTTTTGAAAAAGCAACTCATACAACTAATAAGTCAGTCCAGCAAGGTCAAAGGACCCAATATCAACACATGAAAAGAATCACATTTTTGTCTTTTATTAGTGAACTAATTAAAATACAAAATCATGTACATTCATTCCAAATGAAATGAAATGTGCAGGCATACATTTAACATAACATATATGGATCTATACACTGAAAATTACAAACTAAAATAAATCCTAAGAAACACTAAGTAAAAGGATAGCTGCACTGTGTTCACGGATTGCAAGAGTCAATGTAGTAAAGATGTCAGCTCTCCCTAAATAGATTTATAGAATTACTGTAATTCCTATCAATTGCAAAGAACTATACCCACACAGAGAACATTTAAAACTTATTTTTGAATCAATTTATTAATTATGATTCCTTGGACATGGCAACTTGGTTATACGCAGAACGATAGGATATTTTTACAAAATGTATTTATTTAATATGATGTGGCGGGTGATGCATGGGTAATTATAATAATCTCTGACTTGCAAATAGGCTCTCTTAAAGGCACACTCACACACACACACACACACACACACACACACACACAGGTAAAACTAATGAAATCTGAATAAGCTCTGTGGATAGTATCAATGTTAATTTCCTGGTTTTGATATTGTATTATAATTATGCAAGTTGTTACTATTTTGGTATATTGGGTGAAGGATGCCTTGGGACTTCCTGGACATTTTTTTCTTTTTAAATTTCCTTTGAATGTATAATTATTTCAAAATGAAAAGTCAATAACAACAATGAAATGTTCCAGTGACCCTTCCTTGGGCAAAATTCTTTGAAGACTCCTAAAGTGATTAGAAACTTCAAATTGTAGGAGGATCAAGAATATGATCCTTAATAAATAATTCAAGAATGATACATTGCCATCCAACTAAAACTAATCTGAATGTAGCGTCTGTTTATAAAAACATATCTTTATAGCTTTTTGGGTTTCCTCATCAATTTTCCTGTTTCATTTCCTGCAACAAAGATTTCTTTATATTGAGGCAACTCTCCATTTATCAATATTTCTTTTGTCTAATTCCTTCCCTGAAGTATCTACCAAAAACAAAAAGCCTCTCAGGCTGACAAACCACTGTGTCTCCTGTCAGAATGTCTAATAAAAAAAAGTCTGAAGTGAGTTGACCATTTATTATAGGACAATTTAAACTTTGCATTTTAGTAAGCATTCTGCCAAAGACGCTGTCACAGATGTAATCCATATTCACTTGTGTTTAAATTTGATTTTGTGTATTTCAGAATACTTAAAGGCTATTTTTGAATCAATTTATTGATTATGATCCCTTGAACATGGCAATTTGTTTATATATAGGACGATAGGATATTTTAAAAAGTTATTCATATTATTTGATGTGCAGAAGATGTTTGGGTAATTATAATTGTCTCTGAGTTGGAAATAGGCATTTTTAAAGGCAAAAAGAAAATAGACTTATTACCATTACATCTGAATTTGCTATATTCAAAAATGTCTAAGGAAAAAATGTAGTAAGTAAACCATATGTATGTTTTATTTAAGTGACTAAGCATCAAAATATTTGTCATGTTTCTTTTAATCACTGTTTTCGATAGATACTTGGAATCATGTAAACCAGTTTAAGAATTAGCCAATTCCATGTGGAAATAAAAAGTAATGTCTCTGTTTAAGATAAATCACAGAGCATTTTCTGATTCTGAAAAAGTGAAAGGTTCTTTCTTCTTTTTTTAATGAGGACTGTATGTCTATTCTCTGGCGTTGCTTAATTGTATTTATGTGTTGGGGGGGTGTGTTAGTCTTGATAAACAGCATGGTCAAAGCTAATGAGAAAGATTCTTTTATCAATCAAGACTTGTTTTTTTTTTTTTCAAACTAAGTCCTTAGAAGAGATTAAGAAAAAGAAATTTATACACGAAGAACTTTGACATTTTCTTTGTATTTTTCAAGATACTTACAACAATGCAGGTGTTTTCTTCTGTGATTTTTATAAGCAAATGTTAAACCTATTTCTCTGCCTCCCATATGTGTCCTATTGTTTTGAAATTAATACTAATAATATTAGAAACAAAACTGATACTCCTCTTAAAAAATATAAATCATAACCTGTTATTTAAATCACACAACCACAAGTAATATGAAACCAATTAGGATTTTAATTGCTTAATTATTTCCTTCACTCTAGGAAAAGAAGAGTCATCATTCTATATTGTTTATAGTAAAATTAATACAATTATTTTTTAATTTCAGAGTAACTTCCATAGAGGTTGTTGGTTTGTAGTGATATATAGTGTATTTCCATCTATACCTCATACATAGTATGAGTATAGTATCAGTGTGCCATGAGTATACCTAGTGTAATGCACATGATTTATAATGAATAAGAAATTGAGTTTGTGTGAATGGGAAGCACAAAGTTTGAACATGGAAATAACATATGGCATCACTTAAATTAAGTCTTGGACTTTGTCAATCTGTGAATACACTATGGCTCCTGAATATTTTCAACTTTTTTCCAAACAAATATCTGGCAAACAGTCTACATTTAATATAGATTGTGCTATTTTCCCTCTTCATTTCTCCATTTAATTGCTGGATATGGCAGCCAGCCTCCAAGATGGTCCCCAATGATTACCACCTCCTGGTATCCATGACCTTTTGTATTACTCTCCTACATTGTATACATGTTGGTCTGTCTGACCAGTGGAATATAACAAATGTGGTGGTAAAGGATTTCTAAGCCTAGGTCATTAAATTCATTGTTTCTTATGTGTTGCTCCCTTCCTCTTAGAACACTAGCTTTGTAGAAAGCCACCTGTCATGCTGTGAGGACACTCCAGCAACCCTGAGAGAGAGCTCCATGTGGTGAGGAGCTGAGCCTTTCTGAAAACAGCCAGGAAAGAATGGAGGCCTTCTGCCGTCAGCCATCTTGGAATTGTATCCTCCAGTCCCTGTCAAGCCTTTAGATGACTAAAGCCCTAGCTGACCAATTAATTGCAATCTTAGGGAGACTACAAGCTCTAACTACTCAGCTAAGCTAAGCTATTCTGATTCCTCAAACAGAAACCACGAGATAATGTTTTAATTTTAATGTTATTTTAAGGCACTAAATTTTAGGGTAATGTATTAGTAGCAATAGATAACTAATATAGATTTTGGTACCAGAAGTGTTACCATGAAGAGAGGGGACCAAAATTTGAGTGTCATTGGAACTAGATACTGGGCATAATGTGGAAGAACTTTGAGGAAAGTGTTATTACAAGCTTGAAGACTGTTGAAGAAACTATTCGTAGAAGCATAATGGCTTTTGAAGAGGCTATGAGTGTTGGCTTAAAGAGAAGTGAGAAAAACCATTCTGGAAACTGGAAGAAAAAGGATACTTTTGTGTAGTAGCCAAAAGTTACACAACTCTGCTGTTTGTGCTAATATAAGAAGAAGTAAAATTTGCCTAATGAACTTGGAGATACAGCTAAGGAGATTTCCAGACAGAATGTTGAAGGTGTCACTTGTCTTCTTGTTACATTAAGAATCCAGAGGGGAAAGATAAGATAATCAAAGGACTATTAACCAAATGAGCCTGAGCTTATGGTTTTGAAAATCTCAGCCTCTCCAGATAGCAACTAATGCTAAAATTAAAAGAATAGATCTTAAGCGTTCTCTCACGCACACACACAGGTAACTGTGTGAGGTGATGGATGTGTTAATTAACCTGATTGTACTAATCATTTCATAGTGTAGACATAGAGCAAATCATCACATTGTACGCTTTAAATAAATGCAATGGTATTTGTCAATTATACCTCAATAAAGCTGGGGAACAAAAGAAATTACTTTCAGACAAATATTAAATCCAGAGCACTTTCAGAAAACATGCCCTAAATATGAAACTAAAGTTGTTAATATGAAATGGTTTGGTAAGACACCAGAAAGATCAATGCCCCCTGAGGGCGTGCAATCAGACAAAACACACACTAAAGATTTTGAAGGTGTTCCTCAGGAGTTTTCTTAATCAAATAATGAAGATTCTAAAAAGCTTGTGGACCTTTTCCCTCAACAGAAGCTCAAGGTAAGGACTATCTTAAAGATATTTTTAGGAAGCTTTTATCTACTGGAGTGAATTTCAGTAAAATTCACCAGAAGCCCACATGGTTTCTAAGCGTAGTAGTATGTTTGCAGAAATATCACCAGATTAGATTGAAAAAGAGATAATAAAAAAAATGATGAGAACTTTGAATCTCCAAATTTCTAGAAGCACAAACAGGCTGAGAAGTCTACTCACCTGCAAACACATGCTACGTTTCATGTAAAGAGAATGGAGACACAGAGGTCAGAACCAAACAGCAGAAGTCAGAACTATGAGCCATGTAGAATTATTCCCAGGCCCTGAGTTCTAATTGGCAACCTTTCAACATGTGCCAGACTGAATTTCAGAATGAAAAGTCCTTTGTGCTTCCAAATATTTCCCTTTTAGAACAGAAACGTCTATAGCTGCTGTCCCAAGCCTGTCCCACTATTGTATGTTGAGTGTATGGGGAGACGATAGCATCCCCGTTAGTTTTACTGTTTGAGAAAACTATAACCAAAAAGCTATATTTAAGGAACTACACCCGAAGCACTTCATCTTCACATGTACCTGACTTACATGACAAGATTCTGGACTTTGATCAGATGCTATGACGGGATGAAATATTATGGAGAGTAACTAGGAGGGGATAAGTGTATTTTGTATGTGGAGGATGTAAATAATTTATGACCAGAGAGTTGACTGTGGTTTTAAAACGTGTCCACACATTCTTTGATGCTTCTCTCTTCAAAAGATAAAACATAATTCCCCATCACTTAAGTGTGGGCTATACATTGTGACTGATTTCTAAAACCAATAGAATGAGGTAGAAACAATAGTACTACTTGTGAGATTAGGATATAAAAGGCACGTAGCTTCCTCCTTGCTCTCTCTCTTGGATGGCTCACATTTACTGTGTAAATGTTCCCACTCATAATATCATTTATTGATTTCAGTTATATGAAAAGTCATTGAAACCCTGGTAAAAGTTTGTTCAACTTGTTCAGATTATCAAAATAATGGGAATGTATTGTATATCAACAAGTGATAGTGTTTATTTTTTTATTTCTTTCAGGAATTTTAGAAAATACCAGCTACTATAAATTTTAATGGATTGAAAAGTCATTTATTTTTTTTTTTACAAAATGATTCATTTCTATAAGATTACAAAGAAATAGCTTTGAAGATGCCTAGCTAATACATGTGGTATTTTATAAGGTAAATCTTGTTAGATGATAAAAATTCCTCAGTGAGGATTTCATGCCAAGTTTTTAATCTCAATACTTACACTTCTGCTTTTTTTCAAAGATTAAACTGTTTTATGATATATTGCTAAAACATGATTTCAACTTTATCTAAATGATAACTCATTTAGATCCACTATACTTCACTATACTGCCACTGTTCTTTTACTTCTCGATCAGTTATTGAAATCAGAAACTCTAAGATAACGTGGGTTTCTTTCTTTGTAGTAATATTGATTTATAACATTACATAAATTTCAGATGTATATCATTGTATTTCAGTTCCTGTGAAGATTACATCATGTTCACCACCCGAAGACTAATTACCATCCATCACCACACACATGCGCCTAATCACTCTTTTTGCCCTCCCTGCTCTCCCCTTCCTCTCTGGTAACGACCAATCCAATCTCTGTCCCTATGTGATTGTTTGTTGTTGTTTTTATCTTCTACTTATGAGTGAGATCATATTGAATTTGACTTTCTCCCTCTGACATTTCATTTAGCATAATACCCTCAAGGTCCATCCATGTTGTCACAAATGGCTGAATTTCATCATTTCTTGTGGCTGAGTAGTAGTCCATTGTGTATCTATACCACATCTTCTTTATCCATTTGTCCCCTGATGGGCACCTAGGTTGCTTCCAAGTCTTGGCTGTTGTGAATGATGCTGCGATGAACATAGGCGTTCATGTATCTTTATGCATTCGTGTTTTCAAGTTCTCTGGATAAACACCCAGCAGTAGAATAGGTGGATTGCATGGTAATTCTATTCCTAATTTTCTGAGGAGTCTCCACACTGTTTCCCAGAGTGGCTGCACCAGTTTGCACTCTCACCAGAAGTGTATGAGAGTTCACTTCTCTCCACATCCTCTCCAATACTTCTTTCCTATCTTGTTAATTATAGCCATTCTGATGGGAATGTAGTGATATCTCATTGTAGTTTTGATTTGCATTCCCCTATAGCTAATGATGTCGAATATCCTTTCATGTTCCTGTTGGCCATCTGTATATCTTCTTCCAAGAAATATCTCTTCAGATCTTTTGCCCATTTTTCAATTGGGTTGTTAAGTTTTTGTTGTTGATATGTATGAGTTCCTTATATATTTTTGATAGTAACCCGTTATCAGATATATGGTTTGCAAATATCTTCTCGCAATTGTTAGGTTGTCTTTTTGTTCTTGGCTCATTTGTCGAAAATTAGCTGTCCATAGAGGTGTGGGTTTATTTCTGGGCTCTCAATTCTATTCTAGTGATTTCCATCCTGTTTTTGTGCCAGTACCATGCTGTTTTGGTTACTATAGCTTTGCAGTATATTTTGAAATCAGAGAATGTAATTGTGTGGGTTTCTTATAGGTGTCAATACTCATAGGTCTCAATTCTAAATTTTTTTCATGTTAGAAAAAATATAAATAGATGATATTTGAGTTTTAAAGTAAAAATCCCCTTTCAAGATTTTGAACATTGGCATTATTACCTGTTGTTAAACCATAAAATTGTCCCATATTACATCCATGTAGAGGTATATAATGTCACACAAAGAATGGCTTTAAGCTGAAAAATTTGACTACTACTTGAATGAATATATTAACAAGTATAGAGACATAATCAGTCAGAAGAAGGGCCAGCAAGGATAGAGGTCCAGGAGAAAGAAATCAGTACAGGAAAGGAGTATGGGTGCCTGTTCAAGCACATTTCAGATGAAAGTGCTTAATTCTGGTCTGCAACCGAAAGCTACTTGGCCCAGGTGACAGAACTTTCCCATTAGAAAAGATATATTGCCACCTACTTGAATGAATCATTCTTGATTTACTTTTGTAGACTTAACTACTTTGTACTCCCACACAATGCTATACATCCTTCTCCCCTTGAGAACAGTTTAGAATTAATACATGTTTATAGAATTTTGGCACATTACTAGAGTATAAGACTGATGTTTGGTGTAGCAACTTAGTGAATTTCCATACCTTTCCCAGTACCTCACACATTTAAGGCACTTAATTAAAGCACATGAATGAAAGGATAAATCCTTCAAACTAAATAGTGCCTTGCGATTTAAACACCTGACTCTTGTAAATTTTACGGTTTCTGATGCCATCCGGGCTATGCTACATCTTGAACATAATTTTATATCCATTAATCTTGCATTTTTTCAAAATGCATTAACCAGAAGATGTGTGTGCGTATTTGTGTTCGCTTTTATATTTCCCATTAAATGTTGTTAAATTGTACTCTGTTTTAAAGAGCAGTCCCACATGAAGTTTTATTAGAATGGGTTAGCATTCTAGAATTTGATAAATCTGTGACATTGACCAAATCAACTTTTTAAGCAAGTCAATTTTGAACCTGGGCCAGATTCTGAAATGTAGTGAGTTCAGGAATGTAAAAATTACTATGTGAGGCCTCTCAATAGATAACTAGAACAATCTAAGCTCTTATCAACATTCTCATATAGATTACATTTTAACTTTATTTAATATGTTTTAAAATTACTTTAATTCTATATTATACTTTAAAATCTTAAATATTAATTTCAAGGTTAAAACATTTTCATAAGAATTATACAATATTATACTTATATACTACACTTGACTATGAAAGAATAAAAATGCTACTATAATATAGGTACAATATGGAAGGTATTATTTGCAAGATATGTAATCAAACTATAATTATATGTGTTACTTTTGATTTATTAAACAAGAAAGAGAATAACAGCAGAGAGTGCATATTTTGAACAGCTTATAAGCATTATCTTACTGTGTAAATAAGAATGCATATTAGATGAAGCACAGTAACCTATGAGACTGAAGCTAATACTACTACCAATGATTAAATGTTGCATTACCGTTCAGCTTAACATGGGTGTTCAAAGCTCCTTTCTAAAGATTCCTTCTAATCATAGGGAAGATTACATTTATATACATATATAAGTTAATATGTAATTATATTTATATGTAAATTAATTCATATGTATAAATTAATATAAAAACATGTCATCTACAGGAAACCTATGTATGTACTAAGAGTACTAAATAAACAGTGAGTTTTTTTTACATTATACATGTTAATAACATATTATTCATCTATATTAAAGTTCATGCCTCTGTTAGGAGAAAATCAACTTACTGTCTTATATTTCTCCAATGTCCACATCTGTGTTTCTCAGCCGTGCATTTTCCTAGAGCTAACCAGTGATGTCCAAGAGCTATGGGGAACTACAAGTGTGGCAAGTGCTCTTGGGCTGTTATTTTACTGAATAATTTTTGGGGATTTTTTTTTCTTTGTAATGATGATTGGTCCTGAGCTAACTTCTGTTGCCAATCTTCCTTCTTTCGCTTGGAGGAAGATTGTCACTGAGCCAACATCTGTGGCAGTCTTCCTCTATTTTGTATGTGGGACGCTGCCACAGCATGGTGTGATGAAGGTGCATAGTCCTCGCCCAGGATCCAAACCTGTGAAACCTGGCCCGCTGAAGCAGAGTGTGCGAACTTAACTACTAAGCCACTGGGCTGGCCCCAAGAAATAATTTTTTTAATGCTGAAAGCAATAAGATATGTTATAGAATAGAAAGAAATGTTTCTTAGGGTAGTTCAGCAAACTGGCATAAATAAAAGGGTCACTTCAGTTTATTCCGCTAGACCTCAGGGTTATGGATTCATTCTCTGTAGTCATTAGAGGTTATTTGGGGGAAACTTTGGAGAGCTATTGTCTTGCACACTGCCTAAAGAAATTCATAGGAAGTGAAATTAATTCTATCAATATTGTTTGACCAATGAACAGAAAGCCTCAGTGGTTTTTGAATTTAAGTTTTATGTCAAAGTTACTGCATTGCAAGTACCACTCAAATAATATGGAGATTCTGTTGAAATCTTTTTCTCTGTGGTTCAAATTGAGTTACAAGTTCTGATTAGAGAATCAGAGTGTGAAAATGTAGATGTCTTTCGACTTAAAAGCATATTGTATACATTAGTTTATAAATAGATTTCTTTTGTTTTTAAAAGAGGATAATAGTGCCTTTAGGTTGTTTGTATTCAATAAGTATAAATGCACGTGTAATGTGTGATGAAAAATGCTGAGGATTAGCTCTAGAACATCATTGACCAATAGAACTTTCTGCCATGATTGAATGTTCCATTTCTACTCTGTCCAATATGGTAGCCATTAATCACGTGTGCATATTGAGTACTTAAAATATTTCTAGTGTGGCTGAGATATATATGTAATTGGGAGAAAAGACTTTTCACAATTAAGAGACAAGCAGAACTTAAAGTAGGACATTTTTGTAGTAAACTATTATAAAATAAATTTTGTCATAATCTCTATAGTAACCAACTGGAGCAATTTTTAGGAATTAAACATATTGCTCTGGATTTAGAATGGGAGAGAAAGAAGGACCGAAGTTCTTAAATCATTCATTCATTCATCAAACATTTATGTTCTAGTATATAGCAGGTGCTGTGTTAGATGATGAACACTTAACACAAAAGATTTCTGCCTTTTAGTCTCTCACTGTTTAGCAAGAAAGATTCATAAAAATACCTTTCAACTAATTTTGATGAATATTAAAAGAGTGATATATAAAAATACAGCCTTTGAAAGAAGAAACTTTCCATAGGATTGTGTGTTGAGCAAGGGGGGAAAGGATTGCTTCTGTATCATGAACAATGAGTCAGTGTGAGGCAGTCCAAGAGTGTGTGGGGGAGTAGATGTGCAAAATCACGAATTCGTGAAAGATCTTAGCATATTAAAGGAACTTCAAGATTTCAGAATGGTTATAGGATACGGTGCTGCTTGTAAGCATATCAATCAGTCTCAAGTTAATAGTACAGAAACCTCATCAGGCTTTCAACCCAGAGGATATGATTTAGGGAATTAAATGCAGGTGTTAGAGGGCTATAAAAACAAATTCAAGATAAAATGAGATATTGACCATAAAAACAGCTACCAACTTGTGGGCTACGGGAAAAATGAAAGCAATTAATGTTGTAAGAATAGAGAAACTTGAAGAGGGTACGTGTGAAGCTGGGGCTCGAGTCTTTGGGGGGAAATTGCTGCTCCGCTGGTGCTGATTCCTTTGAGAGTACATGATAAATTAGTTTTGGTGAAACAAAAGAAGCTAGAATAAAACTGAGAAAAACAGTAGTAAACGAGGAAAAGTAGGACATTGCTTCTCCCTATTTTGTGTTTTCAAATCTTTTAGTGCACTTTTTGTAGAGCCTGATAAGAAGTCAAATGAGAAAGTAGAAAGGATGTTTACAATGTGTCCGGTCTTAGCATCCCAGTGAGGAGGCTGGATTTGGAATGGAGGAAAATAATTACCATCCCATTAACTTCACTGGTCACTCGGCATTCAGACATGCCCTCCTCTACATTTGAACTTTCATATCATAGCAATATACTTATGCTTCCATTTAACAACATGTACAGATCTTCCTCAACTTACAATGAAGTTGTTGTTGTTAGTGCCATTGAGTGAGTTTTGACTCCTAAAGACCGTGTACAAGAGCAGAACCTGCCCAATCTTTTTTCACCACCCTCTCACCTCTGGTGCTCTATCAGACAATGCTTAACTGCTATCATAGGGTTTTCATGGCCATTCGTTTTCGGAAGTGGATGCTCAGGTCCTTCTTCCTAGTCTGTCTTAGTTTAGAAACTCTGCTGAAACCTGTCCACTGTGGGTGCCCCTGCTGGTATTTGAAATACTTGGTGGCATAGCTTTCAGCATCACAGCAACAAGCAGCCTCCATGGTATGACAACTGACAGACAGGTGGTGTGGTTCTCTGACTGGGAAAGGGATCCAGTGGCAGTGGGAATGCCAAATCTTAGCCACTGGACCACCAGGCTGGCCACAAGAAACCCACCTTAAGTTGAAAATATCTTAAGTAAATTGAAAATGCATTTCATACACCTAACCTACCGAACATCACAGCTTAGTCTAGCCTACCTTAAACATTCTCAGAACACTTACATTAGCCTACAGTGGGCAAAATCTTCTAACACATAGTCTATTTTATAATAAGGTGCTAAATATCTCATGTAATTGATTGAATACCGTACTGAAAGTGAAAAACAGAATGGTTGGATGGGTACAGAATGGTTGGAGTGTATCGGTTGTTCACCCTCGTGTTTGCAGGGCTGACTGGGAGATGTGCTTGCTGCCGCTGCCCAGCATCTAGAGAGGGGATCATATCACATATCGCTAGTACCAGAAAAGATCAAAATTAAAAATTCCAAGTACAGTTTCTACTGAATGCATATTGCTTTTGCACCATCATAAAGTTGAAAAGTTGTAAGTTCAACCATCATAAATTAGGGACCATCTGTAATTATCTTTTTTTCAAATGAAGAAGCTTTCACTTTCTGTTCAAAAATGTGAGAAATGAAATCCCAACAGTCACAGTATGATCTTTGGGTAACAGTCCTAGTATCCATCTCTGAGCAATGTAAATTATTCCTCTCGTTCAGTCACAATGACTCCAGAATATTTTGTAATTTAGGAGATTAGTTTATAAAGCTAACTCCCACCAGGAATTCTTATGTAAAATAAGACTAAAGGACAGTAGAGTAGTTAAAATAAATAAGAATAGTTAATATAGACCCGTGCATGAGAATGTATGTTTGTGTGTGTGCAAACACGAAATACCAAAGGAAGAGAATGTAAGTAACTGCGTCAGTTCCTGTTTCTATAACAAGTCAAAGAGGCTGTGCTTAATTGTTATAATTTCCCTCTTCAACTGTCTATTTCCTGGTTAATTTTTACCCAAATGGCATTTTAATTAGTCTGGGTTCTTTGTCTGGTCAGGTTACATGACCATATTCACCTGCCAGGGAAACAAAGACCTTCAAATTAGCAGTGGCCAAAATTGTGGGGATAGATAGCCAAACTTGTGTGAGTGGATGATTATGTGTCACAGTGAGAGGAGCAACTCCAGTTACCAGCCTTTGATTCCTGGACTGATTCATTGAGCTTAGGCTAAACTGCAGCATATAACATGCTTACTGTGCACATATACTACATCCTGCAAGATCGAAGCACAAATTTTCAGTGTGTTTTCTCTCAATTGTGCTATAATTGAGCACTCAGGAGACTATTAGGCTATTCCGCCCTTCTTTCATGCCAGCATCTTTTGAGTGACACAGTAACACTAGCGAGTCCCACAGGCAGGCACCAATTTTAACGCTTACTTTGATATGAAACGAATTCCTTGACAAAAGCAACTTTAGGTGGAACACTAGAAGATAAGTGTGTCATTCCCTAAGTTCGCAGATTCTGATACTGGCAGAAGAGTTGTGGACATGAAATGCATATCCATGGAAGGCACTACATGTTTATTTCAGTGAAGCAGAGTCCTTGATATCTTCAGGGATCCAGTATAATCAATCTGCCACCTGGTGTCTGGCTGGTCCCTCTAGAGAACTGTGCCATATTGATAGCTCTATATCAAGACAGCATTTGTCCCTACTTTTGGCAGTAAAGTACTCAGTAGTGGTGGTAGCCAGAACAGACTTGGTGAGGGCAGATCGCTTTTGTTGAGCCCATATACATGTAGACTTCATCTCTGTTGTCATGGTCACAACATATTGGGATTCATTAAGCAAGCACCAGAATAGCAGGGAAAGAGGCTTACTGACGTCCAAGAATATATATACTATCCACCTCCTCACACTTTGGTGAGCATTCAAATGGAAGCAAACATTTTAATATCCTTTGTTCTTCTCTAAAAAATTATGCGTAGTCCTCTTCCAATCTTACAGTCTTCTATCCTATTTCGAGTTCCTGATCATAATGCCACCATTAGCCATCACCCGTTAATTTGTACAGATCCATAAGTCTAACCATTTCTTAGTATAAAGTAGATGACTAAATATACTCCTCTCAGTCCCGATTATTGGTAATGCTTCTCTTTACTACTTCCCTCAGGGAAGTTCTTGATTAAGGTTGTGGTGTTGTAGCCATCCAGTTCTGCTATACCATTAGGGCATGAAAAAAAATCTGTTAAACAGGCAAAACATTTTTATCTTGAATCAACTGGTGATATACTTCCAATGAGGTTGTAGGTGTGGATTGAGGGAGAGGAAACTCGAGGGGTGGGTGTTCTAGGAGTCTCAGCCACCTGTTGGTGCAACTTTCTTGTGCCTCTGGACTTCTTGGAGCCCAGTTTCTCATATCCTATTTGTACTTGCTGATCGACTGGTGCTATGAGTGCCCAACGCTTTGGCTTGCTGAGTCAGATGACACTCACTTCATGACGGGCTACTGAGATCCCTTCTTCACTTGATGTCGTGTGTCAGGTATTCAGTCTCTGTCAGGGGACTAAAAACAAGACAGGAGCGGTTTTTCACAAAGAAAATAGTGACCCTCAGAAGATTTCATGGCTTTGCAGAATCTCAGTCCCAGAATCACAATGCACAGTTTAGATGGGGAGAGCTGGATCTAAGAAATCACAGCTGAAACAGCCCAGATGGTCTGTGAGAGTGAGGAAGTAGGTTGAGCTAGCATCGTAAAGATCCCTGTAACTCTTGAAATATGCTTGAACTATTTTCTAGTAAACAATTAGCCACTGAACTGGGTTGAGTTAGAGAGTAACATGGAGTATTTGCCTTTTAAAAAGAGAAATGTGGCAGGTTAATAAATAATAGATTTGTGGGTGGGGAGGACGATACTAGAGATAGAAAATCCAGTTAAGATATTGTGTTTTAGGTCAAACCAGAGGCAGTAAGGAAATGAATAATGCATTGGCAGGGAGAGTAGGAGGTATACTAAAACACGGAGAAGTTAAGCTCACATTATTTGATGATTAATTGCATATGGACTGTGAAGGAGAGAAAAAGAATTAATATTCAGATTGAGTCCTTATGTAGATAGTAATGGTATTAACCAAGATAGTAATATATGAGGAATAATATGTTATAGGAACAAGAAAAATTCATTTTAAGACCTTTCGCAGGGGTTGAAAGATCTATGTAGTAGGCAGAATAATGATCCCCAGAGATGTCATTGTCCTGATCCCCAGAGCCAGTGAATATGTTAAATTACTTGGTGAAGGGAACTTTGCATGTGTAATTACATTAAAGATCTTGAGATAGGAAGATTATCCTGAATTATCCAGGTGGGCCCAATGTACTCACAAGGGTTCTTTTAAGAGGGTGGTAGGAGTGTCAGAATTAAAGAGATGTGAAGATGCTACACTGCTGCCTCTGAGGATGAAGGAAGTGGCCAAAGAGTGCAGGCAGCCCCAGAAGCTGGAAAAGGCCAGGAACTAGATTCTCCACTGTTTCAATGGGAGTGGGAAGACAGAATGAGTGCTGCCTTGCTGACATCTTGATTTTAGCTCAGTGAGACTTCTGACCTTGTGAATTGTAAGAGAATAAATGTAGTTGTATTAAGCCACTAAATTTGTAATAATTTGGTACAGCACCAATAGAAAACTAACGTACTCTGGAAGGACCATTAGGGACTAGAATAGCAATTCTTCCAGCCACCACTATGATTATTAGGCAACGCAAGAATGCAATAGAGCAAGCAAGCATGTGTCATGTTTCAGTTAATGTAAAGGTGTGGGGGACAAATTTAACAAAGAATTTAAGTAGTAGTGAAGTTTGAAATGAATTTGCAGGGAATTTCATGATGGTAAGAGTGAGCAGGAAGGAGAAAATTTATATTTATAAGAAAGGATAGTGCAATGACAGGTTCCATTTGTGAAACAAGCAAAGATAACAGTGATGTGTAGCATTGCATTCAGTTTTCAATCCTGTCTTTACTTTTAGGTTTTTATTTTTAAGATTTTGCCATATACTTGCACAAAATAATTCCCCAAAGCATAGTTGGAGTTATTGTATGTTCATCTAATTCCTCATATTTTCCCCTCCTTTTTTTGGAGGAAAATTTTTAAAAATTAAAAAGAAAATGACTACATAGGAGAAAAACAAGAGCCATATAGTTTGGTTTCTTATGATAAGGAATAGAACAGGACATTTATTTAAACACATACACCATCCATACCCAAAAAAAGAACATTATCAGTGCTCCGGAAGACTTCATCATACCACATTTTATCATTAATCCCCAAAAGATAACAATTATGATTTCCATCACTGATATTTCTTGCTTGCTTTTGAAATTTGTATGAGTGAAATCATCAGTATATACTCTTTTGTTACTGGCTTCTTTTGTTCAATATCTTATTTTTGAGTTTCCTCTCAGTTATTGAAGGTAGTAGTAGTTTGATTTCCCAGTTTGAGGCTATTATGAATAAAACTGTTATAAACATTCTTGTACATATCTTTGTGCACAACATAAATACACATTTCTCTTGAGTATGTGCTTAGGAATGGAGCTGTTGTGTAATAGATATGTGAGTTTTCAGATATAGTAAATATTTCCAAATAGTTTTCCAAAGTTGTACCAATTGACGCTCCCATCAGCAGAGTGAGCTCTGGTTTTTCCGTATCCTCGTCAACAATTGTCAGTGTTGCTGTTCTTAGCATTTCTCTTGGATGCATAATGGTATTGTTCCATGGTTTTAATTTACGTTAATTTTTCATATGTGTATTGGCCTTGGAATATTATCATTTGTGAACTACCATTTCAAGACTTTGGCTTGTTTTTTAATTTACTTTTGGACTTTTTAATATACTATGGATGAGTCCTTTGACAAATGTATGTATTGCAAATATATATATATATGAAATTTTTGTGTAATTTAATGCTTAATACTTTATCAATCTTTTCCTTTTTGGTTAGTGTTTTTATAACCAGTTTAAACAATCTTAGCCTATGCAAAGGTCATGAAGATAGTCTCTTACGTTACCTTTTAGAAGTTTGGTATTCTACCTTTTTAAATTTGTTTGAAATTTATTTTTATTTATAGTGTCAAGTAGGAGCCATGATTTATTTTATTTCCTATGTGAACATTCAATTGACCAAACATAACATTGAAAAGACCACCACTTTATTGAGGGTCACCCTTGCCATAAATTAAATTACTATATATCTGTGGGTCTATTTCTGGACCCTAATCTGTTCCATTGGTTTATTTTCCTCCCCTTTTGCCCAACCCACCCTGTATGTATTACTTCTTAATGATGGGATAGCTTAAATATGCTAACTCCATCCATCTGCATCAAGATAGTCTTGGATCATCTTGGCTCTTCTTCACCCATTGCAGTGCCATATACATTTAGAATCAGCTTGTCAAGGTCCACACGTGCAGATGCACATGCACCCATAACTACTATGTTTTTCATTGTGGTAGATTTTAATATAGAGATAAATTTGACATATTTACACCTAAAATTTTTTCAATGTAGTTTCCAGTCACTCCTGTGTGTTCTTTAAATGGGCTGAATTCACAGCACCACCTAGAGAATGAGTTGCAAATGTAATATCAAAGCATTTCTACTCATGATATTGTATAGAATTAAATTTAACCTAATAATCTACTAGCAGATTGTATGTACTTGATTCATATTTTAATTACTAGGTTAAATACGGTACTGATATTAAAAACATTAAAATGTAAACCCCTTCATAGTAATCATGTTACACTGTTCAAATGGTGTGTACTCTTGCTCCTTCTGTTGCATCTCCCTTCCTTTCTCTCTGTTCTTGTTTTTATACTTTCTTCACTATAGATTTCGCATGTCATGAAAAGAATAATGCTCAGTAAGTCAGACAATCTGGGTTGTAGTCCTAGCTAGGTTTATAAGTCATAGGACTTGGAGCTAGTCACTTACCAATCTTTATCAAACTAGTGTCATTAAGAACATAGACTGTGGAACTAAAATTGCCTGGTTCAAATCCTAACTCCACCATTTGAAGCCAGGAAACTTTTGCAAGCTATTTAATTTTCTCTGTTCCTTAGTTCCTTCATCTGTAAAATGGAGATAACTATGATGTGTAAAATTGTTGTGCGAATTAAATGAATAAATACATGCAAACTACTTTGAAGTAAGCATAAATGTTTGTTTTTAATTATTATACCTATCTCCTTTTGTAAGTCTGTTTTAAAAGTGAATTATTTTATGGAAAAAAAATGAAAGTAATTTGAAAAAGCAAAAAGTGTCAAACAGTACAATTTAGCAATCATTTTGCTTTCCAGAAGATACTCTTATCACTGGTCTAGATTGTTTGTTTATATGCTCATCTCAATCCAACATTGGATTAATTTTGAAAACTATCGATATATTCACAGCATATATATAATATAATATATATCATGTACATAACATTATCAAAAGATTTGAAAATGTCTTCATAGACTTCACAACTTGTTATCAGATAAGATTCTTTTCGCTTTGTTCTCTCTCTTCCAAAGAGTAGACTCTTAGCAAAATTCAAATTTAAAGAGCTTTGGCACTTGGGTTATAGGCCAATGTGCTTGAGAAACAAGGGAAATTGGATCAATTACTTATATCACTAACTTTGTGGTGTGGACTTATAATAAGTTCAGTGGAGGATAAGAAACAATTTCAGCCAACTGATCATATTTGAAAGTCATAAATTTTAAGTCAAATTGAAAGATATATTTGAGTGACAGGGAATAAAATTTACATCTTAAAAGCCTGATACTGAAGTGCTACAGATAAAATCCCTTGAGTATCTTCAATCCCATTTTTAATAAAATTTTGAAGGATAGCAATTTCCAGGATGTTCTGTTATAAGTAAAATATCAAATGTTACCTCCATTAACAAATGCTCTACAAACAAAACTCAGATACAGTATAAAATTGGTCTAGGTCAAAAGAAAATAAGTAAAAAATCTACCCTTATAGAATTTGTGAAAATATATAAATTTTAATTTATACTCAATAGTAAATACGTATTTTAAAAGAAATCCCCTTTAAGAAGGAGTTCTAAACATTGTTAGAACTTTGGTAGGACAATTGCTTACTGAAAAATTCACTGGAAATCATTCTATCAATAATAGAAATAGGGCTGGCCCAGTGGCGCAGCAGTTAAGTGCACACGTTCCGCTTCTCTTGGCAGCCCAGGGTTCGCCGATTCGGATCCCGGGTGCGGACATGGCACTGCCTGGCAAAAGCCATGCTGTGGTAGGCATCCCACATATAAAGTAGAGGAAGATGGGCATGGATGTTAGCTCAGGGCCAGCCTTCCTCAGCAAAAAGAGAAGGATTGGCAGTAGTTAGCTCAGGGCTAATCTTCCTCAAAAAAAAAGAATTAGAAATATTTGACCTTCAAAGTCTAGGCAACTGCTGTTCAGTAGAAATATAATGAAAGTCAAATACATAAGTTAAATTTTTCTCATAGAAACACTTAAAAATCTAAAATAGAAACAGATGAAATTAATATCAATTATGCACTTTATTTAAGCAATTATATCTAAACTGTCAATGCAGCATGCACTCAACATAAAAAATTGAAAATGAGACATTTCGCATTCTCTTTTTGTTCTTTGTGTCCTAAGGTTTTGAAAGACAATACGTGTATTTTATATTTAAAACACATTTTAATTTGGACTGGCCACATTTCACAAGCTCAATAGCTACATGTGACTGGTGACTAATGTATTAGAGCAGATCTGGACAGTGTAAGAAAATATAAGTAAGGTCTATGCAAATGGTGGTTGCTCTTTTCTCATCTCTGACCATACAGAGTCCAGATGCAGTCATCTGATTGTTGGCTGAGACCATTTCTAGCTCTTAAACCCCTCTGCTGAGTAGAGGAAAGTTTTCAAGGAGACTTTTCTGTTTCAGTTTTTGTGAAACATGTCCATGCTAGGTTTTATGTTCATTACTCCTTAAATGTCCAGCATACTTTATGAAATGTCAATGTATCAGCCACTCTTTAAATTATGAAAGCAAAAGTGAAAGCAGAGGGAACCATTTAGTAGCAAGAACTAAGGGCTTATCTTACCATTAGAAATGCAGGATATAGTAATCAGGACCTTGCCTTCAGAATATCTGTAAGTTTAAGCCACTCATGAAGGTCACCACCAATTATCCTAGCTACCTACAGAAAGTAATGGAACTTCTAGCACTTGGAGCAATGCCACTTTTCCTGACACGGGGAAAAGGACATAGTAAATTATGCCCTGAACCCTAAAGACTGACCTGAAAGAAGATACATGCCACATTTGTAGAGTACATTGACCAAACTAAATCACACATCCAATCCGAACGTGAGAGGGATGTGATGTGCAATTCTAACATGTACAGAAAAGAGGAGAAGTATATTTGTGAACAGTCCTAAAAATTACCACAGGACATGATAGAAGCCATGTTAAATGAGCTAATGGCAGCCAATTTTAATGACTTGATGAAAGTCAAATATCTCCAGATTGAAAAGATGCACTTAAATCCTAGAAGGTTAATAAGTATCCCATACCTAAATACACAGTGGTAAAACAGAACAATGAAAAATATTAGAAGTAACCTTAAACAAAAGAGAGATTATCTACAAATTAATACGAATAGACTGGAACAAGATTTCTATGAAAAATGCTAGAAAATGTTAGTACATTATATTTAAATTTGCATCATAAAATTTCCAGATTTTATAACTGCTATTATAAAACCCTATCTTCCTTCATAAAATAATTTCAGATGCTCTATGACTAGTAAAAAATATTGATAATTAAATCAACAAAATATTGTAAATTAGAGGGATTCAAAGGGTACAATTGCGATAAGCAATTATGAGCACAGGTTATGGTGAACATGCTGGTAATTTGTAAATTTGATTAATTGGCTAATTATTAGGCATACTTACTTGTACATGCCTAAGCTTGCTTCTCTACAGTGCTCTCTCTGTAATGTGTCAGCTTGGCTAGACTGAACTACATTTCCTTGAATTCTCTTCCCTGCATGTTTCTAGTTATCCCTGGTGACAAGAGACATTTTTTCATGAGGTTTGGAGATCGGTAGTGAAGCAACAGCCATTTGTTTTTGTGCTTAGCAGTTTTAGGGAAGGTGTGTTTTGTCCCTCGCATGTCTTTGCTTCTCTGCTGCCTTACCTTATTGCTGTGGGGAAGCTCTGGGCCAACAACTGCTCCACCTCTTTCAGCTTCTCCGCCTCCTGGACCAGGTGTGTGTGCAGCACTGTAAAGACAGATTCCAGCTTCTCCGTTATGACACCCAGTTAACAAGGTTGGTGATGGTAAGATGGACACGAATTTCCAGTCTGTCTTTGTGGATTCTAGCCTGGTCACGCTTTTGGGTTCCAGCTCGTTCTCATGGGACTAGGCTTGAGTCTACTCTCCCCTTCTTTGCGTTCTGATTTCCTGTCCTTTGGATTTCAACCTCCAGCATCAGACAGAAAGGCAACAGCCTTAAAGAAAATGTTTAAGCACCTACCACAATTGCGTGATGTCAAATCCCTGCAGTACATCTCTTATGTCACATATGGAAGTGGTTATGTTTCTCTTGTTGAACTCAGACTAATACAAAACTTGGTATTGACAGTGATTCTGACAGAAAAGAACAGAATCTTAAGTATGCGTTTTCAATTTATTTTGCTTATCTGGTATTGATCTGATTAGATTTAATGTCATTAATGACTCTCCAGTGATGAAGGAGACGATGGTAGCTCATGACATGCAGCGGCAAATTATTACAGATAATGCGAGTGTCTACAAGAGGCAAAATTCTTGGTGGCGAAGCATTTATTGCCACAGAAAATGTTAGTAAATATAAGGATTATATTGGCATTGCGTAAGTGCACTAGGGATCATGTGGAAAGGGAAATGCTAAGCTCAAGACTTTAAGTTAGTTCTCAACTCAAGCTCCATAGAAGGGACCTGAAAGTGTCTATGACTGCCCTAAAAGAAATGCTTATCTTCTGTAGCCACACGGCTGAGATTTTTGAAAACAATATCCCAAATCTAATCATGCACGTATCTGCATTACAATGCTAATTATGTTCCTAAACATGCAGCATATCTCAGGAAGGGATGAGATTTTGAAAGTTGGAATGTGACCATATGGGCAGATCCCAATGAAACTATGGACCTTGAACTCTTAAATCCTGCTGAATTTTCTTTGCCAGCAGAAACAGCCCTTCCATTCTTTCTATGTGGAGGATACTCTCCACTTGCCTGAAGAACCAGTGATGGCCTCCCCAGTGGTGGTTTCATTACAAGAAATTGCTAATCCTCCTCAGTGTGTATCCTCACCACATTTCCTGCTTCTAGGTCTATAATTAGACTCAATTCCCAGCATGCTCCAAAAAGTGAGATGCGAAACGTGACCCTTGAGAAGATGTGCTACATAACAAGAGAATGCTTGACTTTGCCAAGTTATAATGACAGAATTCTGGGGATGTTAAGGATGTGGGATCAGAATATAAAGAATATAAGTTGAATCATCACACAGTTATTGATATGGCATCATAAGCAGAAATTTTGAATTCAGCAGCTAGGCTTGAGGAGCTGGTAATGGCTCTAGTAGTTTGCCTGGTTGGTTGACTGAATTATCAACCCAAGAATGACCTACAATAAATTACAATTTCAGAAGATATTTAGAAAGGTATCCAAAGGCTTAGAGGGATTGGAATGCTAGACTGGATTTATCATGTAAGACCTATTCTACTTATTCCCTCACCGTGTCCTCTGGGAAAGTCCAGGGAACATTCACTTCTTCAAGGCTGTGAGAAATTCGTGAGGAGAACCCCAGCACCCTTGAATATCTCTGTGCTGGCTCTTCTCTGGAGACTTGAAGTAGACTCTGCTTCTATTATACCAGGATCTCTAAATTCAATGGGGATGGTGGAATCCTGGGGTAGCAGGCGTTACACCAAGGGAAATGTGGGCTTACTTGGCATAAAAGACAGTGAAGCTGAGAGACTGAATATGCAAATGGACAATGACCAGATCATAGATGAAAATAGAGCTCTGCCCCACAAGGTGCAGTTGTGCAACAATCTACCCAGGAACCAGCCCCTTATCTAAAATAGACAGCGCAGGAAATATGCTGCAACTCAGACTTGCAGAAAACTAGATCAGTTTCTTCTTTAATAACAGTCCAGGAAGCTAAACAATAACTTCTGTAACAGGCAGCCCCAAAATGGTAAGGACTTAATTATTAATGGGCAGCTTCCCTAATTTTTGTCCCTGTTTCAAACTTAAGACCAACCAGAGAAAGTCAAATGTGTACTCCAGCCAATCACATAGGGCACTCTGCTTGCTCGCCCACCTCCAGCTTCACCATGCTGACAACCTCCTATCAGGACACGCCTGAAGCCTTCTCTCTTTTTTTTCAACTATAAAGCTTTCCACTCTTCTGCTTACCTTTGCGTCATTGCTGAAACGCAAGTGGTGATGGGTGGCTCTCTTGCTTTAGCAAGCTCTCAAGAAATAAACTTCGCCTTTCTCATTTGGTTGGTCTTCCTTTATTTCCACAAAGCAAAGCAGTATTTAGAATAAGCTGACGCTCAGTGACCTTTGGCTTTGGCTAGTTGATAACGGGGTCCTGAGAATTGAAATAGTGGGGCAGCCTACCAAAGTCCAACTTGATCTGTTTAAGCAGAAAAGCTCTAGACCTAGTGAACAGAATTCTAACTTGAATCACTAGATTAGAAAGTCACAGCCCCAATAAAGTTTCAAACTGGAGTCAGTTCACAGACCTAGAATTCCTTGAATGAAGAGGAGGTCATGTCCCCTTAAAAAAGAATCCTACAACACTAACAAATATTTACACTTCAGTCTGTCTTCCAGACTTTCCCAAAGGGACTTGTAGCACTTTATTGGTGATCATTTTTATTGGAATAAATGAAATATGTATTTTTTAATTTAATTATCAGTTACATGTCCAATTATGATAGAGTGCGTTTTCTTATTTGTGTGGGGTTTCTGCTAAGTTCAGAAAATGATGTGATTATAAGACTCATGAGAATTTTGATTTTTGTATTTTAATGCTTTCTCATTTATAAAATAGGATATAGATCAATAGTGCTAAAATGCAAATTAGAGTTTAGATCAAATAGTGATATATGAAATGAACTTGAAGCTTAGAAATGAAAATTAATATTCTTGTTATATTTTTTTAAAGTGAGTGTCCATTCATATGGTTTTGTATGTGAATTAAGACTTCTGTGTGTTTATGCTTGTGTGTGTGCGTGTGTGTCTGAGAGTTCAAGTAAATTGCATAGGCGTGAGTATGGTTTGTTTAAAAGTGTGTATTCTTTTCTATTACTATGTAACAGAGTGCCACAAATTCAGCACCTTCAAATACACTAATTTATTATTTCAAAGTATTTGTACGTCACGAGTCCAGGCACAGCTTAACTAGGTCCTCTGTTTAGAGTCTCATTAGACTATAATCAAAGTGTCAGCCAGGCTGTATCCTCATTAGAGGTTTGACCGGGGAAAGCTCCTCTTCCACGCTCCCTCAGGTTGTTTCTAGAATACATGGGGGCTTGCTTTTTCAAATCTAGCCAGTAAGATAGATTCTCTGACCTTAGGTGAGGCCTCAGTCCCTCTTAAGAATTTTTGCCTGATTAAGGCAGACTCATCCAAGACAGTCTTCCTTTATGTTATCTAAAAATCAACTAATTTGGAACTTTAATTATATCTTCAAAATCCCATCATTACTATATTTTATTGGCTAGAAGAAAATCACAGATTCTGTTGTCACTCAGGGGAGGGGATTACATAATAAGCTTATGACTCATCAGGGTCACATTAGGGTGTCTCCATTAGAGTGCAATATACCAAAAACTCAAAGGAACGGTCAGTGGAAAGGAAGGAAGAAGGAGGGAAGAAAGGAAGGAAGGGAGGCAGGTAAGAAGGCAAGAGTGTATGAAAGGAACTCTGGCAACAGACACTCCGCCATAAAATTTCCATACATTTTTAGTTTCCTCTGTGAAGACCTCCCTCTTCCCTTTCCACCACTCTCCCAGACTGGCAACTGACCCTCCCTCTGTCTGTGTTCTTAGTTTTCTAAGGCTTCTCCAGAGAAACAGAACCAATAGGAGATATATATAATAAAGGGATTTATTATAAGGAATTGGCTCATGCAATTATAGAGGCTGAGAAGTCCCACATCTGCCGTCTGCAAGTGGAGAGCCAGGACAGCCGGTGGTGTAGTTCCAGCCTGAATCTGAAGGCCTGAGGACCAGAAACACTGATGGTGGATGGCCCAGTTTGAGGGCAGGAGGAGACCAATGTTCCAGAAGCTGTCAGACAGAAACAGAGTTCTCCCTTACCTCATCTTTTGTTCTATTTAGGCTTCCCACAGATTGGAGGAGGCCCACTCACATGGAGGAGGGCAATTTACTTTACTGGGTTTACTGATTCAAATGTTAATCTCATCCAGAAACACCCTCACAGACACAGCAGAATAATGTTGAACGAAATATCTGGGCATCCTGTGTCCCAGACAAATTGACACATAAAGTTAATCATCATGTCCATATACTCAATGATTATAACCTGATGTCACTCTCTTGTGCTTATTTGCTTTCAAATTTATTGCCCCTTAAAAGCTGGGGAGTTCCTCAAAATTCAAATTCACATTCATCTTCATATTCTCAAGGATGTGAGCAAATTAGACCAAGATGCACTTTCATAAATGTACCTGAGGAAAACAGGAATAAAGTAAAGAGTGAATATTATGTTCCAAGGAGACAGCCAGCGCTCCCACTTGCTGCCGAATCACTCATTGAACTTCATATCAACTTTAATTAGACAGGAGTAGAGTTACCTACACAAGAAGAAAATAGTCTCTGATATTGCCCAAAACAAACAACGTCTCGAATATATTATGATGTCAAAATTAATAGGAAGTCAAACATGAACATCACTGGAGATTTGAAAAGCATTGTGTGAAACTCACAAAACGCTAGCATGGCAACACCTTAACTTGCCATTTAGCATAGCTAAACACATGATTTTGGGGGGATGAGGCTATATGAGTTTGCTTTTTTTCCCTCCTAACTATGACTTTGGAGAAGTTACTTTCTCAGTTACTTATCTGTCAATTGACAGTCAAGATAGTCACTATTTCTAGGGTTGATATGAGGATTAAATGAGTTGAGAACAGTGATTTTGTTTAGCAAAATGAAAGGCATGTTAATTGATGGATGGAAAGATTGCTCTTGCACCTTGAGGGGGGAAAATAAACACCTCACAAACTGTCAAGGCAAAGTGACACAGCTAAAACAAAGCGGACTTAGAAAGCATAAAAATACAGCCTTGAGGAAAACAGTCTACTTCCTAGATTTCTTTCTTTAGTTATAGTAAATATAAAACATAGCTTAGATCTCTAGGTTATTAGCAAAAATGAATTATATAATTATAAATAATTTCAAAAAAAAGTGTTAAATACTTCTCAGCCTGCTGGGGTTTTTTTGCCCATATGCCAACCCCTCTTTTTCTATTCCATTCCTGCTCATTGTATATTTCTAATCCTTAACTTGAAGAGATAGGTGTTTTTTAAATTTATAGTAACATACAAGCCTCCAATCAAAGGATCTAGCTTCTAGAATCAGATCCCCTTGTTCTGTGCACCAACTCTGGAGTGGCAGGAACCTTGTCCCAGGAACGTACAATACTGCGCCAGGAGCAATCAATACCAACCCAAGCTGGGAACTAACTGGCATTAAGATAATCACAAGGGAATCAATAGTTTGCTATTTCTCTTCCTTAAGTTTCTAATTTCCTTTCGCCTTATCACAGACATGGACCAATCACTGTTTCAAGGCAGGGCTGTACTGACCAGAATGGATGAAGTCCCAAACCGTCTTTACAATCCAGACATTTAAAAATTGAAGAGTTGGGAACGTGGTATTGCATAAATGAAAATTTTAGCTCTGCCTTTTTTCTCCATTTTTGCCAGTGAAGAATAGGAAGAGATTTTTCATTAAGAATTATAGCTTTAGATTTCCAATGAACAGTGCTTCTTAGCTGTTCAGCTCAACCAACAGTGGCAGAGAGTGCAAAAGTACTGATGGTCAAAATTAATAAAAATTGACACATTTCATAGTCAATATTTCACATTATACTATAAGCATTAGTGAGTATATTGCACTTCTTGGTGAAAGAAATCAAGGCATGTGGTAAATGTTTGGCATATTCATTTTTAATTTCATTTTTAATGAAATAATATATATTTCTTGATATATTCATTATTTCATCAACTCAAACTCTAAAAATTGTGTCATTACCATTTTACAGAGGTGTAAACTGAAGTTCAGAGAAGTTAACACATAGAATGTTTTAAACCAGGAATCAAATACATATCTGAAATATCTCAAATGGATAAATTTATAGCTTACTGTTAGTGGTATTTATGCCAAAGGTTTGTTTATACCTTTGGCTTGATTTTATAATCATTCAAGTTGAAATGAAGAAGAGTCATCTATCTATCATCACTGTCTCTCCTACATTTTCTGCAGTTCAGTACATGCCCAAGTGCATTCAAAACCATTCAAAAGATTTTCTTTTCTTTCGAAGCCATTATTACTTAGATGGTCTCTCTTCATTAGGCTGAGTAAGAGTGCAGATTTTCAACTTCTTGGAGAGATTCAAAGCTTTCTATCCCTATTACCTTTTTATTATTCTTTCAGAACCTCATTTTTTACCATCTGGTAAATTTCAAAAGCCAAAAAATGTTCACTTCAGACATGTTTTCTGATTTTGAAATAAAAATCATACCTGGAAGCATAATGTAAGAGAAAAGAGATGGAATCTGGGAGGGTTAGGGAAGTTTCAACTCACTCATCCAATTTACGGATCCTGACTGTATTTCATTTTGGGTTGCCTTCCTTAGTAGAGCATCTAATTTACAAAAGTAGTTTCTACATACACAGTTCTCATTTGTTTTCTGGATTAGTTTCTAATACTTCTCCATCTATGTCTATGAATGAAATCTTCTTTTAGGATTCCTTTCTTTTGTCCAGATCTCCTCTTTTTTAGCCTTCTCTGACTTTTTCTTTCATTGTGCCTATCATCTTCTCTTTTCACTGCAGCTGTTAAGTTAAAAAAAAATCAGAAAGCTATTGATGTCGCTATCTTTCTCCTGTCACTTTCATCAGAAAAAATGGAGTTCCAACGTGCAGCATCCAGTTGCTTAGCAACAATATTTTCAGCATCCTTGTCAGCATGAAGAGCGTGAAGCTGTGTCTGCTAATGTGGCTGCATTACAAAAAAGAGCATAGTTTCAGTGGAAATAGGAAAAAATAAGCCCTGAAAAATTCAACAATCTCAGGAGATAATGAATGCAGAAAAAGGATGAGCGTTTTTCAGTGGGAGTTTTCTTTTTACCACCTGACATATCACTTGTAGAAAAGTTGGTTCTCTAAAGCAACACTTCAGGAGTTATGCGACAACAAATGCCAACACGACTGTGCTCTGCATCGTTACTACGCTACCCAATTACTTCACTTTTCTATACATATATTTACAGGGAAAAGTAGCTTTACTATGACTGTTTTTGGCACAAGCTAGTGTAAAAAACTTTTAATTATGTCTTTTCCAGTTTTGTTAGTATTGTTTGTTTTAATGAACAAGAACTCATGGCTTTACTATGTAAATGTGTATGCATTCCTATTATTTTTGTCATTTTATTTTAATCACACAGTGTCTTTTTTGCTATATAGACACGTCTTTTTCCCTGTTTAGTATCTTTATAATTGTCTGATTTTTAAGTAAAATCTTTTGATTGCTTTCTATTTATGTCGTTGATCGTTATGTGTTTGAAAGTGGATAGATGATAGAAAGACTCACGGCTGAGATTCATAATCAGTATAATTAAATGTAAAGATATCTTTTGAATTAGAAGATAAAAAAATGGGGCTGGCCCCATGGTCGAGTGTTTAAGTTTGCATTCTCCACTTCGGTGGGCCAGGGTTTCGCGGGTTCAGATTCTGGGCACAGACCTAGTACGGCTCATCAAGCCCTGCTGAGGAGGCATCCCACATAGCACAACCAGGAGCATCTACAACTGGAGTATACAACTGTGTACTGGGGGGCTTTGGGGAGAAGAAGAAGGAAAAAAGAAGATTGGCGACAGATGTTAGCTCAGGTGCCAATCTTTAAAAAAAAAAAGAAGATAAAAAACTATTTAAATATGCCTTTTTTTTTTTGCTAACTTGTCATTTTAAAAAAACCTTTTATTGCATACTACTTTAGAATTCTGGTTTATATCAATTCAGAAAGCTAATTATACATTTATTTAATTTTTTTTTTATTTAATATGTTTTAATATAATCTGATATTCTATTATGGGTAAAAGGTACAGAAGCTGTTATCTTGTGTTCCAATTTTTGCTTTGAACTTTATCTGCTTTGTAGCCTGGAACATGTTTTTTAATCTAAGACTAAGTTTTTGCATCTTTAAACAAGAATGATACTTCTAATTTCAGTTCTACTACAAAAATTAAAGAGAGATAATGAAAGTAAAACACTAAGCATGTCTGACCTGCAAAAATATTCAGTAATTTAAAGCTATTGTTACCTAGAAATTTTCATAAAATAGGCTGCCTAGACCAGGTGGATTTTTTTCCAGACACTTTCTGCTTTTGTTTTATTTAAATACATTTTTGAAACTACTAAAATTTGCTGAGATTAGCAGCCTTCTTGACATTAAATGTTTAAACATATAGGATCTAAGGAAATTGATGAGATATGAATAGTTAAAATCTTAGTAATAACCAGGAATATTGAGTGGGTGGGCATTAATATTTATTAATATTTTTTTCATGAAAGTGTAAATGGTAGACTGGGGACAGCATGGTCACAAAGTTCTTTATCTCCATAATTATGGCTTTTATTTTTTATGAAAGGAAAATCTTCCATTGCAAGGAAAAAAACCTTCATATTCAAAATGACAGGAAATTCTCTCCAGAGATCACAGATGATTATATGGAAATATTTTAAGTGGTATAAGCTCATAAGAACGTAGAGAAGGACTGTAAAACCGTGAGCAGACACTAACCCTTAAAAGGATTCCCAAGCTGGAAGTTAGGTTGAAGAGTCTTTAGTTGAGAGTAAAAACTGGGTGCTACATGACAGGAAGGAGGCAATTGTACATGTGCCCCACTGATAGCACTCAGAAGGTTGAGAAAATGAACAGGCAATATGGAATGTGGAATTGAGATGTGAGGTTAAGAAGACAGAATCAATTGGAAGTCAATATATAAAATATCAGACTCTTGTATTCCTAATACTTTAGAAGAACACTTTGCAGTCAGGCAAAAAATAATAGCCTCTTATAAAAACCTCAGCATTTTGATATTTAAGAATTTCCAGTGCAATGGCGTTTTTTTTGACCAATTGCTCAAAAGTGAAGATCTCTGAACCAGCCCTATAAATCCACATTTGCAAGCATATTTATTGACACATTCTTAAGCATGTGTAGTGTCACAAGGTATTTGAGGAAGCTTGGCATACAAAACATCTAGTCCAAAATAAACAAAATAAAATCTCCAGAGAAACATAAAAATAAAAAAAAAAATCCCAGGCTATTCTTAATGATATTAATGGAAATACTTTATGTGTAATGAGTAAAGAAAAAAATAATAAAACATAAACATATCTTGTAAATTAAAATTCTGGTAAAATATAAAGTTTAAGTTGATGAAATATCTTCAAAAGGAGAACAGAAAGAAAAAGAAATGAATATATACAACCAGAGATAGGAAACATGAAAATACAATCTAAAGTACAATACAATAAGTCTACAATTTAAACTCATAGGCTTTCTAAGTGGAAATATGGAGGGGATGAAATTTTCAAAAAAAGTGAAAGCAATTCCTAGAGCTGAAGGATGAGAGTATTAGACTATAATGAACTTAGTAAATGCCTGGCTCTCCAAAGTTAAATACTATCTGTGTATTGACATATTTTTATAAATTTTCAGAAAATCTATGGTAAACATATTAAAATTACTTGAAAGTGAAAAATATAATCTACAAAGGAATGATCCTCAGAAACTTTACATACAATGGCACCATAAATTCAATAGACTGAAGGAAACTTATTTTTGGTTTAGGAAAATACACCCAGCTAATCTATTAATCAAAAGCAAGGAAAAATGAATAAAATTTTCAGACACATAAAGTCTCATCATTTCATTCCTACACACTCTTTAATGGGAAATTTCTTAAGGATGTTCTTTGGCAAAATCTAAGTGTAAGCCAAGAAAGAATAAGGCACAAAATATGGAAGAAAAATCCATAAGAAATTTCCAGCAGTCATAAAGAATAATTGCTTCAGATAGTAACAGAAATATTTAGGACACCATGATACAAGGCTCAAGAAACAAAGGAGAGTCCAGAGATTTTTGTATCATCCTCGATGATACGTGATGACTTAAAAAGATGGTAAAGATGTCAATTCTAGTTTTAAAAAAAGAATAGGAATTTAAAACTCCAGGAAACACAAGATGCTGTATTAGGAAAAAAGTGCGATCATCTCAGACTACTTGTTTGTGCAGCGAATAATGTTAAAAAGTCATTGTAACATAAAAACACTATTTTGAATGTATTGTGAACACTTAGTAGCATAGCAACCCAGAGACAAACAGTGTTAAGTATTAACTAATATTATACAAGAGAATATGAATGATAGCAAACTTGACAATGTGAACGTAGAAGTAGAAATAACTGTATTTGCAGTTGAGAAGAAAGGCTGCAAATAGAACAAAAGAAAAATAATAACTTTACATAATAGAGTAGGGCATCCATATATACTTTCAAGAAATGACAGAAAAAGAAATAAATCTTTAACATTTTTTGATTACAGATAACACACATGAAACAATTAAAAGTCATGATATAAGAATGATGTAAAGGTGAAAGAGAGCTTGTGATAAACTCTCAGATATTGTATCAGGAAATTGATAGGATACGCCTAAAAGTGATAAGTCAAGAAATAGTGATTTAAACATATAGTTTAGAGATATAAATTAAATACTCTTTAAAAATCAAATGTGTTCTTAATTTACAAATTAGGGAGTGTGGGGGCCAAAACACACTTGTTTTAATTATTAGCCCATCTGCAATATTATTTTTTCGTCGAGTGCATACATTATTTAAATGAATTCACATGTGTATTAATATAAATGAATATATGAAGACAAAATTCTATGTGTGTATGTATGTATTGTATGTAGGTATGTATGTGTTTTTGTGTTTTTGTAGTCAATGATAAAATTATAGGCCCTTCTTAAGAAAAATAGCAAAACTTGAGTTTCTTCTTCAGACTTGATGAATAATCTTTAAAGAGTATAGTTATCTATAAGATTTAAGATTATTGAAATAAGACTTTCAACATATAAATGCATCAAAAACTTGATAAAAGATATTAAAAAGAAAAAGTACAGGACACAACATACTTAATAGTAAAAGACTAAAACCTTTTTCTTCCTGTGATCATAATCAAATCAAAGGTGTCTGTTGTCACCACTTCTATTGAACATTTAACTGTAAATCTTAATGCAATAAGGTAATAAAAAGATAGCAAAGGCATAAAATTTAAAAGGGAGATGTATCAAAATTAAATTACAGTGATGGTTGCACAACTGTGTAAATATTCTAAAATCCTTTGAATTGTACACCTTAAATGGCTGAACTTTATGGTCTTAAATTATATCTCAATGAGACTGTTAAAAAAGGAAAAGGAAAGCTCTTTATTCATAGATGATATGATTCTGTAAGCAGAAAATTTTATTGAGTCCACCCAACACTACTAGAACTTATGTAACAATTTAGCAAGGTGGCAAGTATGCAGTTTTGAAATAGAAAAATCATTGTATTTCTACATAGTATCAATTAACAGTTGGAAAATAATTTTAATATACCATTTAGAATATCACCAAGACAATATCTAACGCCTAGGAATAAATCTAACCAAATTGTGAAATATCACTCCAGAAAAAGACAAAATATTATTGGGAGGTGTTAAAGAGGAGCTAAATAAATAAATATACCATGTTCTCTGTTCATGGACTGAAATAAATGATACTATTTTCAGTTTCCTCTAAACTCAACTATATATTCAACACAACACAATCTTAATCAAAGTGGCATTTAAAAAAGTAGAAATTGACAAGCAGATACTAAAATTTATACAGAAAGGCAAAGGATCTAGAATAATCAAAATTTTTTTAGGAAAAAAAGCAAAGTTGAAATACTTATACTACCCAATTTCAAACGTATTCTCGTCATCAAGACAGAGTAGTATTGGCATAATAACATACAAATAACATAGAGGAACAAAACTGATATTCCATGAACACACACACACACGCATGTTCAATTAATTTTTATAAAAGACAAGTCAATTAAAAACGTAAAAGAATGTTATTTCAACAAATGATTTTGTAATAACTGGATAAATGTACAAAAGATAAAAGAACCCCTGTCTTACCTCACTTCATGCACAGAATTAATTGATCGTAAATTTAAATATGTGATAAAGCCTCAAAATTTCACAAAGAAAACATAAAAGAATGACTTTGTGCAATTAGAGTTAAAAATATTTTTAAGGTAGGACTCAAGGAGCAATAACCTTAAAAAAAATAAAATATGTAAATTGGACCTTATAAAAATTAAAAATATCTGCTGATCAAAAGATATTATTTAAAAAATAAAGACAAGCATAGGTTAGAAGAAATTATTTGCAATATATGTCTGTTAAAAATTTGTATTTGGAGTATATAAAAATTTCCAACCCAACGACAATAGTCAAACAACCCAATTAATTAGTTAATAAAATACTTGAATGACTATTTTATTAAAAAAAAAAAAAAGCGAAGTCCAAAGAGCCTAAGAGATTGATTTTGTCAAGATGGCTCTGGGAGCAGACGTTGAACTCGCCTCCTCCCACGAACACAACCAGGTTACAACAATTTTAGGAAGAATCACCCTGGTTTGAAAACTGAAAATTGGATAAAAAGAACCCCCACGACAAGGGACAGTCCTGACGAAAGCAGAAGAGGCAGTAACTCCAGCTGGAGAGGAAAAACGCCACCTTTGGGAACAGCAGAGCTTCTCAGCTGGCCAGGTGGGAGCCACCTTAAGGTAAGCAGCCCTCCCTGGAGAAGTGAGGTCCGGAGCGGGGGCAATACTGCTATAACCATCCTTCAGACTCAGCCCAACTGAGAGGGGGGGGTCTTACTGTCTGGCTTTGCTGGCTATTAACTGCAGCAAGGACACCCCAGAAAAGCTATCGGGGGAAAGCCGAAAAGATCCGGGTCTTAAAGGGCCCACGCACAAACTCACTCATTGCAGCAACCTAAAATCACCAGAGAGAAGGCTGACTGTCCTTTGGTGAAACAAGACTCACCTGGTGGGTTCTGGGGGCATCTTGGTGAGAGGAGGGTCCTCTCTGGAGACTGAGACATTGGTGGGGGCCATTGTTCTGAGCTGGTCCAGGCTTGCTGATACGGATGCCTGTGGGGGCCATTGAGGTGCATCCCTTGGGCTGTTAGCCCAGGGGTCTGCCACACCCATTAGAGCACAGATTTAATCCAGTTCAGCCAGGGCAGGCAACCCTCCCTAGGGACTGGCCCCACCTAACAGCAAGCCCTCAGGCTACTTTTCAGCCTGCATTGACTGAGTGCCTTGATCCTCTGCAGGCAGGCAAGGGTGTCTGCCTCTGTGGGGCAGGGCTTGTGTGAGGACCAGGTGTACTGTGGGGGGAATTAAGGCAGAGGTGGGGGCCTCTGCAGTGTGGTGTTGGGGTATGTTCCAGGGCGTTGAGAAGTGTGCATGGACCAGGACTATGTTGACAGTGTATGTGGTCCAGTGGGGGGTGAGGCTTATTAGCAGCAGAAGACTTGTGCTTCACAAATAGCCATAAAAAGCATCAGCCCCACCTTCCAAAGCCTGAAACAACTGAGTGCCTCCATGCCAAGGGCTAGCCCCACTCAGCTGCACTCCTAAGAGAACTGACATCGGCCTTGTTGGCCTCAGGCCTATCACAACTGTACACCCCTGAGCCTAGCAACCAGCTACACTGGGTACCAACCCAATTAAGAGGACAATTGCAATAAGAGTGTGCTAATAGACTTTGTAGCCAACAGTGCTGAGGCCCCTCCAAACCGGATTTACAAACAGCTGGCCAGGGAAGGAAAGATCAGACTCCCTGGGTACCTGCAGTGGGAGCAACCCTGCCACAGCAGAAGAACACAAGTAGCCCACAAAGCGGTCACTCCTGGTTCTTATGGTCTGGTGACAAGAGGGAAGCACACTGCTGGGCCTCATAAGGCATCTCATACATAAGGCCACTTCTCCAAGATCAGGAGACATAGCCGACTCACCTAGTACAAAGAAAATAGCACAGAGAAAGAGGCATAATGAGGAGGCAAAGGAATACTTGTCAAGCAAGGGAACACTACAAAACACCAGAAAAAGAACTAAGTGAAACAGAAACTAGTGACCTCCTCGACAAAGAATTCAAACAAAATATAATGAGGATGCTCACAGATATGCAGAGAAGAATGGATGAACACAGTGAGCACATCAGCAAAGAACGGGAAGATATAAAAAAGAACCAATCAGAAATGAAGAATACGATACTCGAAATGAGAAATTCACTAGAGGGACTCAATAGCAGAGTAGAGGAAGCAGAAGAATGGATCAGCGAGCTAGACGAAAGATTAGAGGAAGTCACCCAAGCAGAACAGAAAAGAGAAAAGAGAATTAGACAGAATGAGAACAGCATAAGGGAACTCTGGGACAACATCAAGCATGCTAACATTTGGATTATAGGGGTCCCAGAAGGAGAAGAGGGAGACAAAGGGGCAGAAAATTTATTTGTTGAAATAATAGAGGAAAATTTTCCTCACCTGAGGAAGGAAACAGACATCCAAGTTCAGGAAGCACAGAGAGCTCCAAACAAGAGAAGCCCAAAGAGGCCCACACCAAGACATATTGTAATCAAAATGTCTAAAATTAAAGACAAAGAGAGAATCCTAATAGCAGCAAGAGAAAGGCCACAAGTGACATATAAAGGGAAGCCCATCAGGCTGTCAGCGGACTTCTCAGTAGAGACCCTACAGGCAAGAAGAGAATGGCACGACATATTTGAAATGCTAAAAGGAAAAAACTTACAACCAAGACTACTCTATCCATCAAGGCTGTCATTCAGGATGGAAGGAGAGATAAAGAGCTTCCCAGACAAGCAAAAATTAAAGGAGTTTATCACCAAGAAACCAGTTCTACAAGAAATGCTGAAGGGACTTATTTAAGTGGGAAAGCAATGACCACAAATAGAGATAAAAGAAAAAAATTATCAAAACAACAAGAAAAAACAGGCAATAAAATCACTTGTAAGGTAAAAGTATAGTAAAGGCAGCAGATCAACTACCTGTGAAGATAATATGAAGGTTAAAAGACAAATGTGCTAAAATTACCTATTTCAATGATAAGAGGGTAATGGATAGACACACACTAAACAAAAGACTATATATGATGTGAAAAACATATAATGTGGGAGGAGGGGAGTGAAAAAGTAGGGCTTTTACAAAGAGGTAAAGCTAAAGAGTCTATTTACTCAATATAGACTGTTATATGCATAGTATATGAAATAGGATCCTTATGGTAACCACAAACCAGAAACCTATAACAAGCAGGAAAAAAAGTAAGACAAAAGTAATCAAACATATTACTAAAGATAGCCATCAAACCACAAGTGAAGAGAGCAAGAGAAAAAGAAAGGAACTGAGAAGAACTACTAAAACACCCAAAAAAAGAAAAAATGACAAAATGGCAATAAATTCATATTTATCAATAGCTACTTTAAATGTCAATGGACTAAATGCTCCAATCAAATGCCATAGGCTGGCCAACTGGATAAAAAAACAAGATCCATGTATATGCTGCATACAAGAGACACACTTCAGACCTACAGACACTCACAAACTGAAAGTGAAAGCATGGAAAAAGATATTCCATGCAAATGGCAAAGAAAAGAAAACAGGGGTAGCAATACTTATATCAGACAAAATAGACTTTAAATCAAAAACTGTAACAAGAGACAAAGACAGGCACTACATAATGGTAAAGGGAACAATCCAACAAGAAAATATAACACTTGTAAATATCTATGCACCCAACATAGGAGCACCTAAATATATAAAGCAATTATTAACAGATGTAAGAGGAGAAATAGACAGTAACACAATAATAGTAGGGGACTTTAACATTCCACTTACACCAATGGATAGATCATCCAAACAGAAGATCAATAAAGAAACACTCACCTTAAAGGACACATTAGACCAGATGGACTTAGGAGATATATACAGAGCATTCCATCCAAAAACCACAGAATACACATTCTTTTCAAATGCCCATGGAACATTCTCCAGGATTGATCACATATTAGGCCACAAAACAAATCTCAATAAATTTAAGAAGATCGAAATAATACCATGCATCTTTTCTGACTGCAAGGGTATGAAACTGGAAATCAACTACAGAAAGAAAACCAGAAAAGCCACAAAAATGTGGAGATTGAACAAAATGCTACTGAACAATGATTGGGTCAATGAAGAAATCAAAGAAGAAATAAAAAAATTCCTAGACACAAATGAAAATCAAAACACAACATGCCAAAATCTGTGGGATACAGCAAAAGTGGTTCTATGAGGGAAGTTTATAGCAATTCAGGCCTACCTCAACAAAGAAGAAAAATCCCAAATAGACAATCTAAAAGTGCACCTAATGGTACTGGAAAAAGAACAACAAACAAAGCCCAAAATCAGCAGAAGGATGGAAATAATAAAAATCAGAGGAGAAATAAACAAAATAGAGACTAAAAAAAACAATAGAAAAAATTAATGAAACCAAGAGCTGTTTCTCCAAAAAGATAAACAAAATTGACAAACCCTTAGCTAGACTCACCAAGAAAAAAAGAAAGCTAAAATAAATAAAATCAGAAATGAAAGAGGAGAGATTACAACGGACACCTCAGAAATACAAAAGATAATAAGAGAATACTATGAAAAGCTATACGCCAACAAATTGGATAATCTAGAAGAAATGGATAAATTCTTAGAAACATACAACCTTCCAAAACTGGACCAAGAAGATGTAGAAATTTGAACAGACAGATCACCAGTAAGGAGATCGAAACAGCAATTAAAAACCTCCCAAAAAATAAAAGTCCAGGACCAGATGCCTTCCCTGGTAAATTCTACCAGTCAAAGAAGACTTAATACCAATCCTTCTCAAACTCTTCCAAAAAATTGAAGAGGAGGGGAGGCTTCCTAACTCCTTCTACGAAGCAAACATTATCCTGATACCAAAACCAGAAAAGCACAACACAAAAAAAGAAAATTACAGGCCAATATCACTGATGAACATCAATGCAAAAATCCTCAACAAAATTCTAGCAAATTGAATACAACAATACATTAAAAAGATCATACATCATGATCAAGTGGGTTTCATTCCAGGGATGCAGGGATGGTTCAACATCTGCAAATCTATCAGTGTGATACACCACATTAACAAAATGAAGAATAAAAATCACATGATCATCTCAATAGATGCAGAGAAAGCATTTGACAAGATACAGCATCCATTTATGATAAAAACTCTAAATAAAATGGGTATAGAAGGAAAATGCCTCAACATAATAAAGGCCATATATGACAAACCCACTGCAAACATCATTCTCAATGGAGAAAAACTGAAAGCCAGCCCTCTAAGAACAGGAACCAGACAAGGATGCCTACTGTCACCACTCTTATTTAATGTAGTATTGGAAGTCCTAGCCAGAGCAATCTGGCAAGAAAAAGAAATAAAAGGGATCCACATTGGAAAAGAAGTGAAACTGTCACTCTTTGCAGATGACATGATTTTATATCTAGAAAACCCTAAAGAGTCCACTAAAAAACTTTTAGAAATAACAAAGGAATACAGTCAAGTTGTGGGATACAAAATCAATGTACAAAAATCGGTTGCGTTTCTATACACTAACAATGAAGTAGCAGAAAGAGAAATTAAGAATACAATCCCATTTACAATTGCAACAGAAAGAATAAAATACCTAGGAATAAACTTAACGAAAGAGGTGAAAGATCTGTACAGCGAAAACTATAAAACATTGTTGAAACAAATCGAAGAAGACACAAAGAAATAGAAAGATATTCCGTGTTCTTGGATTGGAAGAATTAACATTGTTAAAATGTCCATACTTCCTAAAGCAATCTACAGATTTAACGCAATCCCTATCAAAGTTCCAACAACATTTTTTACAGAAATAGAACAAAGAATCCTAAAATTTATATGGAACAACAAAAGAGCCCGAATAGACAAAGGATTCCTGAGAAAAAAAAACAAAGCTGGAGGTATCACACTCCCCAATATCAAATTATACTACAAAGCCATAGTAACCAAAACAGTATGGTACTGGCACAAAAACAGACACACAGATCAATGGAACAAAATTGAGAGCCCAGAAGTAAATCCACACATTTATGGACAGCTAATATTCGACAAGGGAGCCAAGAGCATATGATGGAGAAAGGAGAGTCTCTTCAATAAATGGTGTTGGGAAAACTAGACAGCCACATGCAAAAGAATGAAAGTAGACCATTCCCTTACACCATGCACAAAAATCAACTCAAAATGGATTAAAGACTTGAATGTAAGACCCGAAACCGTGAGACTTCTAAAAGAAAACATAGGCAGTACGCTCTATGACATTGGTCTGAGCAGCATATTTTCAAGTCCCATGTCTGACCGGGCAAGGGAAACAAAAGAAAAAATGAACAAATGGGACTACATCAAACTAAAAAGCTTTGCACAGCAAAGGAAACCATCAACAAAATGAAAAGACAACCTAGCAATTAGGAGAAGATATTTGCAAACCAAATATCAGATAAGGGGTGAATATCCAAAATATACAAAGAACTCATACAGCTCAACAACAAAAAAACCAACAATCCAATTAGAAAATGGGCAAAAGATCTGAACAGAGATTTCTCCAAAGAAGATATACAGATGGCCAACAGGCATATGAAAAGATGCTCAACATCATTAGCTGTCAGGGAAATGCAAATCAAAAGTACAATGAGGTATCACCTCACTCTGTTCAGAATGGCTATAATTAACAAGACAGGAAACAACAAATGTTGGAGAGGGTGTGGAGAGGAAGGAACCCTTGTTCACTGCTGGTGGCAGTGCATACTGGTGCAGCCACTATGGAAAGCAGTTTGGAGTATCCTCAGAAAATTAAGGATAGATCTAACATATGATCCAGCTATTCCACTGCTGGGTATTTACCCAAAGAACTTGAAAACACAAAGGCATAAAGATACTTGCACCCCTATGTTCATTGCGGCATTATTCACAATAGCCAAGACTTGGAAGCAACCTAGGTGCCCATCAAGGGCCGAATGGATAAAGAAGATGTGGTATTTATACACGATGGACTACTACTCAGCCATAAGAAATGACAAAATCCGGCCATTTGTGACAACATAGATGGACCTTGAGGGTATTATGCTGAGTGAAATAAGTCAGAGGGAGAAAGTCAAATACCATATGATCTCACTCATAAGTAGAAGATAAAAACGACAAAAAAACACAAAACATAGCATTGGAGATTGGACTGGTGGTTACCATTGGGGAAGGGGGGATGGGGGAGGGCAAAAGGGGTGATTAGGGTCACATGTGAGGGGATGCACTATAATTCGTGCTCGGGTGGTGAACATGATGTAATGTATACAGAATTCGAAATATGGTGTACATGCGAAAAAAATAAAAAAAAATAAAAATGTTCAAACAGTACAAAAATGTAATGAGTAAAAAAAAAAAAAGCCTAAGAAAGTTTCTCAACATCATTAACCATCAAAGAATCCGATGTAAAAGCACATTTCGACAGTATTTTATGCCCAACAGAATAACTAGACAAGCAAACAAACAACAAACAACAAACCGAATATTGATGAGAATTTGGAGCAATTGGACACTCAGATATCGCTGACGGGAGTGTAAAATGGCACAAACTCTTTGGAGAATGATTGCAGAGTTCCTACACTTCATGGTTCAGCAAGTGTCTACATTTTTACTCAACAATCCTGCTTCTATTTACTCAAGAGAAAAGAAAATATATCCCCAAGTGAAGACTTGTACTCTAATATTCAAAGCAGCCTGATTTAGAGTAGCCTCAAACTAGAAGAAATGCAGATGCCCATTCTTAGGAAGAGTGTACAAACAAATGTAGTTATGGTCTTAGAATAACTTTTATTTAACAATAAAAAGTAATATACTCACAATACCCAAAATAAAATAATTTAATCCTAAAAGTTTATGTTGAGTGGGGCCGGCCTGATGGCACAGTGGGTAAGTGTGCACTTTCTGCTTCAGTGACCTGGGGTTCTCCAGTTCCGATCCCAGGTACGGACATGACACTGCTTGGCAAGCCATGCTGTGGCAGGCGTCCCACATATAAAGTGGAGGATGACAGGCACGGATGTGAGCTCAGGGCCAGTCTTCCTCAGAAAAAAGAGGAGGATTGGCAGCAGACGTTAGCTCAGGGCTAATCTTGCTCAAAAATAAAAGTTTATGTTGAGCAAAAGAAATGAGTCAGAAAGGAGAGCATACTGTATGATTCCATTTATATGAATTCTAATGAGCAAAACTAGTGCATAATGATTGAAATCGACTAGTGGTTGCCTCTGCGAGGGGGGCAGCATTACTGGAAAGGAGCCTACGGGGACTTTTTGGGATGATGGATACATTCTTTCTCTTGTTTTGGGTGATAGATACAGCAGTGTATACACTTGTGAGAACTAATCAACTGAACACTTAGGCTCTTTTTTTTAATAGTATATGCATTAATTAAAATAAATGAATACATAAATTTTAAATGAACAGATCTTCTCCAGAATTTTAAGACTAGTCATTTTTACTGACCCATTAAAAATACATTCCTGAAAAAAAATGTCTTCTGCAGTTACATTGTATAGTTTGCTTTTATTCTGAATATATCTTTTAATTTGGTTTCTAAATGTTTGTCAGATGATTGCATAAGCCATACCACAATTCTTAGAGTGAATTTTAATAGCGGTTTTAAACACTTATTGTTAATGTTTCATATGGAAACTTACTAAATTTTACTAATGTGTGTTTTATTTGAATACTGTAAAAGTTAAATTACCTTGATGATAAGACGTACAATTTCCTTCCTCTCTTAGAGTACAATTTTTAAAAAGATGATGCCTGATAGTTTGTTAAGCACAAATTCAAGCACAATTCAACACACTTTTGTTTTGTGAATATTTATTTTCCTATATAAGAAGACATCAGTCTTTTCAGGATTTTATTATATAGAAATAAATCTACTTCTTCTTATGGATGACCAGAAGCCAAGTTCAGTTGCTTCAAAATGAGAAGTAGATTCAGAATAGAAGTAACATGCAACTTCCTGCAGGTTTATCCTTCTTGTAGTAAACATACCGATTGATGAATTTTATGAGAACATGAGCTTTCTGTGCACAAGGCTATGTTGCAAATATGCAATTATTTGGTGTTGTAAACATAGCAAACGTTTTCTTCATAATAAGAGCATATGAAAAAGAATTAAAATAGCATATTAATTGATAAATTATCACATATAGATAGTTACTCACAGAGGCTTCCTCTCAGAAAAAAAATTTAAAGTGGTTACTTTCTTAGAATACTTTCTTCCCTTGGCCCCTGCAAATAAAGACTCTCCGACTTCTTGGTGGAATTATATAAATCTGTTTATCTCTATTAAATTCTGCCTTATTGATCACTAAGGCAATCTCACTCAATCTACCACTTTCTTAATTTTTCTTAAGAAAGCCAATTATTCAAATGTACAGTTGAGACTATATTTGGTTAACTTTACCTTTTATTTCTAGCATACCTAAGCACATCACTTAATATATAGTAGACATTCATAAATGTGTGCTGTATGTTAAATATATAATTACAAAATTGGATAATCTTCAACTGACATGTAGAATGATCGACTGTCACACATCTACATGATAAACCAAAGCTATCAAAGAACTAGGAATTATCATTCGGTCAATATAAATATACTTTTTCAAAGGGTACTCTAATGTTCAACCTCAAAATAAAGCATTATAGAAAAAGAAAAGAGATGATTTCAACGAGAACTCATTTGTACAGGAAAAGACATAGTGCTGGAATTCTTTGGTCAGAAGACAGCAATTTAGGAGCTAATGCTTTAAAAAGGATGGATTAAGTTAAAAACAAAAACCAAAAAATCCCTGAGGAACATAAATAAGAAATGGTGGAACATAATATTTTTGGGGCAAATGTCATGAAAGTAGAGAACTCTATTTTATGAATTGCCCAGTGGGGATGGTCTCAAAGGACTTGAGCTGGAGCAGACTGCATGCACTCTATTCCATCTCTCTCCCCATGTAAGCAATGGATTTTTCTTTTCAGATGGGCTAAGAGGTTCCACTGTTTTTCCATGGTATGAAAATTATTTGTGTGTATTTGAGAGGTGCAAGTATCTGAGTTGCATACCTCTCCAAGTTGCATCTCTCTCTCATACAGTTCACCTCCGACTTGTCCTTCTAAAAATCTCTTATAAACCTAGTACTAAATATTTTTGTGCCTCATTCCAGATATTTGAGTGAATAAACCATATTTTTTTTGTTGGTTGTATTCTGGAAATGCAACGTGTATACCCAAGAATGGAGGAAAGTCAAAAGTTATTAGCTATTGTGTTGACAATCTTGGACACCAGATATGGAACATAAAAAAATATGTTTCTTTCCTAAGGATAAATGTGATGTGAGGAAAGAATGTGTGAGGCATTAAGTATGATTTCCAACTGAAAAGAACTTCTGTGATATTTACTAGTTGTAAGTGATTGAAAGTAGTTCTCAGATACTCCTCTTTGATTTAAAAGCTTATTTTATGCTATAGTTGAGTGTTGGTAATGCTGAATAGAACAATACTAGAGTAACATAGTTGCCATTCCATGGAGGATTCTTTCACATGGTCTGTGACAGTTGTTTTATAAAGGTCACGTCTTGGGAAGATGGTCATTCCTACTGAGATGTTGGCAGAGAAAGAATTATAGTTTCCCCCAATACCCTCTGCTCTGTTCTGTGATGTTGGTTGAATATTTGCTGTATACACTTACCCTTGTGAATGTGACCCATATCTCTGAGTAGCAAAGTTTGTGTTTTAAGTGAAACCCTAGAAGTACAAGTTGAACTTTTGTAAAGGGCCTTCCTGAACATGGGAGTCATTTTGTATCAAAACTGGAGATCCATCTTCCAGAAACATCAATTGACTGTGATTTAAAGGGAGCCATTGCGTGTTGTATGAATGTTCAAAAGAAACAGACTCTGGAGAAGATAAGAGTAAGTAACCTCATCTTTGAAGCATAATTACTATGACCCTGGAGCCAGACAATTTGGTTCATATCCCAGCCCATCACTTTCAAGCTGTGCAACTCTGGTAGATTTACTTAATTGCTTGGTGACTCAATTTTGTTATTGATTAAATTATGACAATAATATATCTACTTCATAGGGTTATAGTGAGCACTAACTTAATAAAAATGCTTGGATTCATGCATGGCATTAAGTAAATTCACAATCAATGTTATATATTATTCCTGTGGTAATAAATTGGCACCACATTTCTAAGGAGATGCATATAAACCGTGAAAGTAAGAGACCTTTCAATTTCTTCATTGTTGAGAGACAATCTCCATGTTGTTTCTGCATGTCTTGTATGAGTTTTTGTTCTGGAATATCTTTTTTTTTTTTAAAGATTGGCACCTAAGCTAACAACTGTTGCCAATCTCCTTTTTTTCTTTCTGCTTTTTCTCCCCAAATCCCCCAAGTATATAGTTGCATATTTTAGTTGTGTGTCCTTCTAGTTGTGGTATGTGGGATGCCACCTCAACATGGCCTGATGAGCAGTGCCATGTCCGCGCCCAGGATCCGAACCTGAGAAACCCTGGGCCGCTGAAGCGGAGCACTTGAACTTAACCACTCGGCCACGGGGCCGGCCCCTGGAATATCTTTTCCAGGATATTTATATAGCAAACATCCTTGGAAGACATAGTGCCTCCCTTCAGGACACAGGACAGTCTTGTTTCCTGACCAGGATAATAAAGATGATGTCTCCCTCTCAGGTAAAACTTGCACAGGTTGGTCGGTAGTTCCCTTAAAAGATTAGAGGTTTTCTAAGCACATAGTACTTCAGCTGTGACATAAACCCACTGCGTGTGCAACATCCCCTGGACTCCCATCTCTTCTCCCCACTGTGACTTTAGGGGGACAGAGGAACATATGAGAAAAATGACGCTCATTCTGCTTGCTGCACTGTGAGTAACAAAGCCCTTTGCCTCTGACCCAGGAGTCTCGTCTATTTTGCCAGCTTCGATGAAGCTGCGGCAGGCTAAGTTGCTAGCTTACAAGTAAGGTAAATATATCAGATCCTGCACAGTTCTTGACACTTATTATGCCAGGTTTGGCAGAAGTGAGGGTGAGTCTTCAACCTCTAAATGGTGTGACAATCGGTAACCGTAGTGGAATGAATGTATTAACAGTCAGCAAATAGTCAATTTCTCCTGCACCCTCTCTGGGAGGAGTATAGTTTCCCAGTGAAATGACTCTCTTTATTCAGGTGACTTATTTTTGTGTCCATTGGGTGAACAAAGGCTTTCGATGTGCTTGTGGGTGCTGGCTTGACCTCTTGCAATCCTGTCTTCCACCACGAGAAGAGCATGCCAAGCGCTGCTGGTCCTGGAATGTGGCAAGGAATGAAGCTGTCTTGAACCCAATCTTCAGCCTAGAGTGAAGTTCACCTGCTCTCAGCAATGTTAGCTGAACCCATTTAAGCTCAGCTGAACAACATCTGGCAAACAGACCTAGAAGAGAAAAATAATATTTGTGTTGAATCCACTAATATATGTGGTCATCCTGAAAAGTATTCGTGAAGCCCTAAGCGATAGATATTGATTCCAGGAATCACCAGAGAGCTCTGATGTTTCAAAAATGTTGTCAACCTAGGGGCTGGCCCCGTGGCTGAGTGGTTAAGTTCGCGCGCTCCGCTGCAGGCGGCCCAGTGTTTCGTCGGTTCGAATCCTGGGTGCGGACATGGCACTGCTCGTCAGACCACGCTGAGGCAGCGTCCCACATCCCACAACGAAGAATACACAACTATGTACCGGGGGGCTTTGGGGAGAAAAAGGAAAAAATAAAATCTTTAAAAAAAAAAAAAAATGTTGTCAACCCAAACTACAATCGTTTTTACCTGCAAGATCCAAGTTCTCCCTCTAAGAGGAGACTATGTAATTGGAACATAATATTTATTTGCTTATAGTAGTCATAAGACCTTAGCATTGTTGTAGGCCTTTCAGAAATGCAAATTACTGCCTATTTTTACTGTGCGAACAAGAGAATGAGAGGATTTCAGGGATGGCTTTTATACATTTTTTCAGTTACCACCCAGACTTTTCATAAACCTGTTCAGAACTCAAATTTAGGCTATCACAATTGTTTGCTACATATATCTATTTAAATGTACACATTGCATGTAAATAATTAGCACAGTTCCCTTGGCACGCCATGCTGTGGTAGACGTCCCACATATAAAGTAGAGGAAGATGAGCATGGATGTTAACTCAGGGCCAGTCTTCCTCAGCAAAAAGAGGAGGATTGGCAGCAGTTAGCTCAGGGCTAATGGTCCTCAAAAATAAATAAATAAATAATTAGCACAGTTCCTCAGATAGAGGATGCTTTCATTTGGAAAAAATAATATTTTCTACCAACGGCAACAATGTTATCAACCTTTATATAAATACTCATATTTATATAGATATACATCATATTATACATGTAAGATATGTACAACTATGCACACTCACACAGGTGCACACAATAAAACTTGTATATTCCTGACTAATAAATGCTGGAGATAGTGACTAACGTTCGCAAAGTTGTGGTCAGGGGACAGAGGAACATCTGACTCGGACTCCTGATGAGGCATCCCTCTTCTTGGGGCCTGTGAGGGGATGATATTGGGCAAGGACACAGTGAGCAGAGCAGCAACTTGGTCTTTGACCACAAATCAGAGTGTATATCACATCAGCTCTCCAAACTCGTCTTAGAACTCACCATTTCTCCAATCATAAATTCACTGGGCTTCGGTCAAACTTCCCTTCTCTAAAGACGGTAAAACAAAATTTCATTCTGTTGCTTTTTCCCACTATAGCAACACTTATATTTGTTAGTTCCTAAGCCCTGACTGAGAAGAGAAGAAATTAAGGAAACTTGGGCTAGTGTACAGCAAAAACTATGACTCCTGCCAGCGCACAGCCCCCGTGGTGCAAAGATGGAGCCATCCATCTCTGCCTGTTGTCAGGGCATATGTCCTGGTCCTAGATGTGATGAACATTGTTTCTGGATTAATGGCAACCAGAGGTGATGCTGAAGATACTTTTTCTTTCCCCCAAAGTAGCTCTGACCTCTAGAAGCAATGATATTCCTGCAATCTGAGATCACCAAGGAAAATAACCCTTAAACCAAAAAAAGGGAATCCTTTTATGGGCCATAACCAGATTCTGACCATCCTCTTGTAACTCAGAGTGCTGTCCATGGATCAGCAGCACTGGCAACACTTTGGAGCGTTTTTTTAAGAAATGCAGGTTCTCAGGCCCCACTCCAGACCTAGTGAATCAGAATCTGAATTTAAACAAGATTTTCAAGTGATTTAAATGCACATTAAGTTTGAAAAGTATAGCAGATTTCTTCCAAGTCTGGAAACAATGTCCATGATCTGGGACTTTTCTACAACAAACGCTGATAAACTAAGTTGTGAGGTAGTCAACACTGCAGTAGAACTTCCTGTGATGGGAGAAAAGCTCTTTATCTGTGCTTTCTGATATGGTAACCATTGGAGACGTGAAGCTTACTGAACACTTGAAATGTGCCTGGGATGATGGAAGAAGGTATTCTTATTTTTATATTACTTTAATTAATATACATTTAAATTTAGATTGCCGTGTGTTGCCAGGGGCTACCATGTTGTTCTTGCAGAGTCTACACAGTGCTGTTCCGCCCCACTGTTCATTCTGCACTCGGGACATTGCAAACAAAGTTTTGTGTTTAAGAACGTGGACACGGGGATTCAGACTGTCTGAGCTCAAACACATCTCAACCACTAACCAGTGGTGTGACCTTGGGTAAATTCCTTAACCTATTATGCTTCAGTTTCCTCAAAAATGAGAAGGTAGTACCTACTTATGATTATTATAAGATTAAGGAATTAATCTTTAAAGCTATTAGAGCAATGTTAGGGAAATAGTGCTAAATATGTGTTTACTACATTAATAAATATCCCACCAGTTCTATTTGAAGTAGAACCTGAAACACTAAAAGAATGAGTTCTAACCATTTTTCTAAATCCAAACACCATGTTTCCTTCAATATAGTGTGTTAAACACAGTTAATGCAAACATTAATAGGGAAGGAAGTAATGTTGTGAGAGATGGCATATGAAAATCTTCAGATTTGAAAATAGCTTGAAAGTTTCTCCTAAAGATATTCAGTCATCTGATCGAGAATCATTACCCTAGAAGCCTCATTGAATTCTTCCCCCCAGCGGGTCTGTTAGTTGCCCTGCTAAAACGATGTCAAATGTAAGAGATGGAACTTTTAATTACGGCATCCAGGGACACCTGGATCCTGCCGGTAATCAGCTGTCTGTATTTTAAGGTTGCATGCTGTTTGGAAATTCCTGGGAAAAGAAGAAAAATTAAATATTGGTTGGGTCTTAGGCCCAGAACTCCAAAGCAAGCTTTTAGCTAGTCTATCCTTGCCTCCATAGGCTTCAATGGCCTCCTTTTTCATGGGTCTCATGCTGGTTTCTGCTTGGTATAGAGTGTGCAGAGCTGGGAATACATTTCATTCAGAGTAGGAGGAAGCTCTAGGACCATTTACCTCACTAGAATAAAGAAGCGTGTGTGTGTGTGTGTGTGTTTTGGTTGTATGTGGCAGAAGCAGAGAGGTAGAAACAGAGGGAATAAGAAAAAGTAGAATGAGAGAGACGGCCACACTGTTCTTTAGGAGCGAATATCCCCGAATGGTCCCCATCACTCCTGCTGCTGAGCAGAAAATGAGCCTGACGTGGGAATATATCCAAGTACACTTGACCTTTAACTGGAAAATTAGCTTTTAAAATGTCCTTAATTTTGACCAGTAGAGGCCTTCCTCCTCCTTAGGAATATGATTAAAGGAAAGGTAAGTTTGAGCTTCTGAAAGAAGCAGAAAATAACACTTTGGACCTTTCCTGCATCAGTCAAGATGAAAGGATAACGGAACAACAGTAACCGATGGGGCGCTGGCCACGACCCCAGCAGGGGATCAGGCAGCAGGATGTGGCATCCTGTGGTACCGGGCAACTGACCACCTGAGAGTGGACTGGCAGAGGCTGGGTCAGCAAGAATGTCGCACCTTATATTGGTGTCCGTTTCCTCTGCAGCTTCTTTGTCTTTTTGGTGTATAAATTTTTCCTCAGCTTAGTGACATTCTGGACTCGATGCTTCATTCTGCTCTGCTATTTAGTTCAGAGACGAGCTGTGTACAAATACACAGAGAAAGCAGTGACATGGTCACAGCAGGTTGACCGTTAGAGAGAACATCTCATTGACCACATTTTCTTTTGCAAATAACACAAAATCTGCCAAGTTGGTTTATTAAGTCTCCTGTGATTGCATGTCTTGTGCCAACGAAAGTTTGCTTTTGCTTCCGTTTTTGAATTGGTGCTTTTCTAGGTAAGGCCTCTGGTTTGCTGTGAGAGCTCCTCGCTATCAAACTATACAGCTGGGCTGGCTTGTATACTCCTTGCAGACATACACCAGATATCATTTTGGGGCATAGTACGTGGACTACATAAATAGATGCTCAAAAATGTTTTTTAGGATTGTGTTGATTTAGATAGTTTTCTTTACATCTTTAAAGAAGAGCACTTTCTGCTGGGTACTGTTTTAATTAGACAGGACCGAATAAGATTTGTTAACTCCAGTCTTTCCTAGTGGAGAGAAAAGAATCAAGATGCCTTTTTAGAAGTAATTTTCTCCTTTGTCATCTATTTAAGTATTGAAATATTGAACTTTAATTTTCAGTAAAGAATTGTTTTCATTTTATTGAATTCAACATTTATTGTGGAAGAAACAAAGATCAACAAAAGTTCTTGCTTTTAAGGGGCTTACACTTAATTTTGCAATTAATCAGTGGACATTAAGATCCATTTACATATTGTGAATTCTGATCCGAACCAGTGAAATTGCGGGCCGCCGAAGCAGAGTGCGTGGACTTAACCACTCGGCCACGAGACCAGCTCCTCCTTTCCAATTTAAGTTCAATTGTTTAGATACCAACAAAATGAGCAGATTTCTCACATACTGAGTATCTGGCAAATTAGTGAAGTTTAAGTTAATGTTTATGAAAATTGATCTTCTTGAAAAGAATAATTGAAATAATGTGTTTATTACTAGTTTGAAAAAATTTGATTGACAAATGTAAAAATTACATCCGCATGGTTAATTTTGGATTTTGTAAAATAATGTGTTTATGGAATCGGAAGAAATACTTTTTGTCCCCATCTCCTCATTTTACAGGTGAAATACATGGAGACTTAGTTAACTTCAGCTTTAGCTAAAGTATTTTTTTTTCTGTCTGTTTTGATTTTTAATGAAATGTGATCATTCCACACTTAGTCTTGTATGAGCTATTTATTTTACTCATATTCTGGGTATTTTCCATGTCAGTACATCTCCTACCACTTCATTTTTATTTTAGGTATATTCTATCAAGGTATATTTTATTCAACCGTGTTTTTGGACATTTAGATTGTTTTCAGAGTTTTACTTTTTTTTTTAATTGGTGCCTGAGCTAACATCTGTTGCCGGTCTTCTTTTCATTTTTTTTTTCTTCTCCCCAAAGCCCCCTGGTACATAGTTGTATATTCTAGTTGTGAGTGCCTCTGCCTGTGCTATGTGGGACAGCGCCTCAGCATGGCTTGATGAGCGGTGCCATATCCACCCCCAGGATCCCAACCAGCGAAACCCTGTGCCGCCGAAGCAGAGCACGCGAACTTAACCACTTGGCCAGGAGGCCGGCCCCCAGAGTTTTACTATTATAATGTTTTGTTGAACGTTCTTGAAACCAGACCTCTGCTTATATACATCATTATTTCCTAAAGTTGAAATTGCTGGATCAGGGAACATTCATTTTTTTAAGACTAGTGATAAATGTTGTAAAATTATTCTCTAGAAACTTGTCTTGGGTTTTTAAATTTATTATCCTTAAGGGGTGATTATGAAATATTGAGTTCTACATATTGAAATAAAGTTGTTGAGATTTGAATTTTTAGTGATTTTTTTCCAAGATGGAAATCACTATATTCTTATAAGAAATTTTATGCACACAAAAATTTTTAATTTTTAAAAATCAGGTGGTTTTTACCACAAGTTTTTATGCTTTATTTTAGGTGTTGCTCCACTCTTTTGCAGCAATTAAAGCAGGAACAAAACTATACCAGTTTACAACAGCACAGGAAGCTGTTGTCTTCAACTCAGTCTTTGTTCTGATGATTTTGGCTCTGCTTTTCATTCTGCCAACCATCTTCAAAAGAACAAAAATTAAAAACACCCACGCAAAAAACCCATCTGGGCTTGGTTTTCTTATCATCATCATTATCAGTAGCATCATTATCACCACCATCATCTTGCGTTTAGCAGATACATCCATTTATGTTCTAAATCACCAGTTTAGTAGTTAAAACAAGGAATTTGCAAAGTAAAATTTCCTCTCATGTGGTTAATCTAATTATGTGGCAAGAGGGGAAAGAAAGTAAAAAAGGAAATTCCTATACTATGAAAGGTGCTGTTAGTAGTAACAGTAAACATCTTCTCAATTACTATACAATGGGTAGCTACAGATAACAGCAGCATAATAGGAAATTCATGACCCAACAGATTCTTTCAGTTTAATTCATTTCATGAACAGCCATACATACTTACCTATGACTTCATATTTTACTAGTATTTTCTCTCTTACCCCTTACTAGTAACTAAAGTAGATATAAGAAGCAAATATTTTTAAAAATAGTGTTGCAGTTCTGGCTAACATCAGGCTTCTTTCAGAATATAAACTCCAACTGAATCTCAAAGATATTTGCACTTTCTTCTCTTTCCCTTTGAGGACACGGTTGTGTTTCGAACTTGCTTCACGGTAAACTACTGAATGTGGAAAGTATATCAAGTTATACCTATTGTGTAAATTTTGTTTTTGTTCTTTTCTGTTCTAGATTTTTATCATGGATTTCTCTGAAAATTTAAATTCTGACCGCTCTATTTTCATCCTTTTTTTTTTTTTAGTTTTCACAACATTTCCACTGTGCCTATACAAAATGAGGGTTAAATAGCAACTGGATCATATGTGGTGTTGATAACATATTAAGATAATATTTTGTTACAGAGTTCCTTTTTCATTTCTAAAAGGGGATCTAAAGAATGAACACTGAAAGCATACAGTCTTAGGTGTAAGGTTAATTGTATTACTTTATATTTTGAAACAGAAACTTAGTGGCAACACAATTCTTAAGTGGTTAAATATATTAAATCACCTATTCCAATAACTGTAACATTTACCTCCCTTATTTGTTAGTCTAGCCATTAATGTATATATTATGTAATTATTCTTTTTATACATGGTACACCTATGGGAATGCCTTGTTTCATTTCCTCTGATGGCTTTTTTTTTTGGGCTGCTTTTGATTAATGAAGTTTCTTGATTTGGTGTTTTTACTTTTTCTAATTCACAAAGTAACATTAACTTCTCACATGGTAACTGCTATATTTAGATAGTTCTGAAAAAAACAAACAGCTTTTTGCTGCTTGCTTCACGGTAATGCCCTTGCTTCCTTGATTCTAGGGCACAGCTGATCTAAAGTACCCTGTCAGTTTTACCTTCAAGTGAAGATTGGCATGTCGTTACATTGAAAAGTACTTCAGCTGTGAGAGAAGTTCTTGTATGTTTTCATTGTGAGAAGTATGATCATCCTGAAAGCTTATTTTTACTCCATAATGTAGATTGACTATTTTTTATTACAGCATTAACAAATGTGATTATTTAAATATAAATAAAATTTATTAATATACTATTTTGTCAAAAAAGTAACATTTTATCCAAATACTACAGAAATGTACAAGACAGCAATTTCTGTGACTCTGTTTCTCACTAAAGACCCAAAAGTTTCTGAAGAGAATTTTTTTTTAATAGAAGGAAACAAAGTTGATGAATGAATCCTTTTCTTGCAGGATTTAATCATAGTCATTGATCTTACTCCAAAGATATCTATAGGTCATCGTATGAGATAGGTAAAATATCTGCTTTGAGAAAATATAGTTTTTTAGCTTGTAGTTCTTTAAGGAGGAAACATAACCAATAAAGTCACTTAATGAAAGTTAGGTGCAAGTTACACCTTTACTAATTTTGAAGGATGGTAGAAAGCAAAAGTGAAGGAGAAAATAAGACAAGCTGGGAATCAGCACAAGCGTAAATAATTGAACAAAAGAAATTAGAGGCCCTGAACTTAAAGAGTGAAGGTTAATAAATACAGATAAGAGAAAGAACTTTGATATATGAAATAATTCAAAAGCATCAAATATAATATGACCATATGTTAATATGAGAGATGGGGAAAATTTGTAATCCGAAACCTTGGTTCTCAAATGATCTATGATCTTTGTCTTGTTCCCAACATTGGGAGAAATTAATCTATTTTTTATTATGATTAATTCCTCAACTTTCTCTTCCCCAATCTGTATTTTTGTACCACATAATAGATATCTAATAAATTCTTATTGAATAAATAAATGAATGAAAGAAAACATGTTATTACAACAAAAGAGGAATTGCTATCAGTAAGTGAGGAATCTGGTATTCCTTTGGTAATTCTGTGTATTATAGCATATTTCATAACAAATCTGATGAGTGCTATGATGCCAGATGTCATGCTACAGAATCTCTACAACTTCAGGAGCGCTCCAAGTCTTGTAGAACAGATGCTATTGATATTTTTCCTTAGCAATTCTTAAGGACATTTAACATATTGAATATGCTCTATCTTTTATGCATATTTCAAGTATTTTCTAATTTGTGTTTCCTAACAATTTTAAATATTTTGGGGTATAAAGAAGCTTGAAATTTTATGTAATCACATTTATCAGCCTTTGTTTTATAAAAAATTCCTTATTTTATACATGAAAATGTATGTATCCTATCCTAAATTAGGAAAATATCACTCTATATTTATCTATATCTTTGTTCTTGTGTTTTTTAAAATAATTATATCCTTAAGCAATTTAGCATTTATTCATTATATGATTTGAGGAAGGGATCTATGGCAGAAAGTATTTGGTATCATAAATGTAAATTACAGTCATCCCTCAGTATTTGTGGGGCATTGGTTCCAGGACCTCCACAGATACCAACCCTGCAAATACCAAAATCTGTGAATGCTCAAGCCCCTTAGTTGGCCTATATCCACGGTTCCGTATTTGCAGATTCAGCCATCTGTGGGTTGTAAACATAGTACACGATCTACAGTCGGTTGAATCTGCTGATGCAGAACCTGTGGATACTGAGGACAGACTGCATAGCTTTCCTCCTCCATAAGAGAACCCTGAATTTATGTGAGGATGGCAAAGCTTACAGCTAAACACATATGAATACTTTTTTGCAGCTAAGTATAGTCATGTAAATAAATTTATACCTGTGAGGTAAGATTAGAAAGATTATGTTGGACTTCTGGGAATGCTTCTTAAATAGAGTTGAATCAGCTAGAAAGCACAATCCTATTACTGTCTTCACCTCTAATTTATTATCATACATATCATTCTAGGCTTTTTCATTGCTTGTCACTCCAACAGTAACACATCTGGCTTCTACCATCTGCCATCCATTTATTAATTGTTTAGTTTCAGTATGCATGTATAATTGTTTCAGTATTGTGAACCCTTACATCGTGGGAACAACTTTATCAGCTAGAACACAGTCCTTACATCCAGTTCCCTTTGCCTTTGGTATTACAGTCTTCACTCATTTCCAAATTTATTTAGGTCAGCAACGTTTTTCCCCACCTCCTTCAGTGAGGTTATTTCATTTGCTGGTAAAACAGTAATATTCTTTCGTCCCAGTCTTCATTCCCTCCTGGGATCCCCAGATCTCTTAAATGATTTTTATTTAATTTGCATACACTGAACTTCATTTCTTGTTCTGTACAGTTCTACTGGTTTTGGCAAATGCATAGTGTCATGTACCCACCATTCTTCCATGTCATGCATAATAGTTTCACTGCCTTAAAATTCCCCTCTGTTTCACATATTCAATTATATTCATGTACCACAACACTCTCTCATCTATAGATTTCTAACTAATGTCAGAGCTCCAACATATCATTAGGGGACAAGGATAAAGTCAAAAACAAAAGGAAAAAGTGTTTTGAACACTGATAGCTAGCCTGGTAACTAGCCTAGTAGCTGGGTCCCAGCTATCCATGCCTTCCAGTATTCATGCTTATATGTGATATTTATGTAAACCATTCTAACCTATTGCACTATTGACTCAAAGCCTGTCAACTCTTAATGGTGCTTAGAAGCAGTATCTCTCCAGCTAATGTAGGCTGAGTGCAAATTTATTACTTAGAGAATCAATGGTGGTTGACATGTCTGTTGCTAATGAGAAGGCAGAAAGAGTCTGAGGCAAGTCCTAATAAGACAACTATAGTAGAGATTACAGTTCTTTAAGGCAAGTAAATGCATCATTTTGGAGAAACAGTTCTGACATGGTATCTAGCTCTGCTAGAGAGTAAATAACATACCAGAGACAACAAATGACCACCCAACATGAACCAAACTGCTGTACTGCTGATGTCCCATTTAACTAGTAGCAATGTCCAATCCTGCACTCTAATTTGGCATCACATTCCTGGAGAACTAGCTTGAACCAATCTGGTTGAATGTTGGTTACATTGGGCACTCTTCAATATGGAAATATCAGATATCTGTCCCCACTGGAAAGTTAGCCTAGGTTTACATTTTCTTTATCAACAAACATACTTACATCATCAGCACTACCATTCTTGGGTTTTGTTCATCATTATTGTTTCTCCTATAATATTACTTCTGTCCAAGGAAATTACTTTCCATTAAATTTGAAGGTAATCAATTAAAGCTCAGAGCTTTTCTGTTCCCCCAGTACCCCAGACCAGCAGCTGTGTAGAAGATTGTAGTGATCTGTTAAAGCTCAATACAGCAGCAATCCAGAGACTCCTCAAAAGTTTGGGGTGCGATTTTAATGATCACAAAATATTCCCTGAAACAATGACCAATGTAGATTGCTTTTTATATTATAGCCAACATGTACTCTGAATTCCAAGAACAAGGGGAAAAACTAAACTTTGCCCCTTCTCAACATTTCTGACAACCATCTTTGTCACTCTGGACTCTGTTTCTTGGAGCTTTTCAAATCCCAAAGTGGGATGTTTCTATTAGGAGACAATCCAAATGGGTTGGAAGTTGTGACCCCACCCAATCAGCTCTGCTTCCTGTAGCACAGCCAGAAATAGGGAGAAGTGATGTTGGATTGAGTGATAGATTTTGGCTATCAAGGTCAAAGAGAATTGCCTCCATAAAAAGTAGGTAAGATAAAAATATATAGATGAAACCCAAGGAATATTTTAGAACTTTCATGATTCTCCAGCTTTTTGGAAAGCACGCTTTAAAATATTTTAAAATGAATTCACTTTTTACTCTTAATTTTGGAATTAATCATATCTGTAATATGTCAGTGTAGTGAAAGATTTGTTAAAGCAAATATTAAATGCACAAAGCATAAAGGAAAAGGTAGATCAATTTAACTAGATTATAATTAAAAACATATTTCAGACAAAAAATGCTCATAAACAGTGAAAAGGCAACTGCTTGCGTTTTGCAAAGCATACATTGATTCATGGTATGTCCTCAACAAACTATAAGCATCTTGATGTTAGGAATTATATTTGATAGTGCTAAATAAATATCATTAATTTAATTAGGGTATTTTTAACTGAACTTGAATATTATTACTGCAGAGAGATTTGTAAAAAATTGTATACTTTAGAAAATAATGTATAGGTCAAACATAAACTTCTATATTTATTTCAAAATATAAATTTAAATTACTCAACATTTGAAACAAATTACATCCCAGCCCTTTGCTGTAGCAATAGCATTCTCTAGTGAATTATGTATAAGTCTATCACATTGACTAGAGAATTAAATGTTATCACATGATGGACAGGTAGGAGTTGTTTGTGTTTATGTATCAGTTTGGAAATAATACTTGAAAAATTTTGTAATGCTTAAATATTTTAATTTTCATGTTACTTTTCAATAAAGCCAAATAAGAATCACCAAAAGCATGATCAGCGAAATATGAAAGTCACATAAACACAATTAAAAAATAAAGACAAATAATAACAACAAAGCTCTAAACACGTAAAAAAAATAAAAAGTATTTACAATGCATCTTGGCTAGCCGGTCTCCAGATGGCAGTGTAGCACTACCTCAGCCAAATCTCCAGCTCCATGGGGGGCTTCTCCGTTCTTAATTTCTGGCACAGGGACCACAACATTTACCATCCTCCTGTGGAAATGTAGTCAGTGAAAACTCAGTCGCTTCAGTTTTCTGTTTACGGCTTTCATAAAACATACAAGAAATAATCCTATACTATTTAGTTACTTTTGAAGGCAAACATACATAGATTCACTTTTACTCGGATTTATATTTATTAAAAAGATGAGTGCATGTTTCAAAACTTAATATTTATTTTATAATATTACATTTCAATCAACATGCGTCCAATCAAAGTCTAAGGAGTTGCTCTTCTTTCACGCTCAAAATGGCGATACTTCCATTGGACCAATGTTCAGATAATAACTGTAAAATAGTTCCTTTCACATGAAATTTCAATAAAACCTAGTCTTTAGCCCATTGTTAATATGCAAGAGAGAAATCTTACCCTAATGTAACATTTCAGAAATCTAAAATTATTGACCTTCACAAACACTCCATATTGCTATTCTTTACTTTAAAATTCATTTAAATATATAACATTTTTTCCGTATTCTTTGCTTATCTATTGTGTGAGTCAGCTCAGGTTACCATAACAAATAACACAGACTGCATGGCTTAAACAACAGATATTAATTTTCTCGCACTTCTGGAGGCTGAGAAGTTCAAGACTACAGTGCAGGGGGGTTGGGTTCCTGGTGAGAGTGCTTTTCCTGGTTGGCAGACACCGTCTTCTCGCTCTGCCCTCGCATGGAGAGATCTCTCTTCCTATTCTTATAAGGCTACCAATGCTACTGGATTAGGAGTTTACCCTCATAACCTCATTTAACCTTGATAACCTCCTCGAGGTCCTCTCTCCAAATATAGTTACATTGGGAGTTAAGGCTTCAACATATGACTTTGAGGGGACACAATTCAGTCCACAGCATCGATTAAAACCAAGATTAAATGGCTTCAGTGTTATAGTCGAGCCAATTTCCTTTCTGGACATCCTTGCATAAATGAGACTCTAGTAATATATCTGCTCTTACTTATTTGGTGAATTCTCTCTTAAATTCTCTGCTGATTTCCACTATAAAAATGGATAAATAATTATTCTTAGTAAATTTAAATTGCAATTTAAAGTGAAAAATGAAATAGAATAAGTAGCATATACTGTGTTAGATAAAGAGCAAGTAGAACTCACAAAAGAAAACTAATGAAAATATATAGAAAATAAGATATCAGTGGCTATGAATGTAATGGATGGTTTCTTGGAAGAATTTTTATTTTTCAAAACAAAGAAGAATGGTTATAGCAATTGAATGGAAAAGGATCAGAAGAATAAGTACATTAATTGAGGAAAAGTGTTTCAGAAACAAGGCTGTGAATGGGAATTCACTTTTAGAACCAGATAAGAATAGAATAGAAGGAAAAGAAAATCACATATTAACCTGATATGTCAACTAAAAGTAATGTGTGAATTCAGAAAACGATAATTATAAATCCAATCAAATACGTTGTAAATATTATAATGTAGTAAATTAAATTACATAATTGCATCTATGTTTTCAAGGAACATAATCTACTAATTTTAAACTGTCACGAACTATGAAAGAGGAAAGTATATAAAATGAGGCATAGCAATGATTTTTTTAAATGCCATGTTTTATTGTGAGGGCTCTACATTTTTCATTAAAGGAATCAGTGACATACAAGTAAGAAGAATATATTATCAGAAAACAAAAGGGACTAAAAGCTTAAAATGCACAGCTTAAATAATCATTTAAGTCTAAGCAGTTAATTGAAAGCCATAAATAGTAAGCCAATGTTAGACAAACCTCAGTAATTTTTGTAAGCTAGAGAATTTATATGAATATAGAACAAAAAGTAAAATTCCACAGCAAGAATGGTAAAATGAATGTGTTTTAATTATGAAATAAACTCCAATGTTACACTAAAATTGTATTTTATACTACTTTATAAATTTGCATGGCATATACATGTATTTCTATTTTTGACATATTAAAGAGTGGCTGGAGGCTAAAACTATTGAATATTGAAATACATTCAATCCCTTTAGTATCACTATCTCATTTATTATTCCTTAGGAAACATTTAATTATTTATTAAATTTGTGTTCTTGTGTATAAGTAAATGAAAGTCTTGTTGATTCTTAGGATTTCTCAATAGTTTTTTTCCCCTGAAAACCAGATGAAATCATATAAAAATCTTTTGAAACTTGATGTTGTAATTTGAACTAGGAAATGGGTAGACAATGATCTTCTACTATCTAGGGTAAAAGCTATTTTCTTAAGCTCATGTTAGTAGGGAGATAACTCATGTAAAATATGGAGGAGATTGTTTCCTATATCAGTTAAGGAAAGATGATTTTTTAAATGGCCCCATCATCATTAATTAAGTAGTACAGACAAAACAAAGAGAGTAATTGTGAAGGGGATTTCTGTTACCACGTGGGTCAGTCAGAAGCCCAGAAAGAACCAGAGGTGCACTCAACAAAGAAAAACTAGAGGGAAATTTTAAAAGAGGACTATTGTATCAAGGTGTGGACACAGGATAGGGATCTACAGAGGATAGTTCAGTAACGCTGTTCTTGTAATAGTGGAATCGTAAACACCCAGAAGAGGCTGGAAAAAACGTGAGATGAAGAGGAATCCTGAAAACCAAGAGAGTCCTATGCGGAGGGACATCTGAGAGAAGCAGTGACTTTCTATCAAGGGACACAGTTGCACAAGGGCCACTCAGCAGGAAGAGAGCCAAAGAGATGCATAAACTAACCCCACTATCCTCCTTCCCTTCAATCTCCTGCCACGTCTTCTAGTTAGCTGAGCTCCATCAGACACCAGAGGGCAAGGAAACCCTTTGATGCAGTCCACGCAGGTCAGTCTCCTGGGATAGAGAGCAGGGTAGAGAAGGGCAGAGAATGTGTATTAGTCAGGATTCTCCAGAGAAATAGAACCAATAGCATACGTAGGAGGAGATTTATTACAGGAATTGTTTATTTTTTATTATTTATTATTTTATTTTTATTATTTTATTATTTATTTTATTTTATTATTTATTACAGGAATTACAGGCTTACATGACTATGAAGGCCAAGAAGTCCCATAGTCTATAAACTGTAGACCCAAGAAAGCCAGGGATGTAATTCAGTCCAAGTCCAAAGGCCCAGGAACCAGGGAACCCATGGTGTAAGTACTAGTCTGAGTCTAAAAGCTTGATAATTGGGGCGGGGGGGGGGGGGCGGGGAATGGTATAAATCCCCATACAACATCAAAGGCCGGAGAACCAGCAGCATTGAGGATTGAGGGCAGAAGAAGATGGATGTCCCAGCTTAGACAGGGAGAGCAAATTTGCCCTTTCTCCATCCTTTTGTTCTATTTAGTCCCTCAATGGATTGGATGATGCCTGCCCACATTAGGGCGAGGGCAGATCTCCTTTATTCAGTCTACTGGTTCAAATCGTAATCTTTTCCAGGAGCATTCACACAGATACACCCAGAAATAATGTTTTTCCAGCTCTCTGGGCATCCCTTGGCACAGTCAAGTTGACACATAAAATTAATCAACACAGAATGAATCCATGGGGCAAATGGTAGTGATCTGGAAGATACTGTCTTTCCAACAATCTTTAGAAAACATTTGTAAAATAAATATGGTTTAAAAAGTGAGCTACCATCTGGCTGGTAAATAACCTAGTTCAGTTTCAGTAGACAGAAGCTTAAGTTCAAATGCTTTTAAAGCTATACGTGAAAATGACATTCTTTACATTTTCTAGAGCCATAAATCCAGGAAATTTCTATACTAGGTCAGACTTGCATATGTCAGATGATTCAGTCTTCTTTTCTCTTGTAAAGATGGGTTTGATTCTCCATGTGTCCACAGAGTATACAGAATAAATTGCAATCTCCTTATTCTAGCATTTAAGAATCTCCTCAATCTAAAATAAACCTATTACTTTCCACCATAATATCTTGTGGGTAAATCATTAAAAACAACCATTCCCCCTTATTCCTGAGTATTGTAGCTTTTTTTCTTCTAGAACCTTATAAAATTAAGATGTCACCTATGTTATTAGGCCATATAGTTATTGCGAAAATGACCCACGTTTGATAATCTGTATCTGGACTAGGAGAAATAAAATTACTGGGTAGAACATATCTTTGGGATTCCTTTAATCTTGTAACTGGTATTTCCCATGCAAAGACTTAGAAGTCGTCTATGGAATTGTCACAAGAGATATTGGATCCTGGGGACCATGTGGCTCAATATTATTCTTACCCCTGCCTGACAAATTTTATTTCATTGATACTGAAACCATTATTTGGAGAGGCAGAGAGAGTCACTCCTGTATTGCTCTGTGGACTGCTCCAAGACCTATCCCACATGAAGGTAAATGTGTGATTCTGCCTGGCTGGCATGCTCTGTTTTCTCTCCGAAGGTCTTCCAATGAATCTGGTGCCAAGATTGACCTTAGCTAAGATATTTAACAAATTACAAATATGGAAAGAGTTATAAATGAGAGGGGGAAATTAAAATACAACATGTTTTTCCATTATTTAGTTTGAATAACTGTACTTGGTGAACCAATTAGGAATTACATTGCACTGACAATCCTAGTGATGAGAAATACATATTCTTAGCTATTTTAGAGGTTTATTTTTCTTCCAAGTTAAAAAAGATGGGATTAGATGTTCCATATATAGTATTGTAGCTCAGCTACAATACTATCAATAGGAGGTAGCCTCCTCCTATCATTTGCTCTGTCATTTTCAATGTATTGCTTCCTCCTTCAAGTTGCCTCATGATTACATGGAGATTCGGTCATCCCATGTGTTCCATGTGAAGAAAGTAAAGGGCAACTAGAAAGAGATGGAAGCAAGATGAACCAGCCAGCTCCCCCTTTGCTTTCAAGGAGCATTCCTGGATACACACTCAACAATTGCACTAAATTTTTAATGAGTTGAGAAAAAAGATGGGAGAGGGAGCAGGGGAGGGAGGAGAAGGGAACAGGAGAGGAGGGGAAAGAGGAGACAGAGAGAAGGGAAATGGAGGTGGAGGCAGTAGTTTTTAGCGGGAAAAACTGTCCCCACTGACAAAATTAGAATGTCTTCATTAAAAAAACAAAAAGAGGTGAATGATTATATCAACCTTTGTAGGTTACTCCTTTTCTTTAATACTTAAGCCTTTCTACATTTTTCTGAAGCTAATTAAAAAGGAAAACCACAATATCACAGAAATTGACTGATTTCCACCTCAATCCGTCTTCTAAATGTTCTTTGTATTTTTAGTAGTATTATAGCATTATCATATTATTAGTGTATCCTTTTGCTCCTAAAATTTTACAAAATGAATCAGCAAGAATTTTTAACTCACATTTCATATGCTTAATACTGTGTTCCATCCAAAACTACCAAATTGAGCAAAGTTAAAACAGTATGTCCATACCTGGTGCACCAAATGAGAGTTAGAGAGAAGTTAGTGAGGGTAAAGAGTGTCAGAGATTACTCACTGAGTGGCTTAGACTTGACCTGAACATTGAAGGCTGTGTAAGATTATATGTCAGATCTCATCAAGATGGCAGAGTAGGTGGACTCTGAAATCACCTCTGCCCATGAGCACAACCAGGTTACAACTATTCTTGGAAAAATTAACCCAGAGAGAGAACTGACAACTGGATAAAAACTCTGCACAAAGGGACTGTCCTGACTGAGGAGGAAGAGGCAGAAATTCCTTCAGGAGAGAAAAAAAGCCACCTTCATGAGCCCCAGATCTTCACAGCCAACCAGGAGCAATCCTAAAGTATGCAGTCTTCCCTGGAGGAGTGGGAACCTGAGTAGGGGCACGTTACTACTAGAAGCATACTTTGGACTCAACACTACTGATATGAGTGTCATAATATCTGACCTTGTTGGTTATTAACTGAGGTGGGGAATACCCCCAGAAAAGCTATTGGACCTATGCAAAAAAACCCAGCTCTTAAAAGGCCGATGCACAAATTCACCTGTCTCAGAAAGCATCTTAAAATCACCAGAAAGAAAGGTACACAGTCTTTTGGTGAAAAGAGACTCAACTGGTAGGCTATGGGTGCATCTTGGTGAGAGGTGAGAACTTTCTGGAGACTGAGATATTGGTGGCAGCCATTGTTGTGACCTACTATGGTCGTGCTGACACAGATGCTGGCAGACGCCATTAGAGTTCTTCCCCTGGCCTGTTAGCCCAGGGGTTTGTCACACCCACTAGAGTACAGATTTAATCCAGCTCAGCCAGGGCAAGTGGCCCAGCCTAGGGGCTGGCCCGACCTAATAGTAAGCCCTCAGGCTACTTTTTGGCATGCATAGACAAGGTGTCTTGATCCTCTGCAGTCAGGTAGTGTGTCTGCCTTTGTGGGGCAGGGTTTGCATGAGGAGTAGGTGAAGTGTAGGGGGCATTGTTGGAGAGTGTGGGGGCCTCAGTTAAGCAAGGAGAATAAGTTCTGGAGATCTGCTGTACAAAGTTGTACCTGTAGTTAACAATACTGTATGTACACTTGAAATTTTGTTAACAGGGTAGATCTCATGTCATGTTCTTACTTCAATAAAATAAAAGTTAAAATAGATATAAGAAATAAAAGACTATAGATTAAAAATAATCATTATTCTAAACAATTTGTTTTGCTTTAGAAATCATGTCAGCTTACAGCAAATCTTAGGCCTAATCAAACGGAAAATTGCTAAAATGCATATTGGACTTGACTGGGAATGTTTTGAAGTAAAATATAGTTAATCATCCATAAAGATAATGACCCAAAAATGAACAATCACAATGTAGGAAGTGAATAATTTTGCCATGAGGGTAATGGCTAAGTGATTTAGGAAATGTATTAGTCTAGTCTCAACAATAATTTAGCTTCATTCAAAAGGAAACATCACAGGAAAACATATGGTCCTTTGAAAACAGCCTCAGATCCACTCATAGCTTTTATTTCAAATACTCTTTATACTTTACACAGCTTCTTTTAATGATATATATATATATATATTTTTATTGCAGTAACATTGGTTTGTAACATTCTACAAATTTCAGGTGTACATCATAATAAATTTCGATTCCTGTGTAGATTACATCATGTTCACCACCCAAGACTAATTACCATCCATCCCCACACACATGCACCTAATTACCCCTTTCCCCCTCCTTCTTCCCCTCTTCCCCTCTGGTAACCGCCAATCCAATCTTTGTTGCTATGTGTTTGTTTTTTGTTGTTATTATCTTCTACTTATGAGCCAGATCATATGTTATTTGATCTTCTCTCTCTGACTTATTTCACGTAGGATAATACCCTCAAAGTCCATTGATGTTGTCACAAATGACCAGATTTCATCTTTTCATATGGCTGAGTAGTATTCCATTGTGTATATATACCACATCTTCTTTATCCATTTGTCCCTTGATGGGCACCCAGGTTGCTTCCAAGTCTTGGCTATTGTGAATAAGGCTGCAATGAACATAGGGGTGCAGGTATCCTTATGCATTTGTGTTTTCAAGTTCTTTGGATAAATATCTAGCACTGGAATAGCTGGGTCATATGGGAGATCTATTATTAATTTTCTGAGGAACTCCATATTGTTTTCCATAGTGGCTGCACCAGTTTGCACTCCCAACAGCAGTATACAAGGGTTCCCCTCTCTCCACATCCTCTCCAACACTTGTTTCCTGTCTTGTTAATTATAGCCATTCTGCCAGGAGTGAGGGGATATCTCACTGTAGTTTTGATTTGCATTTCCCTAATAGTTAATAATGTTGAACATCTTTTCATGTGCCTGTTGGCCATCCGTATATTTTCTTTGGAGAAATCGCTGTTCAGATCTTTTGCCCATTTTTTAATTGAGTTGTTGGGGTTTTGTTGTTGAGATGTATGAGTTCTTTGTATATTTTGAACATTAACCCCTTATCTCATATGTGGTTTGCAAATATCTTCTCCCAGAAGTAAGGTTGCCTTTTCGTTTTGTTGATGGTTTCATTGACTGTGCAGAAGCTTTTTAGTTTGATGTAGTCCCATTTGTTTATTTTTTTTACTGTTTTGCCTGGGCAGACATGGCATTTGAAAAAATTCTCCTAAGATTGATGTCAAAGAGTGTGTGGCCTATGTTTTCTTCTAGAAGTTTCATGGTTTCAGATCTTACGTTCAAGTCTTTAATCTATTTTGAGTTGATTTTTGTGCATAGTATAAGATAATGGTCTACTTCCATTCTTTTGCATGTGGCTGTCCAGTTTTCCCAATGCCATTTATTGAAGAGACTCTCCTTTCATCATTGTATGTTCTTGGCTCTCTAATTGAAAATTTGTTGTCCATATATGTGTGGGTTTATTTCTGGGCTCTCAGTTCTGTTCCATTGATCTGTATGTCTGTTTTTGTGCCAGTGCCATGCTGTTTTGGTTACTATGGCTTTGCAGTATATTTTGAAATCGCAGAGTGTGATACTTCCAGCTTTGTTCTTTTTTCTCAGGATTTCTTTGGCTATGCAGGATCTTTTGCTCTTCCATATAAATTTTAGGATTCTTTGTTCTACTTCTGTGAAAAATGTTGGAAATTTCATAAAGAATGCATTGAATCTATAGATTGCTTTAGGAAGTATGGACATTTTAACTATGCTAATTCTTCCAATCCAAGAGCACAGAATATCTTTCCATATCTTTGTGACTACTTCAATGTCTTTCAACAATATTTTATAGGTTTTGGTGTACAGATATTTCACTTTCTTGGTTAAGTTTTTTCCTAGGTATTTTATTCTTTTTGTTGCAATTATAAATAGGATTGTATTCTTATTTTTTCTTTCTGCTACCTTGTTGTTAGTGTATAGAAACACAACTGGTTTTTGGATGTTGATTATGTATCCTGCAACTTGACTGTATTCATTTATTATTTCTAAAAGTTTTCTGGTGGATTCTTTAGGGTTTTCTATATAGAAAATCATGTCATCTGAAAATAAGGACAGTTTCACTTCTTCCTTTCCAATTTGAATCCATTTTATTTCTTTTACCTGCCCGATTGCTCTGGCTAGGACTTCCAATATCACATTAAATAAGAGTGGTGAAAGTGGGCATCCTTGTCTGGTTCCTATTATTAGAGGGATAGCTTTCGGTTTTTCTCCCTTGAGAATGATATTAGCTGTGGATTTGTCATGTATGGCCTTTATTATGTTGAGGTATTTTCCGTCTATACCCATTTTATTCAGAGTTCTTATCATAAATGGATGCTATATCTCGTCAAAAACTTTCTCTGCATGTATCAGGTGATCATATGATTTTCATTCTTCATTTTGTTAATGTGGTGTATCACGTTGATTGATTTGCAAATGTTGAACCATCCCTGCATCCCTGGAATAAATTCCACTTGATCATGGTGTATGATCTTTTTAATGTATTGTTGTATTCAATTTGCTGATATTTTGTTAAGGATTTTTGAATTGATGTTCATCAGTGATATTGGCCTGTAATTTTCTTTTTTTGTGTTGTCCTTGTCCGGTTTTGGTATCAGGTAAATTTTGGCTTAGTAGAATGACTTAGGAAGGTTCCCCTCCTCTTCAATTTTTTGGAAGAGTTTGAGGATAGTTATTAAATCTTCTTTGAATGATTGGTAGAATTCACCAGGGCAGCCGTCTAGTCCTGGACTTTTATTTTTGGGGAAGTTTTTTATTATTGTTTCCATCTCCTTACTGGTGATTGGTCTATTCAAATTCTGTCTTTCTTCTTGATTCAGTTTTGAAAGATTGTATGAGTCTAAGGATTTATCCATTTCTTCTAGATTATCCAATTTGTTGGTGTATAGCTTTTCATAGTATTCTCTTATTATCTTTTGTATTTCTGAGGTGTCCATTGTAATTTCTCCTCTTTCATTTCTGATTTTATTTATTTGAGCCTTCTCTCTTTTTTTCTTGGTGAGTCTAGCTAAGGGTTTGTCAATTTTGTTTATCTTTTCAAAGAACCAACTCTTGGTTTCATTGATTTTTTTCTTTTCTTTTTTTAGTCTCTATTTCATTTACTTCTGCTCTGATTTTTATTATTTCCATCCTCCTGCTGGTTTTGGGCTTTGTTTGTTCTTCTTTTTCCATTTCCTTTAGGTACACTTTTAGATTGTTTATTTGGGATTTTTCTTGTTTGTTGAAGTAGGCCTGAAGTGATACAAATTCACTCTTAGAACCGTTTTTGCTGTACCCCATAGATTTTAGCATGTAGTATTTTCATTTTCACTTGTCTCCAGGAATTTTTTTTATTTCTCTTTTGAGTTCTTCATTGAGCCAATCATTTTTCAGTAGCATTTTGTTTAATCTCTACATATTTGTGGTTTTTCTGATTTTCTTCCTGTAGTTGATTTCTAGTTTCATACATTTATGGTCAGAAAAGATGCTTGATATTATTTTGATCTTCTTAAATTTATTGAGAATTGTTTTGTGACCTAATATGTGATGAATCCTGGAGAATGTTCCATGAGTGTTTGAAAAGAACACGTATTCCCCAGTTTTTGGATTGAATGTTTTATGTATATCTACTAGGTCCATCTGGTCTAATGTCTCATTTAAGGCCAATGTTTCCTTACTGATATTCTGTTTGGATGATCTATCTATTGGTGTAAGTGGAGGTTAAAGTCCTCTACTATTATTGTGTTACTGTCTAGTTCTCCTTTTATGTCTGTTAATAATTGTTTTATATATTTATGTGCTCCTATGTTGGATGTATAGATATTTACAAGTGTTATATCTTCTTGTTGGATTGTTCCCTTTATCATTATGTAGTGCTCTTCTTTGTCTCATTATAGCTGTTGTTTTAAAGTCTATTTTGTCTGATATAAGTATTGATACCACAGCTTTCTTTTATTTGCCATTGCATGGAGTATCTTTTTCCATCCCTTCACTTTCAGTTCATGGGTGTGTTTAGGTCTGAAGTGTGTGTCTTGTATGCAGCATATCTATGGGTCTTGTTGTTTTATCCAATTGGCCACCCTATGCCTTTTGATTGCAGTAGTTAGTCCATTGACATTTAAAGTAGTATTGTTAAGTAGGAAATTGCCATTTTGTTACATTTTTTCTGGGTGTTTTAGGAGTTCTTCTCTGTTCCTTTCTTCTTCTCTCACTTGCTTCCCTTGTGGTTTGATGGCTTTCTTTAGTAATATGTTTGATTTACTTTCTCTTACTTATTTGTGTATTTGTTATAGGTTTCTGGTTTGTTATTACCATGAGGTTCGTATATAATATTCTAAGTACACAGCAGTCTATATTAAGTTGATAGTCTCTTTAGTTTGACCTCTTCTAAAAGCTCTACTCTTTTACTTCCCTCCTCCCATGTTTTATGTTTTTGAAATCATATCTAACCGCTTATTTTGTGTGTGTCTATCTATTGCCCTCTTATCATTGAAATAGGTAATTTTAGTACTTTGTCTTTTAACCTTCATATTATCTTCATAGGTGGTTGATCTGCTACCTTTACTATATTTTTGCCTTTGCCTTTATCAGTGATTTTATTGCCTGGTTGCTTTTTTTTTTATATATATATAATTTCCTTATTCCTATTTGTGGTCTTCTCTTTCCCACTTAAATAAATCCCTTTAGGATTTCTTGTAGATCTGGTTTCTTGGTGATAAACTCCTTTAATTTTTGCTTGTCTGGGAAAATCTTAATCTTCCTTCCCTTCTGAATGATAACTTTGCCCAGTAAAGGATTCTTGACTGTAAGTTTTTTCCTTTCAGCACTTTAAATACATCATTCCCCTCTCTTCTAGCCTATAGGGTTTCAGCTGAGAAGTCAGCTGATAGCCTTATGAGGTTTCCTTTGTATGTCAGTTGTTATCTTTCTCTTGCAGCTTTTAGGGTTTTCTCTTTCTCTTTAATTTTGGACTTTTTAATTATAATGTGTCTTGGTGTGGGCCTCGTTGGGTTTATCTTCTTTGGTGTTCTCTGTGCTCCTTGTACCTGGATGCCTGTTTTCTTCCTTAGGTTAGAAATGTTTTCATCTATTATTTCTTCAAATAGATTCTCTGCCCCCTTGTCTCTCTCTTCTCTTTCTAGGACAGCTATAAAACAAATGTTAGTGCACTTGATATTGTCCCAGAGTTCCCTTAGACTGTTCTCATTCTTTTTAACTCTTTTTTCTTTTTTCTGTTCATCTTGCATGATTTCCTCTAGTCTTTCATCCAGTTTGCTGATCTATTCTTCTGTATCATCTACTCTGCTGTTGAATCCCTCTAGTGAATTTTTCATTTCCAGTATTGTATTCTTCATTTCTGGTTGGTTCTTTTTTATATTTTCCAATCCTTTTTTATGTTCTCACCATGTTCATCCAGTCTTCTCCCAAAACCATTAAGCATCCTTATGGCTTTTTGTTTGTACTGTTTGTCAGGTAGATTGTTTATTTCTGTTTCACTTAGTGCCTTTTCTGGCATTTTTTCCTGTTCCCTTGGTTGGCACATATTCCTTTGCCTCCTCATTTTTCCTCTTTCTCTGTGATTGTACTTATGTATTAGGTGAGTCAGCTATGTCTCCTGATCTTGGAGAAGTGGCCTTATATAAGAGATGCCTTTTGAGGCCCAGCAGTGTGATTTCCTCTCATCACCAGTCAAAATTTTCCAGGAGTGACCCCTGTGTGGGCTACATGTGTCTTTCTGTGGCAGGGTTGCTCTTACTGCAGGTACACAGGGAGTCTAGGCTTTCTTTCCCTGACCAACTGTTTGTAAATTGGGTTTGGGGAGCCCAGTCCAGTTGGCTGTAAGGTTTAATAGCACACTTATGTTTCAGTTTTTCTAAGTGAGTAGATACCCAGTGTGGCTGTTTGCTAGGCTCAGGGGCTTACAATTGCTGTAGGCCTCAGGCTTGCAAGGCTGTTGTCAGCTCTCTTAGGATTTCAGCTGTGTGGGGCTATCATCAGGCTTGGGAATACCCATTTGTTTCAGGCTAGAGAAGGTGGGGCCAATACTCTTTGTTGTTGTTTGTGAATCACAGGTCTTCTGCCAATGATAAGCCCCACCCCTCACAAGTCCACACATCCTGACCCCCTGCAGCATACCCAGTCACCCCTCTGCTGAGATGCATTGCCTTTTGATTAGCAACTCCTCATTTTCCCTTGCCCCAGCCCCAGGCAACCACCATTACACTCTTTGATTCTATGAATTTTACTATTTTAGATAACTTATATAAGTGGGATCATACTGTGTTTGTCCTTCTGTGACTCGCTTATTTCACTTCACATAAGGTCCTCAAAGTCTATCCATTTTGTCACACATTGCAGAATTCCTTTTTTTTTTTTTTTTTAAGGCTGAGTAATATTCCATGGCATGTGTATAATCACGTCTTCTTTATTCATTCACCCATAGATGGACATTTAGGTTATTTCTGTATCTTGAATACTGTGGATAGTGTTACAATGAACATCAGAATCTCAAAGAGATATTAACACTCTAATCTAAAGTTTAAGATATTAAATTTCAGTTACTGAATTTGAGATTTGGAAATTTATCCTGAATAGAGTTTACTGTATTAGAGAATAAACATATTTACAACCTAATGATACTTGATCTGGACATGCATCAACCAACCTTTATTTAGCACTTCATATTTATCAAGTGTTGTGTTAGCTGTGGGAGTAAAATGAAAGCTGAGCAGGTTCCCCTCCCTCCAGGCACTCAGGCCATAGTGTAATGTGTAAAATAAACAAGCTCTGAAGTGTAGTTTCAGTCTAGTGGGAAGACACCTTGCCCCACCTTGGAAATTCTCCAAAGGCTTCAGGAAGGTGGTTACATTTGAGGTTCTTTTCCTGAGAGATACGCATATACCAATCGGAATGAATAGGGAAGAATATTCTAGATAGGAGAACCACATTTATAAAAGAATGAAAATTTAAAAAGGTAATTAGAGGAAAGCTTTATGTGCTCCTTCAATTATTTTTCACAGAGATAGTCATATATGTGTGGTAAATGTAAAACAGTACAGAAAATAAAACAAAGTAGTTATTTTTTAAGTTGCACTCTAACTTGCTCTGGACCAGTGGTAATTCTTAGGATACATTGATCTCCCATTTTCTACATCTATTAAGCACTGAGGTTGTCTGCCCCAGCATCACCAATTCACTCAGCTTCTTTTCCCTTTCTCAGTTGCTCCTAATGGGCCATTTCTCTCACTATTTTCTAGTCCAGATTCTGGAGTGAACAGACTGACTAGCTAATTTTCATCATTCCTATAGAGTAGAGCCTCTGTTCAAGTCTCACGTACGGAGAAGCACCAGCCCACTTCTTTACAACTTACAGCCTAAGTCTGCTTTCCTGAGGAGAGACCACTTTCAGAGAAAGATGATCATGGGCTTGAAATTGTGATTGAGTAGGACAGAACAGGAGTTTAGCTATTTATTTTCACATATAAACTACCTTTGAAAGGATGCAGTGTTTGGAGAATGCGTAGAGAATTTACCACATTAGAGAATAAACTTATGTTCTAATTATACTTGTTCTGAATCCAGAACTTCACATTATTTTTTTCCATTCTGTGATGGCCACATAGGTGTTTAGTAGATTCTTTTCAAAAACTGAAGGAGTAATTTGTATCTTCAAAAAAAAAAATGAGAAAAGAAGAGAACACACATAAATGTGAGGTTTCTCTTACACTTTATATGCAAATTTACCATCCTATATATTCAAACTATTCGTAACTAGCCATCCTAGTGCTATTTAAATTTATGTAAATGTGTACATATTTAAATCCTGTTGAGGACTATAACTGGGATGCAGAGAATTCTCAGAATATTCCTAATGCATATCAAACAGAAAAGATTAGACTTCACAGATTTCTAGTTTTGTTTGAGAACACTTTTAATCTTTTTTTTATTTAGAGAATGGATAGACGTGTAAATGGTTATTGCCTATTTGGTGAGGAGGTGACATTTGCTTATTTTGCCAAAAATCTTACCTACTACAATGCTTATTGTTACTATTAGGCAGTGTTGCATTTTATCTTTTCTCTTAGAGAAGTATTTGTGTTCTCTTTTCTTATTTGGGTTTTATTTTCCTAGAGCCAATTAATTATTAATCAGTTACCCCTCGAAGCCATTTTAACGTGAACAAGCTATTATAGACAGTTCATTGCTAATCAATACTGACTCCTGAAGGAGTTATTCTAGAAATCAAATCAAATCTCTTCATAACATTGGTACCAATCAATCTTTTTGTACAAATGTATATAAACTAGATAAACATTTTAGAGGAATAAATATCGCTTAATTTGTCCTTGGTTAGTAGTTTTCTCAGACTTGAAGCTTAGTTTTCTAGACGTGGTTTCTAGAAGATGCTGTATTGCTGCAGCCCTTTTTCTGTCACTATTGTTAATTTACTTACAAATAGCACAAGTAAACCAGTGAATATTCCTTATTGGTACCAAAAGTGATCACATCTTAATGAACCGGCAAGAGATCTTGTTGTGCTAAATCTTCCCTGTGGACCAATTTAGGGAAGGAAAATATGTAAATGCTTTTGAGTGGACATATGTTCCATGAAATTACTTGAAATGTAGTTTTGGAATATGTTAAGAGCACACCAATATGGGCATACAGCTGCTTAATCCCGAAGTGTTCACATGGCTGAGATGTGACTAGAGAGTACAATATAGCTTAGATGATTACCCTAATGCAAATTCACTTGCAAGTGTCTCTTACCAAAAAAGTGGGGGAACAACCTAAAATGGGTAGAGGAAGAGACCAGGATTCAGGTATTACTTTCCCAGCTCTACATTTCACTTCCCTTTGCAACCAGCAGGAAAGGCGTTTAACCATCTGAGCTTCAGATTCTTTCTGCATGAAGTGATGCAGTATAATTTACTTCCTGTCTGCTTATGAGACAGTTCTTCAAGTAACGAGAAATCCAGGTTCTATCAGATCAGATTTTATGATTAAAGATATTTTTCCAGCTGCCACTTTGAGGGAACTGTAGTTACATCTTAGAAGAGAAATAAGTCAGTTGCATTAGTGGCTAAAAGTAAATAAATTGCCATATATTTTCTTTCTTTACAAAATTAAAAGAGGCAAATTAAGCCACTGAAAGGGCTTAATATTACATGTGAGGTATTTGTAATACAAGTATAGCTTTGCTATGACAGATTTTCACCCAATAGGATAATAGATTTGCCACAGCAGAAGCTTTTCATTAGCATTAAATTTTTAGTTACCAAACTGTGATTTAAAATAGAATGTGTAAGGGGTATGAAAAAACATGGTTTAAGTATGAATAAATTTGACATCGAATACAGATACAAAGGAAAGTATGTATCTACAGATCACAGAGAAGGTAAGGCTGCCGGGAGAATCCAGACGCCAGAACGAGCCCCGGTGGTAATCAGCATCCTCTAGAAAGCTGCAGAGCCCTGAACCTGGAAGAGCGGCCTGATGGTACTTAAGAAGCAATGAAAGGAAGAAACCCATATGCTGCAATGCGTTCCTCCGGCTCAGATGCTCTTTTGGATTTAGTTTAACGCTTGTGGCTGCCACATGAGCCACAGGGTGGCCTTCCCCTTAATCTTGCCTGAGGATTTCAGAATAGCATCCTCGCTATGAATAAAAGATAAAATAATTGTTTTTAAAAAATCAAAACTCATACTGCTGCCATAGGAACAGCAGAAGCTTCTTTGGCTGTGCTGGTCCACGGCGTAGGCGGGATCGCCATTAGGGCAGGGGACGCTCCGGGCGGCAGTAGCAGCAGTGGGCCACCCCGCAGCGTCACAGCAGTGGCCAGCTGCCAGCCCGCGCTGGCTCTGTCGCAGCAGGCATCCATATCTTGTGGTCACAAGCAGTTAGTTGCTTGCAGGGTGGTATTACGTGCATGACACAGAATATACCGATACACAATGAACATGTGTGTCCTCAGGGATATTGTTCAAATTTCTCTCATGAGCTTGCCCTATAGCTTGCCCATCTATTACCTAAGAACAGTGAATAGAGTACAAGTGGAGAAGATTGTGTCAGAATTACTTTATAACATTCTCAGCCTTTGAAGTTTGGGGGAAACTACATCTTATACTCTCATGCCTAAGACCTAAATACAGCCAGTAAAATGGGTAAAGGAGATGAAAGAGGTCACTCGAGCTGTTTTTGTCTGTTACAAATCATTAACATTGTTACAGGTTCTAAAATCTCAAATTCTTAGAGATCATTGTATTATATTATGTCAGTTATAAAATTAGTTCTGGGACTAATTTTCCCCAGGTATGTTTTTGGCTTTTAATTTTTGTTTTTTCCAATTTTGCGTAGGAGTTGGCAACATTATGTTTGCATTCAGGATTTTCTAAAAGCCTAAAGGGTTTTACTGGCCAAATTATCCCCACTCTGAAGGATAACAGTTGAAAATATATGTCTGTCTCCTCATTGAAAGGAAGAGGCTGTACAGTCAAGAGTTTGAATGTTTTGAGTCTGAACTCAGATCAGGAATTGAGCTTCTATCAAAGCTACAGAAAACAGTTAACTGACAGGGAGGTTTTTTTCTGGAAAAGCAGGGATTATATTCGATCACACAGAGAGATCTAATTGAGCATTCTTCAGAAGGACTCGAGTAAAACAGTTGTTCAACCGTGGCAAGTGTAAGAATGTGTAATATTGTCTTCATTGGCACATTATTTTATCATTTCCTGGATTGATTTAAGTGGATGTATTTGTAGGACATACTAAGTTACAATATGACTAATCGTGTTAGAGCTCTAAGCCTTGGATTCCTTCTTCATGCACAGCCTGTGACTATGTCCAAAAGGATGGCTTCACATGGCCATGCATCCCCAACTCCAGGACCAAACCCTCACCTGGTGCTGCAACGGAATCCTAATTCATGTCTACCTTTAATCCAGCCCTTAGAAAGTGGGCAGAGTGATGCTTTAGAGATATAAGTATGATCATGTTGTTGCCACGACTGCCTATGCCCTCTGCCCTTGATTGAAATACCACAGTAAGTTTGCGATACTCCCAGACAAAGAGACAAATCGTTGATATGGTGAGTACGGCTTTGCATGATCTGGTCTCCCAGGTCCTTTTCTCCTTGTTCCTCGCACATCCGGTCCCACCACTGTTGCCTTTGCATATGCTGTTCCCTCTGTTTGCATTGTTTTCTCTTCTTTTATCTAATTAATTTCTACCCTTTCTTCTGATTTTTGCGCCATTATAATTTCCTCATCTCCATGATTAGGTTAATATTTTCCAGGTTATGCTTTTATTTTACCATATGCAATACAAATACATATAACAGCTGCAATTTTAGTATTTTTTTGCATGTAATTTGAATCTGCTTAACTAAGCAGGGATATTTTCCCCTCAGTGTATCTCAGGTTCAGCTATTCTGCTTAATGTATTTTTTTAATGAATAGAACTGCATAATTCTTTTTCATAGTTCTTTTATTTCACAGCAAAATGAATTATAGCACCTTCATTAAAAAAACTAATTTCAGACACTGGAACCAACCATTGGCGTCTCTAAATTAGGGTGTGTGTGTACAAGTTGAAGCTTTTCTGTTTCTCTGTGTTGGTATAAATAGTTTTGAATTTAAGGTTTTGAGTCTTGGCAGATCTGTTCTTGACCCATTTAGAAAATTAATATCTAAATTAGACTCCTCAGTTCAAATAGTCTTGGTAAGACTGTCTTCACATATCCTATAACTATATATGTAAACATAGTATTTTTCACAATTAAATCGTGTCCCCTGTGCCTATTTCATAGCAAGTTATTCTTCCTTTTATAGGCTGTGCACTCTAGAATCTCTCTAAGTAAAGTAATTAAAATTTATGTTCTAATTACATATGATCCCTTGTGTTTTGTTTCTTTCATCTGTGGGGTTAGCTCTTTTATTAATTTATTTTAAAATCATTTTCCTTCTGTTTGTATCTAATAATTTTCTCCTGTATATGCTGAGCTTAATTCACATTTACAAATTTAGGCATATATCATTAGTTAGTATATAAGTAACTGTCATAGATTATGTTTATGTTTATGCTCTGATAATTTTAAAAAGAAGAGATTCTTATTTTCTTGTTATAGGCACTTATTGTTCTTTATTTCCAGATGGAACTACTTTGTCTCTTCTTGTTCCATGTTTTCATTATAAACGACCAGAGTTATTTCTAGCTTTTATTTGCTTCTGCTGTATCTCCAATAAAACAATGAACGCTTTCCAAAGACAAAGATTAATTTTGTTTAGAAAAACTCAGAATTTAGTTGACAAATGCTATGGTCCATTGGTTGGCATATCAGTAAAAAATAATAATATAGGCAACTCATAAATTTAGTATTATCTTGCCAGCAGATTTACAGTCTATTCTATTGTCTCTCTCTTGCCCGCTCTGAGTTTAGATTGCACAGGAATAAATTCTCCCAGTACCACCATAGCCTTCTTTGGTGTATTTGTTGAGTTGTGGTTTTTACTCCTATAAATTCTCCTTAAATTTTCCACAAAATAAATTTTAAATGTACTCTTACTGCAATGGCTGTTTGGCAGAAGTGGACAGTAGACACACCATCTTTTCAGAACTAGAAATCTCTCTTCTCATATATGAATGTTATTGTGGTTTTTGCTTGAGATTTGGATGGTTATTTGGGACAGTGGCCTGGAAAGCTGCACTTGCAGAGCTTATAATTTTTTTCCCAGAAATTCTTCTTTTAAGTACATTTGTTGTGGTTTACAATATTATTTGACTCTCGATAAAATTGCTTTAGAGTTAGTAAGCCAAATCCTAGTTTCTAAAGAATAGAAGTGTTTTGATTACTGGGAGTGGATCATTGTGGTTTATTACAGTTCAGTGGATAAATAGTCATTTTTAATAATTATTTCAACTTGAAAATGTCATTTTACTTTTGTTATGAAAGTGTTTTTCTTAAATTTAAGCTGAAATTTTGATAACTTGATATGAATAGAAGTGCTAAAAACCTGCAAACACTTTGCTTTATGTTATTAAGCTAATTATTTGCCTTAAAAACAAAAATAAATCTGATGCTTCTGGCCATGACTGGGTAACTCATACCAGACTTTCCCTCTTGCCACAAAAGCTATTAAAATGGACAAAATATATGAGGAACTGTTTTTAGGCATTGGCCAACAGGCAGACCAGGACTGTGATCCTTCAGGGAGAGGAGACACCTGACCGCCCTTCAGACTTCCCCTTCCTTTCTCATCATTCCTTTCAGCCTTTCTGTCGGAGGCAAGTTTTTTAAAATTCAGCATATCGCAGTGGAGCCCAAGTGGAGCACGAGAGTCTCTTTGTTGGTGAAGCATCTTGCATGTCTGAGGCTGCTGGGATGCTGGCGTACCAGAGGGGAGAGAGCTCACGGAAGGGGACAGGAAGGCGGCTTGAAGTTTTCACAGCTCCTGGGACAGGAGCTTGACTTCACATTCACACTGAGCCTCAATAGGGCCCAGCAAAGAACAGCTTCTGGGAAATAGTGGAGTTTCACATAAGCAGAGAGAGAAACATCACTGAGCACCCAGAAATGCTATGTTTAGTGGTAAGGACCATACAGTCAACAAAATTTCCTGATTTAGGACAATGAAAAATAACAAGCCAGTCCTAACAAAGCACAAAACCCAGACTGAGAGGCTCAACAATATTTTCAGTAATCTGGCTGCCTACTAGAATAAAATTCAACACCTGTTACAGAAAGACTATATTATACAGGGCTGGCCCCGTGGCCGAGTGGTTAAGTTCGCGCGCTCCGCTGCAGGTGGCCCAGTGTTTCGTTGGTTCGAATCCTGGGCGCGGACATGACACTGCTCATCAGACCATGCTGAGGCAGCATCCCACATGCCACAACTAGAAGAACCCACAACGAAGAATATACAACTATGTACTGGGGGGCGTTGGGGAGAAAAAGGAAATAATAAAATCTTTAAAAAAAAAAGACTATATTATACAGATTCTCTGAAATGCACCTTCCACAATATGCAGCATAAAATACAAAATTATGAGATGTGCAATGGAGCAGGAAATGTCAACCATACTTAAGGAAAGAATAGTCAATAGAAGCAGACTGTGGTATGACACAGAAATTAGGAATGGTAGAGAGGACTTTAACACAGGCATTTTAATAAGTTCAATTACATATGGGAAAAGAGGAATATAATGAATGAATAAATGGTGAATCTCAGCATACAAATGGAAATGGTAATTATTTGAAAAGCTTAAATAGAATAAGAATAAATAAGATGACCAAGAGAGAATAGACTCAAATGAAAATGGAATAAGAAGCAATGAATAAAGGCAGTAAAACACTCAAGAGAAAGGCAATGATGTAAAGAAAGAAGAAATAAAGAAAGGAGAACAGGTTATAAAGAAAGCAGAGAAAATGAAACACAAGCAAAGAAGTAATAATATATTATTGGAGTTGGTAGAAAAGAACAAAGCGAAAAAAGTATAACAGAGTGAATATTCAAAACTGCAATCCGAGAAAAGTGTCTAGAAATAGAATAAGCATGATTATATATATAGAAAAGTGCTCATTGATAGCTAGGAAAATGAGAACAGTCAACTCTGAGAAATATCTTATTATAATTAGATTTCATTTTTGTTTGCGTTGTTCTTGTTTTTAAAAAAAATTATGTTATTGAGGTCATATTGGCTTATAATATTGTGTAAATTTCAGGTGTACCTTATTATATATCAGTTCTTGCGTTGTGTTCACAACCAATGGTCTAGTTTTTTTTGATCATCACACATATATACCCCTTTCCACCTTTCACAGCCCCTCCACCCCTACTCCCTTCCCATCTGGTAACCACTAATCTATTCTCTTTAGCCATGTGTTTGTTTATCTTTCACATATGAGTGAAATCATACACTGTTTATCTTTCTCTGTTTGGCTTATTTCACTTAATATAATTCCCTAGAGGTCATCTATATTGTTGCAATGGCACAATTTTATCCTTTTTTATGGCTGAGTAGTATTCCATTGTATATATATATATATATATATACCAAATCTTCTTTGTCCATTTATCAGTTGATGGGCAGTTAGGTTGCTTCCACATCATGGCCATTGTGAATAATGCTGTGATGAACATAGGGATGCATGAATCTTTTTGAATTGTTGATTTCATGTTCTTTGGATAAATATCCCCTAATAGTGATGTTGAACATCTTTTCATGTGCCTATTGGCAATCTCTATGTCTTCTTTGGAAAAATGTTCATATCTTCTGCCCATGTTTTGAATTGGGTTGTTTGTTTTTTTGTTGTTGAGTTTTATGAGTTCTTTATTTTGGAAATTAACCCCTTGTCGGATATACAATTTGCAAATATTTTCTCCCAGTTTGTGGGTTATCTTTTCATTTTGTTTGTGGTTTCCTTTGCCTTGCAGGAGCTTTTTAGTTTCAGAGGTAGAGAAAAACATCCTCAAGGAATCCAAACAAAGAGATCAAATTTCTTATAAAAGTAGAGGAATTAATGCGAATCAGACTTTTCAAAACCAACACAGAATGCCAGGCAATAACTGATCAGAATTTAAAACAAAACACAAAACCACAATGGAAAAAAGTGTGAACCAAGTATTTTATATCCAGCCAAACAGTCCTTCAAATATCAAAGCTACAGAAAAACACTTTCTGGCATACAAGAAATTATAGTATATTGTATTCAGATTAAATTAAAAAACAAAAAACAAACTAAAAAACCCTACAGAGAAATAAAGACATGTAGAATAATACAAGTACAAACATAAACACTAGAACTAAAATGTAAACCTTTTTAAATACCTAGAAATATATAAGTAAGAGAGAAAAAGCGCATATCTTGTGAAGAAGGAAACATACGAAATACAACCAAATAAAGATAATTATAAAATATGTTAGATTTCAGACCAAATATGTTGGTCTTATCAATAAATGTGAATGGGCTTAACTCACTTATTAAAAGAAAGGCATTTTTAATTTGGCTCAAATCAAGATTCAGCTATTTGCGGCACCCAAATTGCTATAATAAAGTGATTATGCAAAGTCAAAAATAGGGGGATGAACATAAGTATTCCAGGATAATGGAAACAAAAAGAAAGCAATGGTAGCTATCCTGTACCAGACAAGGTACAATTTAATCTCAAAGCTGTAACAAAGAAGCATCCTTGGTAATGCTAAAAGTCAGAATTGACACTGGAGGTATAATACTTATGACAACTTATGCCCTAAATAATACATAACAGCATTATGAAACAAAAAGTATGGGAGATGCAAGGAGAAACAGATAGAAACATACTTATAAGTGGAGACTACTATTCCACTCTCAGTTCAAAAAGGATAAAGTGGACAAAGAAAGGAATAGGGAGATGGAAGATGTAAACAATATAAATAAGAGTAGAGATATACAGCATATGTATCGAACTCCATAGCTGATAATATAGAACATACGTTCTCCTCAACTGCACAGCACATACCCAAGAATTTGTCATGTATTAGGCCATGCATAAAATATTATCTTCCATATTGTAGGAGTACTCAAAAAATACTCTCTGATCTATATGTAGTAAAACTAATATTACTAACAAAACCAAAAAAAAAAATTCTTTATAGCTGGAAATTTAAAAACTTCTTATTAAATACTTCTTGGGTTAAAGACAAAATATAGACTAAAATTGCATAAATTTTAAAAAATGATGATAATAAAAACACTATCTATCAAAATCTATGGGATGCATTTAAAAGCAGTGATTAGAAGAACTTATTGCACTAAAATCTTCGGTCAATAAATATGAAAGAATGAAAAATATGAATAAAATGCCCAGATCATAAAACTAGAAATAGAAGAACAAAATAAGCCAGAGAGCACAAAGAAAGAATAAACGTAAACCGAGGGCAATGGGTTAGAGAAGAGAAAGACAATAGATCTAATCAATAAATCGAAATTCTATTTTTTGAAAAAATTATAAAATAGACAAATCACTAGAACTTGGCTTTGAAAAAGGTAGAAAATACAAACACAAAAAATAATAAATGATGAGGGGGAAGTAGTCATTGAATCAGTGGAAATTTAAAAACAATCATAAGTGTCTACTTACAGACTTATTTGCAAATAAATTTGAAAACCTAGATGAAGTGGATAATTTCCTAGAGAAATACAGATTACCAAAATTGACTGTATATTTTAGAGTTTCAAAATACTAATTTCTGTAGAAGAAATGGAGAAAATTATTAAGAAACTACCAAACCAAAAGTACCAGGGCGAGATGGTTTCACAGGAGACTGAGCAAATCTTCAAAGAGCAGATAGTCTCGACGCTCTATCAGTTATTCCGGAACACTGAAAGAAGGAAAACTTCCTTACACCCTTTTTGAACAGACTTTTTGAAGTAAAGCATTGACACCAAAACTAGACAAATACAATAAAATAAAATTTCAGATCAATATACTTATAAATATCGATGTAAAAATACTAAATAAAATATTATCAAAGAAAATATAATACCTAATGAGAAAATAGTACACCATTAACAATTTGGATTTATTATACAAATGCAAATTTTGAAGTCTATATTATACATCACATTAATAGATCTGAAAATAAGTTACACAATTTTATCCACACATATTCAAAAGAAATTTGACAAAATTAAACACTCATAATTAAAAAAAAAAAAAACTTGAATGAAAAGAAAACATCATAAAAATGCCCAAACTGATAAACTGGGTGAAAATATTTATAATGGAAAAAATAAAATCTGCTAGAAAAATGTAAAAAATACATGAAAGAGACAAATTAGGGAAAAAAGGTGCATAAATAAATGATCCTCAAATGTATGAAGAAATATTCAAAGTCACTCTTAATTGGATAAATATAAATTAAAACAACATTAAATTACATTTATAATGTATCCAACCAGTAGAAATTATAGAATGTGACAACACATTGTGTGGTAAGGCTGTGGGGACACAAGCACTCATATATTGTTGATGGGTTTGCAAATTGATGCAAAATTTGGAGGGGAATTTGACAAGAACTAAAAACTTATTTACATATTAACCTTCTTATCTAGTAATATATCATCTAGGAATCTACTTAAATACACACCTCTGACAATGTGAAAATACATATGCACAAGGTTATTCACGTCAATGCTGTTTGTAATAGCAAATATATTGGAAAAAACCTAAATGTCCATACTGAGAGAGTGATAGAATGTATTATGTTACACCCACACTATGCAGCTATTAAAAAGGAGAAGACATCTAGGAATGGATGTGGAGTTATTTTTTGACATACTACTGAGTGAAAGAATCAAAATGGAAAGTAATATTGATGATATGCTTCTCCTCATGTTAGAAATTAGGATATCTGCTCATCTGTGCAGAAGGAATTCACAAAAGATAAATCATAAAATTAAGTAAGTAATTACCTACGGAGAATGACCGTTAAAGGGGTTGGAAAAAAGAAGGAATGGATCTAGGTTGGTGGGACTAAAGGGGGAGCAAGACTTCTTGAGGCCTTTTGGTAGGGCTGGAGGTAAGCAAGGTGCCTGGGGTCCTTAAATTTTGCCTTCTAGATGCCTGACATATTTCAGTATAGCCCTCCTGACTTTTTGTATAGCATTGACTCTTGGAGCCATAGTAATATTTTACATACATACATATATACATACATCATACATGTATAGAATCACTCCGGATTTAGAGGAACCCAAGATGGAATACAAACAATAACAAATAAACCTATTTAATTACAAATGAATAATATAATCACACTGACTAAGGTGGGAAAATAAGAAGTAACCTAAAGCTAAAACCAAAAATAACTGCGCATAAATACTGTACCATAGTTAATAAATCTGTTTTGCATAGTGATATGGTCAGTGATTCTGTACCTACTTTATATGCATACTACAATTAAACAAATAAGTAAATAGATGATAGAAAATGAGTCAGTTTTTACCTGTTAAAGAAAGAAGCTACAAATAAGGGAAAGGGAAGACTAGAGTGAACCTTGTGATGCTGGATTAGAATCAGAGATGTCAGTATGGAATCATGATTTTTAATATACATATATTATCCAGATAAATAAATATACATGTATGTGTATATACATTTGTATACATGCATATGTTTCTTAGCTTTTCCCAGTGAGAGTACCCAGATGCAATGACTTTTGAGTAGCAATGAGCACACCAAAGCCTAGGTTTCTATTTTTTTTTTTTTTTTTGAGGAAGATTAGCCCTGAGCTAACTGCTGCCAATCTTCCTCTTTTTGCTGAGGAAGACTGGCCCTGAGCTAACATCCATGCCCATCTTCCTCTACTTTGTACGTGGGACGCCTACCACAGCATGGCTTTTTTGCCAAGAGATGCCATGTCCACACTCGGGATCCAAACCAGCGAACCCCAGACCACAGAGAAGTGGAATGTGTGAACTTAACCACTGTGCCACAGGCCAGCCCCAAGGCCAAGTTTCTAAACTCCATTTTCCAATTAAAGGAACAAGGGCTCCTTTGAGGTGAGTTTGATAGTAGGGCTGGGACAGGGGGAAATAGGAGTCTGGAACATCTTACGATGCCAGATAACAAAGTGCCCAAAAATGATGGCGGCAGGTTAAAAGACACAGTGTGCAACCAAATAGAGCTCTCAATAGCCAAAGTTGTAACAATCTGAGGAACAAAATAACAGTATTGAATTATATCCATAGGATAAAATAAATAGTAACGAGTCCATACTGATGTATATACCTGCAAGTATCCATCCAAACGTGTGTGTACATGTGTCAAAGAGAGAGAAGGGGGGTTAAGCTCACATGTTCGCTTCTTGGCGGTCCTGGGTTCGCCAGTTCGGATCCCAGGTGTGGACATGGCACCGCTTGGCAAAAAGCCATGCTGTGGTAGGCACCCCACATATAAAGTAGAGGAAGATGGGCATGGATGTTAGCTCAGGGCCAGTCTTCCTCAGCAAAAAGAGGAGGATTGGCAGCAGTTAGCTCAGGGCTAAACTTCCTCAAAAAAAAAAAAAAAAAAAAGAGAGAAGAAACAGCTCTTCAATGCACAAGAATTCCAATTAATAAATGTAACAAGAATGAGAAAGACACAAAATCAACCATTAAACAAACCCAACAGAAGTAATTGATGCAGGCATGATTCACCAACGGATGATAAAATCCAGGCAAAAACTTGAAGAGAAACAGGATATTAACAGTCTCAAAGTATCTTTCTCAAGATACTTGTGTATTACAAAAGGAAAAATAGTGACTTTATAATGGAGAAACCCAGCAGATACAACCTTAACAAAGTAATCAAGATTAACATCACTAGTAAAAGACATATTGACATCAGGTAACCCCTGATATGATGCACCAAGAAGGATGTAACAGAATTCATGTGATATTCTTCCTCGAAATATATAACCTCGACCTAATCATGAGAAAACATTGGCATACCCAAACTGAGAGACAATCTATAAAATAACAGACCAGAATTCTTCAAAGATGTGGAGATCATGAAAGACAAGGAAAGAATGAGGAGCTGTCAGAGGGGAGAAGGTTAAGCAGACAAACACTTCAATGCCATGCTGGATTGTAAAACCGAAAAGTACTATGGGGAAAAACTAGTGAAATTCTGATAATGTCTGTAGTTTAGTTAATGGTGTTATACTAATCTTAATTACCTGATTTTGATAACTGTATTATGGTATTTTAAATTGTTGCCACCACGGGAAGCTGGATAAAGACTGTGCAGAAATTCCCTATACGATTTTGACAACATGTTTATAAGTCTAATATTACTGCAACATATAGAGTTTAAAAAAATGAATGGAAGTTCAGTAACCTGTGGGATAATATCAAGCAGTTTAATGTTTATGTAATTAGAATGTTGGCTGAAGAGAGGACACAGAATAGGACACAAAATAATCTGTGAAGTAATATGGCAAAAATTTCCCTAAATTGATGGAAAACATCAGCTTACAAATCCAGGATGTCCAACAGAGCCCAAGCAAGTGAAGTCAAAGAAGGCTGTGCATAGACACACCCTATACTTAGGATGCCACAGTTAAACTGCTGAAAACCAAAGCATCTCAATATGGAATGAAATTTATGTTCGGCTTTCCAATTATTTCCTACCGCTTGTCATTAATATCGTATGGGGGAAAATGACATGTTGCATACTTTTAAAAGAAATTCTGAAAGACGGTTTGATGGATTCTTTGTGACACTTTTTGGCACAGATTCCCAACTTCCTGCCAGTCTGGGTTGTCTTTTTAAACTCTCATTAGCCACTCAAATTTTTCTAAAGCTACGTGACAGGTAACATAATAGCATCTTGGCTGCATGCTCGGGACTGTACTTTTCGATGTTTCTTGCATCAGGAATTCTTGTGTTTTTCTGTTACTTAGCTGGGATATTTATAATTGGATTACTTAGTGACATGAAAAACAACAATTTACCTAAATCTTGTCTCTTATTTTTCTGCAAGAGTCCTTCTTTTCCCAAATTTTCTTCATCCAGTCCATTGTGACATTTTTCCTCCTTAACTTATTATATGCTACATTTATTCTGTTAGCATCTTTTATTTCACTCATTCCAAAGAATTAAAATGTTATTGAGAAAAAGGAAACCAAAAACAAAAGCTCAAATGACTATAAGAAATTTATTGTGAACACATAAGAGATTAATTCCTCTAAATCCATGGAGGAATTTTGAACCGTACACTAACTCATTCATTATCCACTCCCACTCCCCTTAAAGGCTGGAAATATGCCCAATAAACCTAAAGTAAGTCATCTTAATTACTGACCTTTTTTTATTGACCATATTTTGCAATTTGTCTTTCTCTTAATATTTCTGATCCCCTTGATTCTATGTGATTCACCTGTTTTTTGTTTTTTTTTTTTTGTCCCATTTCTGGTCTATAATGATGATCAGTTTTTGGTTTTTTGAATATTTATCACTCTCGTTCCAAGATTTCATCGAACATTTCTTGAACCCATGAGTCTGATCCATAACGTGAGAAGTTGGTAACCTGACTCTGTATCCATAGGCAGGCAAGATTCACAATTATAGTACAAAGACACAGAGAACATTTGTGACAAATATTAAGGGGAACAGTGTGTGACTCAGCATTTTATGGTAGGTGTGTGATCGAGCTAAGTACTACTTCACGCTTTCCTTGAGTTGTATTTCAATTGCAAATCAGAGTTTAACAATGTATCACACTTAAAAAGAAAGCTTTAAACTATATTTAGATGTACGGATGCACCCAAAGGTAGTCACAGTAGAACTATCCTCCATGAGTAATTTGGGCGCTGTCATTTCTTACTGGTTATAGGAAATGTGCCAAATGCTTAGTCCTTATCTCTGGCAGACTTCAGGAGAAATGCAAATACAAGCTACAGCCAGCTCCTCAAATTTGACAGAGGAAAATCCACAGCTCTATGACTCTGGACTTCTGCCATAAGCAGTCTCGAATAAACAACTCTGAACTTAAGATATACAGACACATTGAAATTCAAATGATGGCTTCGAGTTGCAAGGTTCATTTAAACACCCCAGGAGGAAACATGTTTAGCTGTGGCCCCAACCCTTTAACTTAGATTCTGTGGGGCCACTGCCTCTCTATATCCAATTTAACCCTAAAGTAACTCTCCTTGTTCTGTGTATTAAGATTATGTGATTTAAAAAATATATTTAAAGGAAAACAATAATAAATAAGTTGTTGATAATAGAAAACATTTTCCTCTAAAATTATTAATTAGGCAAAAACTCTACAATATAAAGGCATATGAATTGATTTCTTTTACTTAAGGACAAAATAATGTTTCCTTGATTCATATTTGTTACATCTGCCAGAGATTTCTCCTGTTTGTTAAAAACAGAAGAGGAAAACTAATGTGTTACCTCCATTAAGAGTCATAAATAAGGTGATTGTATCACTTATGGTCCAAACCAGAACACTTTTGAGAATGATGAAAATTACTCTAGAATAAAATCTTCTAAACTGAAACTGTCCTGAGCAAATGAAGCATATGGTTTCTTGAGTTTTGGAGGATGTGTATGTACTGACTTCTCCTCTCACTGGTGATAAACCTATACAACCAACCCGCCCACTCTCACAAATGGACTAGTGTTTTAAATAAAACAAATAACATGGATCCCTGTTATTTTTATTGACTCAGTCTTATGAAGTTGTTTTAAATTATTCTCATTTTCTATGGTTTTGAAGGATAATTTGGCAATTACTTCTTGGTTTCTGAAGTTCATCATCTATTTAGATTTCATCTAAGTAATGAGAACAAAGATCAGATTTAACAAAAGTTTAATTTGGATTCAGCTCAAATTTATTTACGTGGAATTAGAAGGGAAATTAGGAGGCAAATTTACTTACATGGAATTAGGAGGGATAGAGTTTTATTCCCAAATAACATATTTTATAGCTAGTCCTCCCAACAATTTCTAATGCTCAATGAACTCTATCACTGCAATGATTTTTAGTGTAGTAGATATTTCACGGTGTTTCCTTGAAGGTATTTATTTAAAACCACGTGTATTTATTTTTGGTACCTCACAATTATTGGAAGAATAGTCTTAGGGCTAATATTTCATTGGAAAAGTCTAGGTGGCTGCCATACATTTGAGTAAGTCACATGATCCTTTTGGTGATAGTGGTGCAGAGCAGACTTGTAACATTCAGTGTGGCTTCTATAGTCCTTTCCTAGGCAGTCTTTGTGCCTTTTGAGAATGGAGCCAAAATAAAATTTCTTCCAAGGGTTCCTTTATTTGTCAACCTTCATCATAACACCCAAAATTACTTGAGATTATTGGCTATTACATTCAGATTTATTAAAATTTGATTCCAATTCTAGGTGGGAAAATGATTATTTCTGTCTCAAGACATGAAAAAGAGAAATGAATTACTATTATTATTGCATCTAATAGGTATATAATATCCATGAATCTCCCATAATTCATCATTCCATTCTTTAACAGGGTTTGAATTGCAAAATAACTGATACTCTAGCCCCTGTTGTGATTCCATGGGCCCACTGCAAAGTAGAGGCTGTCCTGGGTCTAATTAAGTAATTATGCGACTGCTCTCTTTCAGTTTCATCTTTGGTTCCAGGGACGTACTTCGTAAGAACAGAGCCTCATTTCCTATTTCAAGAGAGGATGTTCGGGAAAGTTTTACTTCCTTTCCCAATGCCCACATTTTCAGGCAACATCTTTATTCTTTCCAATGTGTATACTTTTATTTTATATGATCATGTGTTTTTGCCCACAAGATGCCATTTATGCCTCATCTTATATGCGAAAAAATTTTTTAAAAACTTGAAATTATTCTCAACTTAATGTTCTCACTCCAGATCAATCTAATTGTAGGAAAAGTAATTTACCTCCCAAATAAAATTCTAACTAGAAAACTCCCACATTGTGAAGAATTTACCATTTCTTATTCTAAATATAAATTACTATGTGCCGGCTGATTTTTTGCTCCACTCTTTTGGCATCTTGTGATTCATATCAAGATCTGTCTTGAAATGAAAAATTCTGAGGACAAAGAAAGTATTTTCAACTTGCTTTGGACAGTACTAAAACTGCCACTAAGTGCAGTTTTGAGGATTAAATGTATTTTGGGTTCAGGAAAATAATGTGTCCCCTGAGGTCAATTCTATGCCCCCAGTGATTGGCAACGCTACCAGACTTAATGTTCTTTTGTTTTGTTTTGTTTTTCAGTTCCTTCCTACAACGGATGCTTAATACAATCTGAAATGTATCTAATTGTTGCTTTCATTTTTCATTGAACAAGTTGCCTTACAAATTGTCCATATTATATTTTCCCATAGTTGTGAAATTAAATTTACTCTTTGGAGAAATGCTCAACAGTTTACTAACCCTGGACAAGATACTGTACTACGTAAAGTCGTACTACAAGTCTGTGTCAGGGGAGGGGACTGAAAGCAGAGCATGGCTACCAGTGCTGAAGCTACAGAGGTTTCAGCATGAGAAAGGTAGTAAATTGGTGACTTTGGTGACCTGAAAGGCTGGAATGAGTGCACTTTCTGTCTAATGCACCTATTGAATTATGTCTAAAATATTTTATTTCTCGTAGAAGATGGTTTCAGTTATACACAGCACTTACACATGTACTGTAGTCCCACTGCAAATTAAAGGTAGTTATGCTGCACCTCAGCGGCATAAGGTAGTTCACGTACTTGCCAGAATGGGTGATACACAGGCACCTCTCAGGTGTCGGTGTCTATAGAGAGCTCTCAGCCTACGTGTGTGATTTTTCTCATCTTGGCTCACACTTCTAAATGCAAATCCAACACTCAGGGACATTGTGAATTTACGACCCCCAGGAGATCTGTTAATTCTGTGGACAAGGATTATGCTTCTTCATGAATTCCTCTTTTTAATGAGGAGAAATGATACAATACAAGAAATGAGGGTATAATTTAATTAAAGTAATTTGTATGAGGTTTGATTCAGTTTTCAAAATGAGATTCTAATACCTATTTTATTTCAGTTTCATCTTTCCACATTTAAAACGGTATCTAGAAATAAACTTTATTTAATGAATGAAAACAGATGAATTCCTTCATTTGCTGACTGCCTGGTAATAACTGAGGGATGGATGAAGTAAGATTGTAATGATGCTAATGCCAATTATAGAATTACTTTCTTAAAAAATACGTGAATTAAAACACGTCTCCCTTTGTTCACTTTGACCTACATTTTTGGAACTGTGGAAATCTTAGTTTGGTAATTAAGTAGAATTTCATTAGATAGAGAAACAGGAGTTTAAATGTGAGTGGATTATTCTCATTCCAGTAACTACAATGATAAACTTAAATCCACAGTCACTGTATTGTCTTTTGCTGGGAAAGATTCACACTGAGCTGACATTTATTGCCAATCTTCCTCTTTTTTTTCCATCCCCAAAGCCCCAGTACATAGTTGTATATTCTATTTGTAGGTCCTTCTAGTTCTTCTATGTGAGCCGCTGCCACAGCATGGCTACTGACAGACGCATTTTGTGGTTCCACACCCAGGGGCTGAACCTGGGCCACTGAGGCAGTGCATGCCGAACTTTAACCATCAGGATTGGCTCATGCATTGTCTTAAAGAAAATATTTCCATCCATTATGTGGCAAAACCGTATCTCTTGTAGACTTTAGATTGACATCATTTTCTTGAATTTAATGGGAAGGCTGTATGTGGCAAAATTCTACAACCTGTTTTGTTGTCAAGACATGCAGCTCACTTCTCCAGTGACAGATGGATTTAATATTAAAAACAAAACTGAGCCTTTTCTTTATTCTTTATGGCTGTCAATAGTCTCCACGTTCTCTAAAGGATGGGGCTCTGTGTCCGCTCTGTTTTAAGTTGCCCTGTTACCTAACCTTCTACATGAGAGCTACCTTACATCATCTGAAAAACTACAGTGTGATGATGAAACTATGGAATAATTGAGTACGCTTTCTAATAGCTACTCATGATGAAAATAATGAGCACCAAGTTTTAAAATAATAGTTTGTATATAAATGGATTAATGATATAGCATTATTTATAATCCAGATTAGATTATAATCCTTTTTTCTCACATATGCTGATGAATAATTGATAACTGTATAGGAACATGGCCAACTGGTGTTGGAACTCACAAATCAATAAGCTTGGCTGATTTTTAGAACTCTTTCACAAAATTTAGGTCTTAAACTGCTATTTTAATTCAGTTTAACAAACATTGTTTTGTGAGTGACTAGGTGACTTTGGTGATACTAAAACGCAGCTTCCCAAATTGTTATTGCTTCCTATTTCCGGGTATCCACATAGATTTCTTCATCTGTGGAGAAAGAGGGATGAAATTGGCTTCTTAGAAAATTTGAAGTTGCCCTGCTGTGCTGAGTACTGGCAGCTACCAGCACATCATTAAAGTGCTAAATTTAAAAATATCAAAACTCAATTACCATGCATGACAGAGGCCTGCAGCAATGTGAGTCTTAAGCAAGCAAACAAAAATAAACAATACCCTAAATCTGCAAATAATAAATTTACCATTAATATAATAGTATATTTCTATGATTCACTCCTATTCTTCACACTTCCTGATGAGGTGTCCTCTTGCCTTCTCCCCTAAATCCTTTTTCATTCACTCATTCTGTTTATACTTGCATTAAGTTTATAGCAGCTGTATTCATTCTCATGTCATATTATACTGATGAAGGGCATTTCCATAAAGATGAGTGAACACCTCCTTGCATTTTTAACTACTATGACCTTTGAGAAGGCATTATACCAGTTTGGGAGGTTGAACTATGGTCTGTCTCTCATTAGTTTTCCATTGTGGTTTGTTAGCATTATTACTATTATAAATCAATCAAAGAATGTGCTATTAATAGAACTGTGCAGGCAAGATGGGTGAATGGCAGTAATTATATGTACCTTTTGTATTAATTACAATCTGCCTGTTTTACATACTCATGAACTCTTAAAACATAGCAAAGAATCTCTAAGGCAACTATCTTTACCCAAAAAGTTTACTGATCGCAATGTCCCACCCCTCTCAATTTATATTTGATAGTACTGGCTTTGTTCTCTTTTACGTGTCTTAATACTGCCTCCTTTAACAGGTCAAGTGATTAGTATATAAGTTTGAGGAAATGAAAATTACTGTCAATATCTTGTTTCATGGACCTTGATCTAGTAGAATAGAAAGAAACATACAGAAATAAAAAACAGTATGAAGAGATGTGGGTTAAGGGCAATGAATAAGATGCACGCAAGAGTTTAGAGTAAAGATAATCTGCTTTACCCTGAGTTAGTCAAGGAGACAAGATTTGAATGGTAGTATGAAGAAATCATAAATTCCACCCAGAGATTTAGATGCATGGGTGTGATAAGAAGGTTGAGGGTCGAGGCAGGAGATGTTAAGGGTATTTCTTGCCAATGCAATGTGATGAACTTGTTCCTCGAGATGTGAAATAACAGGATGATCAATCACTCAACATGTATTTAATGAGTGACTACTATAGATGCCTACCAATTCTGCTAAAGCCAGAGAATCTAGGAGATATATATATATATATATATATGTATATATATATTTGGGAAAATGCCAAAAAAAAAATCAACAAAACTTTATTGCTGGCTCTGAGATTATATTTCATAGTTCAAGATAGAGTTATATTCTGTTGCATTTTCAGCCCTTAAACCACATCAAAGTGTTTCACTGATCATCCTTTATTATTTTAACAAATAACGCATAAGTAGTTTATTAAAAATATTAAAATGCCTGTTATAGAGAATTTAATAGAGATTAAAAATCAAATATATAATAATAAATAATAATCCAACAGAGGCATCTACAACATATGTTTATAGTACATTCCCAGCTATGTTTTTAATTATTTAATTTTTGTACAATTAATATGCAAAACATCCAGTTTTATACTCTGTTTTTTAAATGCTTATTTTGGGATTATTGTCCTGTGACATTCATGTTTTAATCAACTTAAATTAACCAATTAAATTAACAAATTTTGTTATTAAATCATATGGCGTGCAATTTACTGAAGCATCACCTGTGGTTGAGCATTTAAGTTGCTTCCTAATTGTTAGACTTTCCTACCACTTATCTATCTTCTGGTGAGATCTTTATTACTAACATCTTTGTGTGTATTTCTACATTTCCTCTTGGTATGAATATCTAAATGTGACATTAAATTAAAAAATACACCTCAATTTACATTTCCATTGGATATAAATTAGAAAGCATCCACATTTAACATATCTAATGCAGTCTCAGTTTAAGCAATACCTTCATTTTTCAAGATCTTTGCTAATTTGATAGATTAAAAATGATATTGTAATGATTTGTTTTTCATTTCTTTCCTTATTGGATTGACATTTCTAGATGTTTATTGGTAATTAATACAAACTGTTTGAAATTTCTGTATAATGACCTTTTCTCAGTTTCTAATTTAGTTATATGAGTTATTTGCATAAGTAATTGGGATCAATTTTCAGTGATATTTTGCATAATATTTTCAACTTTGTCTCTAAGCAATTTCTTACATTAATGTCATGTCTCAAAAAACTCCTTCTTTCATGGTATAATAATTTTTGTCATGTTCTTGTCTTTGTTTTTACAGTTTCTTTTCTTTTAACTTTTAGTAGGTCATTTTTTAGCATTTATTTTGTTTTGGTGAAAACACAAATTAGGTTTTTTTAGTAAAAAGTAAATCCAAAGTTGTGGATTTATTGCAATTTAGGATATCGATCAGTTTTGTATCTAACCTAGTGCTAATAGTTAACATTCTTTCTCCAGTTAAACTCTTTAAAAGTGTTATTCAGAAATGTATGCAAACTCTAGCTTTAGGTGTAACTGTCTTTTATTTTATTGTTTGTAGCAATTTAAGTGGTAACGGTCAGTGCATGAGAGCGCCCCCATCCACGTGTTGTCCAGTCTGCTTTAAGCGGTCAGACTTTTAATTCAGAACCGAATTGATACATGTGAGATTGTAACTACTACTACTTTAGCTTTCGTGACTGCTTGCTGTGTTGTATGGTTTCTCTACACTATGGGCCATTCTAGTGTCCTGTTTTATAAATTGATTACAAACTTTTACAGTAAACTGTTGTGTTGTTTGTCTAATGTTGACTTGTAGAAGATCCCTAGAGTTTGAATACTGGTTCCACAAGAGTTATTTGCTTTGAAAATATCATTTCCCTGTCTGTTGCTTATATTTTTGTATTTTATGATACATTTTGTATAGCAGAAGTTTGATATATTCGAATGTCAGTGTTTTCTTTTATTGTTTATGCTTCGTTGTATTTTGTCTAGGAAATACTCCAGTTTTCAGGTTGTGTGCCTATATTGTTTTTTACAACTTTAAACTTTCCCTTTTACTTTTTTCTGAAAGGACATTTGTATATAGTGTGAGGCAGGGGTATCATATTATTCGATGTGGATTTTCAATGATCATTTTGTATTGATGTTGACTTTTCCTGCTGATTTAAATTGTGAGGTGTGCCTGTAATCGCTCTGCCCCAAACTGTCTTCTACTCTAACTTATACTGCTGGGGTTGGAGTTCTTCAAAGTGCAAGTTTGAATCTCCCTTGCCAGAGGTGTACTTTAGGTTCTGCCATTAGAACACACTGGAAATAATCAGAATGTGGTAGGAAGAGAGAAGATGCTTCTGGCAGTTGCTGGCAGTTGCTTTGATGGGCATAAAGGGCTCCCAGACTCCAGCAGCACAACTGGGCCCCATAGCCCAGCCTAGTTGACACAGAAAATTAACCATGACGGGCCTGAGGCAGTGGCTGCACAGCACTGAAAGGAGACCAGAGGGTGCTGCAAGATGAGGTGGAAGCAGAGTCCATACAATGTAGACCTTTGTATTTCCCTAATGAAAACTACGAGGAATCATTCAATTATTCTAGTCTGCTGGACCTAACAGGCATCTGAAACCAAAATACCCCAAAACAATCGTTGGTTGGCCTTATCCAAGTCTTACAAATCTTTCCTAAAAGTGATCACATCTGCTGTTAAAACCCTGGTCCACACTCTTGCCTGGACAACTGCAACAACCTCTTAATCGGACTGATATTTCGTTCCTGCCATGTTACCTTCCAGCACCCTCGGAACAGCCTGATCTTAGTTTAAAACTGGGTATCAGGGTGAGCCATTTGATGGCTTGAAATCTTCTATTGGTGTCCCATTTCAATTAGGTTAAGCCTGAATTCACGAATGTGATCTCCTTGGCCCTCTATAGTCTGGCTACCCTTAGTTGTCTGACCACAGTTTTCTTTGTTTTCTTCATGCTCTGGCAAAAAGTAAACTCTTTAAAAAAAATCTTTATACTGAGATAAAATTTATGTAACATAAAATTCGCCTTTTTTTTTTCCTGAGGAAGATTTTCCCTGAGCTAACATCCATGCCAATCTTCCTCTATTTTTTGTTTTAGTATGTGGGCCACCAGCACAGCATAGCCACTAATAGAGCTGTGTAGGTTTGCGCCCACAAACTGAACCTAGGCCACTGAAGCAGAGCGTGCTGAACTTAGCCACTAGGCTGCTGGGGCTGGCCCTAAAATTCACTGTTTTAACCAAAGTATACAATTGAGTCTTTTTTAGTATATTCACAATGTTGTGTAACCATCATCACCATCTAATTCCAGAATGTTTTTATCTCACTAAAAGAAAGCCCAGACCCATTAAATAGTCACTTTCCATTGCCCGTTCCACCCCCCAAAAAATCAGAGCAAAACTAATCTAAACTAAAACTTACTATTAGGAAACAACTAAAGAAAGTGTTCTGTTTGCTATAAAACAAGGATGATGATGATCCACCTTGTGTTTGAATAGAGAAATGACATGCTTTGTGACTGGAACATACAACACGGTGGATATGATATAGTTAAGAGCATCCCAAGGTACCCAAACCAGGAAGGTCTTTAGTAGTATTAAAGAGATGCTGTAACAGAGTCTGCTCCTGCTCCTGGAGAAACCCACTTTGAATCTGGAACCTGAGCTGGGATTTTTAATTACGACTAAGCAGAATAGAAGTCCTCCTATTGCCATGGGATACTCCACACACAAAAATACTGAGTGATGCTCCTTCTAAAATTGCTATGTAGTTATTGAACATACTTCAACAGAAAGCTGAACTGCAGAACTGAGTGAAGGCATTCAAAACAGTGCAATCAGCCTGTTTTAGAACATGTTGGAAGAAGAAAATCTCCCTTCATATACTCTAGATAGAAGTTGATGATTAAAAAGTGTGCTTAGCAATGACAGAAATATAATTTAAGTACATACAAGAAAAAAATACAACATAGGAAAAGAAATCAGCTTGTTGAAGGAATAGCATGGGTTCCACAGAGAATCACCAAAACTTGGAGAACAGTGGAGGGATAAAGAAGACACCTGTACTGAATTTAAAGCATAGGCAAAATTCTACCAGTACAAGTTTGCAAATATCCAATCAAGTGGAAAATGTCAATGCTTTACTTCCATAATTCCACTGGTATGTATATTCTTTAAAGAATCTGTTATAAGTGTTCACAAAGAGATGTACAGGGTTATTCATTGCAGCATTGTTCTGGTGGAGTCCACTGATAGGGAGATAAGTAACAATACAGACACGTGATCTAACAACAGTATAAAAATCAGTAGTTGATGGGGCTGGCCCCATGGTGTGATGGTTAAGTTCAGAGTGCTCCGCTTCAGAGGCCTGAGTTCATGGGTTCAGATCCTGGGCATGGACCTACATCATTCACCAGCCACACTGTGGGGGCATCCCACATATGAAGTGGAGGATGATTGGCACAGATGTTAGCTCAGGGCTAATCTTCCTCATAAAAAATAATCAAAAAAATTACATAAATAAAAAAAGTCAGTAGTTGAAATAGATTCCCAACTATGTGTATCAATATGGCATGACTTCAAGAATATTAAGTAAAAATATAACAATGTATAATTTTCATTTAGCAGGGTACCATTTATAAAACTTGAAAATACAAAAATGCTGTAAAAACTTGAAGACTCTATATAAAATATATACCAATTTATGAGAATATCTTCATCTGAAGTGGAGAGGAGAAATGGGACTGAGGAGTGACGCAAAATAGACTTTAATTTCATATCATATCCACAAGATATGAAACATATTAGAATATGTTAACATGTTAAATTGTGGCAGTCGGTAGATGTGTATATGCTGTATTAGTTTGTGGAAATTTAATTATTTAAAATCAATACAAAGATAATTTTAAAAGTAAGGCCCATTGTTGTCTAGGAGTATAAGGCCTTTTAGGAGGAACTATTTAATCAATTACAACACCATTTTTCTACTACATAACATATTTTAACTCATAAAATATTCTCTTTACCTTTTCTAATTTCTGGACTCAAAGATAGTATTGATTTGAAATGAAATGCCAAACTCTTATGTGTCCAATGACCTCTTTAATTCATCTAGCGTGTTGAACTGTATGCAATGTTGACTTAATTTAAAAGTGATTATATAAATCCTAAATTGTTAAAATAGAGGCAAACTTTTAACTATCAGCCCACTTCCTAATTGACGTGTCTATTTTTCCATGTCCTCTATACTGACTTTTCTCAATTATAGAAATATTGGATTAATATAAAACTATGGAGGTGCAGAGAATTTTATTATAATAAAATGTCTTTAAATTTTATAATCTTTGTGTTTGATGTAAAGCTTGGATTCCACATAAGGAGCAAATATTTGCAGATAAAAGTGTAAGGTGTTTTCCTTTCTTTAATCTATCATATAAACTTTGAGGACACAGAGAAAGGGAAAAAAAAGGCTTTAGTCATCAATCACAAAAGGTTTCACGTACTCTATTTATGTAGGCATTATCACACCCATTGCCATCCATAAGATATATTTACCAACGTTGAAGTTTGGAGCAGTACCGCTGACCTAGATTAAAGTTAATTATCTTAATGATGATTTTAAATTACTTGTAGAACGATAATTAGAGAAAAACAGAAAGGACAAAATACTGTAGTTTCAGCTTCTGAATGTGTCGGTGTGCCATCAGACACAGGCATACGGGCCTGTTCGTCGAAGTTCACCCTAGCACAAGGTTTTGAAGCAACTGACTGTCTAACTAACCTAACCCCAACATGCCAATACTACCGTTTGTCTGCAGGAAAATCAAATTAAGAAGGAATTTCTACTAATAGGGTTTCGGGATGTTTGAGAGATTCTAACATATTCATTGGTAAGTGAGGGAGGCCTCGTCTGAATATTTCAAATAGAAAACACTACAGGAAGGTGAGTGTGGCCAACATACAGAGTAAGACTTCACAGTTTGTGAATTAAGATGTTGAGACCTTGCCCTTTAATATTTGTTTGGCAAACGTCAACTGCCTGCAGCATGACTACGACTGGATCTCCCCTCTGAGCGAAGAGGTTAAGGATTTTTTCATCAGTCAGGAAGAGCAAGCCCCGTTTAGGGACTGCTGTAATGATAACTGAAGGACAGGGTCAGATCTGGTGGGAGGAAGGCATGCACCACAGCAGCCATTGACAAACATGAGTAAACGGTCCTCTGGCCGTCTTGGTTTCCAGTTGTCCAATGTTGCCTGTGCTCAGGATTGAATGGCTGACTATTTGTGGGATTTCTTGTTAAATTCATATTGTATGACATAGAAATTTAGGATTTTCTCCAAAGGTAAAATGCAATTGTTTTATAGATATTAATGAATATTTTTGTTAGTGTCTACTTCTTTTTATTGTATGGATCCTTCTTTGAGTTAACCACTTCTAGTCAGCCAAGATAATTAGCGTTGGCTACTCTATGTCATGTCAATTCCAGTCTATATTTTCATTACTACTTTCAACAAAAGCTCTCTAAAATGGAGCTGGGCATGCATGAAGATTTGAAATACTTAAATTTAGTGGTTTGTGTCTTCAACATATTACCTATCTTATCTAATAAGCATTTTCTTTCATAAGCCATTTAATTACCACATTAGTGTTGCAACTGAAATAAATTAGATAAATACACTGAGAAAAACTAACACAAAAGCAAATATTTTATCTCAGATTTTAAATTAGTGAAAGAAAATGAAATTTCAAATAATGAAAAATGCATAATTAAATAGACTGTCAACATATCACATGAGAAAAATATTTTAAAATATGTTTATTATCAAATTTAGCAAGTAAGTTAATGAAAAAAATGATAACAAGAACAATATAATCCCTTAACTCAGAAATAACATTTCTATTTTACCCTAGTATCTGTGTTCAAGTTGCCAATAAAATTAGCACCTTTAGTGTATTAATATCACAATTTTATAAATCTTATGGTGATTAGTGCTAGCAATTCAAGTGCATTATATATCTAAAACAGATAAAATAAGTAGAGAAAGGAGAAACAGCCTTCCTAGAGAAAGGAATTTGTTCAATTCTCTAACTTTACTTTTTACATTAATTTAAACCTGTGGTTTTTATTTTTTTGTTTTTTATTGGGTTTATTTGACAATTATGAATTTTATATATTTAAGGTGTACAATTTGATGATTTCACATATGTATACTTTGTGAAAAAATCAACACATTCAAGCTAATTAATAGCTCCATCATTTCAGATCATTACCACTTTTTTTTGTGATGAGAACACTTGAGATCTACTCTTTTAGCAAATTTCAATTATATGACAAAGTTGTTAATATAGTCGCATCGTTGTCCATTACATCTTCAGAGCATATTCATCTTGCATAAGTGAAACTTTGCACTGCTTGACCAGAATCTTTCCAATTTCTCCTTCCTCCAGCCCCTGGCAACCACAATTCCACTCTCTGCTTCTATGAGTTTGACTATTTTAGGTTCCTCATATAAGTGAGATCTGTGTGGCTTTTAAATATTTGGTTGCAGAGATTCAGAAATACCTAAGCCTGTTTATAATATAGATACAGATAATTTAGAAAATTATCACTTCATTAGGATGTGAAGAGTGTGCTGGTAATAATCTTAAGGAAAATTTTCTTGAATACTTCAATTCCAAGAATGATATAATTTAATACAAAAATAACTTTATGGTGTAATTAAATACCGTGTAATTCAAATTTACACATTTGAAATAAGCTAACAAAAAGATATTAAGAAGAAAACATAAAACATAAGAGGATGAATTTGGAAAAGAAATTGAAAAAATAATTCAAGTAAGGGAAATTACATGAATTTGTTAACCTTGGGGATAGAAGTCTATAAAGTATTAATTCTTTCCTCAAGGCTCTTAACTTGTTTTATTTTTTTGTCATTATCGTCACATCATATCAAGGGTACATGCAATCAGCATGGCTTATCACTTTTTAAAATTGTAGTAAGATATACGTAACATGAAATTTACCATTTTAATCATTTTACGTGTGTAGTTCTGTGGCATTAAGCACATTCACAGTGTTGTGCAACCATCACCACCATCCATCTCCAGAACTGTTTCAATTTCCTCAACTGAAACTCTGTACCCAATAAACGCTAGGTCCTCAATCTCCTTTCCACCTATTTTTTAAAATGTGTTTTTCTGAAAGTCGATCTTTGAATATTTACCTTAGAAATGAATAGATAGACCTATTCAATACAGCCACATAAACTTAAAATGTTGTCATAACTTGGGTGAAATTCTATTAGAGAAATAATATTAGTTTATACAATGCATATGATTCTATTACTTGTAGTAATAGTAGGGCATTATATACACGCACACACACATATATACATATATACACTCACAGTAAAATAATCTGGTAACTGAATTAATGTTCCATAGTTTTCACCAATAAGACTTTTTATAAGAAACCTCTTGATTCAGAAATAGCATTCTGGTTGAACATTGAAAATAATATCCTCCTAGATTTTAAAAGTTTCACAAGTTATTTTCTAGGTGTTCTTTTATTAATTGCTTATTTTCATAAATAATAAAATTATCTATCCTTAATGCATATTGATTTAGGCTTTCCTTTTAGTATTCCATCTCTTAAAAAGGCATTTATAGTTTTGACAATTTATTAAAATTACATAGTTGGCTGGAGTTTATAATCACGTGAAGAGTTTATGTTTGCATCTTGCTTCATTCAAGCATTTTAACTGGTAGATATGATACTCTATTTTTAATTAATTAATAATTATTTCTAAATACTTTTATTGCCCCTTTCCTGTCTTCTTTTTTCAAAATTACATACTAGTCAATTAGAGATAAGTATTTTTTGGTGGGCGTTCCTCCATTGCACGATCTCAAAGTGTAATTGCAGGACTTTAGTGTTAAACTCACATTACGTATTTTTGTATTTAATAATATTGTTCATTTGGTGATATTCAGCGGTGCATTTGCAAAATCCAGGTATATCAGTAAATATATATATTTTTTTCCTAAATATTCTCTATTTTTCTACTTGATATATACTAAAATGCTTCCAAAAAAACAAGTGATTTCAAAGGAACAAAAACAAAAAAAACCTCACTGTTAAATTTTCGTCACATAGGTCTCCTTCACAGTAAGCGAATCAAGGCATTTTCCAGTATCGTTAAACACGTGGCTACTTGCATTGTATTACTTAAAAATACCTCTTTTCTGCATAATTCTTGTGCCATAGTTCATAGTATAGAAATAACTTATCAGAGTAGGGCTTTTTAATTAATTACAGCATGAAGTGCTTAGTGAAGGATAATAACAGTGCTTCAAGCCCTATCCTGGCCAGTTAGAAGCATGTCCCGGAATTCTGTCCACAGGCAACAAGTCAGACCCTTGGTAGAACTTATGAGGACAGGAGCAACAATTAAAGAGAATCACCTCTTGGTGGCATAGTAGCAACTAACAAAATACCTGCCATCACTTCCCTCCCAAAACAAAGGAAAATATATTCAATGTTCAATTCTCATTTTTTTCAGATTTAAATCACTAATTTTTCCCCAGTTAGACATTTGAGAAACAAGGAGATCATTGCCCATAATTTGATAATTTGTTTCTATGCTGTTCAATTTGGACATCTGTTTATATATTCTAAATATAAGCCCTTTATCAGTTATGTGGTTTACAAATATTTTCTCCTAGTTTGTAGCTTGTCTTTTCATCCTCTATCAGGTTCTTTTGCAGACCAAAAGGTTTTAATTTTGATGATGTCTAATTTATCAGTTTTTCCTTATGGATCATTCTTTTGGTGTCAAGTCTAAAAATTCACTGCCTAGTTACAGATCTACATAAATCTACAGATTTTCTCCTTAATTTTTTCAGAAGTTTAAAGTTTTGTATTTCAGTCATGACTCATTTTGAGTTCATTTTTGTGTAAGATGTGAGGTTTAAGTTAATGTTCACTTTTATTTGTTTGCTGACGTCCAATTGTTCTAGAGCCGTTTGTGGAAAAGGCTATATATCTTTTCTTCATTGAATTTCTGTTACATTTTTGCAAAAGCAGTTGGACGTGTTTATGTGGGTCTATTCCTGGATTTTTTGTTCTGTTTTATCGATCGTGTTTCTATCCCTCAGCCACTACTATCTGTCTTGACTACTGTACTGAATAGCAGGCTTTAAAACCAGACTGATTATTCTCACTTTCTTTCTTTTTCTCTTGTTTTAGCTATTTTAGGTCTTACGCCTTTCCATTTGAATTTTAGAATTAGTTTCTCTCAATCTACAAAAACTTCGCTGGAGTTTTGATAGAATTACATTAACTCCATAAATTGATTTGGAGACAACTGACATTTTTACCATGTTGAGTCCATGAATACAGTATGTCTCTCCATTGATATGTCTTATTTGATTTCTTTCAAAAGAATTTGTAATTTTCAGCATACAGATCTATAAATGTTCCGTTAATTTTATACCTAAGTGTTTCATTTTCTTTGGAGTAATTGTAAATGTGTTTGCATTTCAAATTTGGTTTTCCTCCTTCATTGTTAGTATATTGAATTGAAATTGAATTTTGGACTTAATATTGTGTCCTGAAACCTTGCTGAACTTACTAGTTTTAGGAGTATTTTTGTAGATTCCCTGGGATATTCTATGTGCACAATCATATAACCTGCAAATAAGAACAGTTTTACCTCTTCCTTTCCAATCTTACTTCATTTTCATGCCTGATTACAGTGGCTAGAATCTTAGGTATGATGTTGAATAAGAGCGATGAGAACAGACATCCTTACCTTGTTCCTGGTTTTACAGGGAAAGCATTCAGTCTTTCATTAGTAAGTACGGACACACGTTGCTTAACTGACAGTGATATGTTCTGAGAAATGCATCCTTAGGTAATTTTTTTGTTGTGTAAACATCATAGAATGTACTTACCCAAATCTAGATGGTATAGCCTACTATACACCTAGGCTATATGCTTCTAATCTTATGGGACCATCATTGTATATGCGCTTCCTCATTGACTGAAATGTTCTGCTGAGTGTGACTGTATGATGTTAGCTGTAGGTTTTTTGCACATGCTCTTTATCAAGTTGAGGTAGTTCTCCATTATTCTTGCTCAAAGTTTTTATCATGAATGCTACTGAATTTTGTCAAATTCTTTTTCTGCACCAATTGGTATTATCAAATAATTTTTCTTCTTTTGCTTATTACTATGGTAAATTACGGTGATTGGTCTTAAAATGTTGAATGAGCTTATTTCTCCACCTCTGAGCTGACCCATTAACCAGTGATAGAAGTGACTCTTGCCACTGATGTCACATGAACAAGTCCGGGACAACCTGTGGGATGAAAGAGATTACATAGACTAGAGACATAGCATCCCACCTGTGGCTCCCCTAGGAAGGCCAAATCCCACTTGATCTAGCAGCTGTTGGAGGATACATGTGAACTTAACCAGACCAAAAGAATTGCCCACTGACCTGAAGACTCCTGAGCTAATAAATGCTCATTGCTTCAAGCCACTGAGTTATTTTGGGTGGTCAGGTTAAGTCTCACTGGGAGGTGACATCAGACCAAAGACTCCTACATTGTGTTCAAAGTGTTTTTTGAAATATTTTGTGAAATATGGCAAAACCAACTATAGGACACACAAAATGAACAAGTCAAATTTCCATTGGAAATTTATCAATGTATATTGATCTGTGATTAAAATTGTAGAAAATAAATACATTAACAAGTCTGGCAGGAAATCAGCTAATGTTTAGTTTTTGTCTTTCTTTAATTTTATTGAATGAGTATTATTTTTATATTAAAATGTTCTCATCTAATTGCATGGAGACCATATTTAGTTGATTTAATTGATTTCATATAAAACTAATCAGTACAAATTCATAGCATGACACTATGTTTAAAAATGTACACATGTGAGGAATAATAAATTGAGCTTAGAAAATAGAAATTTAGGATTCAATCAATGGAATTATAGTTTATTGTTATCTGGATAGACCACAACTAAGATGTAGTATTTAGTTCTGTATATTGCTAATAGCTTTTAAAAATAGCCTTTCTATAAAAATTTGAGTACCTAATGTGCTCTAGCCAATCCGTCTTCTAGGTGTGCAAAACAAAACAAAATGTCCTTGTTCTCAAGATTCCCATGGTCTATTGTGATGTTGGGTAGAAATACAGATCTTTATTTGTAAAACAATATGAAGAGAATATAGAATAATATTTTTTATAAATTTTAATCAGGGTTTAGTCCCTGGGTAACATGAGTAGAATGAACCTGTATACTCTCATATAAATAACTTTTGGAAAGTGTGGAAATAGTTAATATGAATTTTGAAGATTGGCAATTGCCTTACAATTTAAAATGTGTTCACATGGAAGAAAACTTATACTATGTAACTCTAGCAGTTGGAAATTTATGTAATTTTTTTTTCTGTGATTAAGTACAAAGGTGTTCTGGGAGATCCATTAGGCCTCAACATAATAGAAGATATTTCGAACAGTTAGAATGTTCCCAGACTGATTAGACCACTGCTCAAGAAAGTGGGCGCTCTGACAATGGAAATGTTCAAAGAGAAACTGAATCATCTTCTAACAGACAAATTACACATCGACTGATCTGTGTCGGGCTAGTGCTTAGGCCAAGATTCATCAAAAGACTATTCTAATTCATAAATTTCATAAATCTGGCAGAGCCTTGCAGGGAATCTATTGTATTGTTTATCATAAACTAAAAAGCCCAGAAACGAATTATTAAATGAGTGCCATCTGGCCAGCCCCATGGTTAAGTTCACGTGCTCTGCTGTGGTGGCCCAGAGTTTGGATCCTGGGCGTGGACATGGCACTGCTCGTCAGGTCAGGTTGAGGCACGTCCCACATGCCACAACTGGAAGGACCCACAGCTAAGATATGCAACTGCATGGCGGGGGGTGGGGGGGGGGGGGGGGGCGTTGGGGAGATAAAGCAGGAAAAAAAAAGATTGGCAACAGTTGTTAGCTCAGGTGCCAATCTTTAAAAAAGAAAAGAAAAAAATAAATGAGTGCCATTAAATGTATCATATGATATTAAGAATGACAAAAACAAAATGTACCTTAGGAAAAAAATACGAATGTTGAATAACATTTTAAGTCAACAGGTTGATAAGAGAGTTGTTAAATATTGTCAATTCTGATCTTTGTTCCTTCTTTCAACTCACTTAGGAAAAGTAAATGCATGATCAACACCAAATTGGAGTTTTGAAAAAGTTTAGTCAGGAAGATAATTAAACTGACCTGAGAAAGAGGAAAGAAACCAACCCGGTGTATTTATTTTAGTATTTTTCTTATGCTTTTACATATGTAGATATTTACAGATGCACACAAATAAATATTTTTGTTTGTTCAAATTTTATTTTCATAATAATATGGGTATACTGTATACATTTGTTTGCAACTTTTTGACATAATTTAACAAAATATCATGAACAAAATTTCAGTTGGGCAGAAGGAGTGACAGTTATTTTATTTGTCTATATAATATTATGAGAAGACAAATATGACTCTGTAGATACAATTCCCCAACAATCACTTGTTCCTTTTTTCCTACTGAAAACGTACCAAGCCGCAGTGTTTCTGTTGGTATGAGTTCCAAATTGGGATTACATGGTCATTAGTGTATATGCATTTTTAATTTTCAGTATTATTTCCATTTGTTTTAAGAATGTTTTAAGATTTTAATTAATCCACAGAACACCTTTGCATAGGTCCATCTGCCTTTTTTCTTCCTTCAACAGACCACACAGTAGACTAAAGCCAACACAGAATTTGGGATCTGAGCACCATCATAAGTTTGGGGACACTATTTTTTTTTTTCTGCTTTATCTCCCCAAACCCCCACTGTACGCAGTTGCATATCTTAGTTGCAGGTCCTTCTAGTTGTGGGAGGGGACACTATTTTTAATGAAGATTGTTGACTTGCTCAGGTTCAGTTTAGACTTCTGGAGCTGTTATCAGTTGGTGCTATTTTCTCTTTAATTACTTTATGTTATTCAAAAGCCTGATAATGTCTTGCATGCAGTAGTTGCTCAGTAAGCTCCACTGAATTACTTAAAATTGATCACTTGCCCTTAGCAAGTAAGTTCCCATAAAAAAAACCCACAGCTTATTATGGTCAGCTGATTAGGCTGTTGACTAAATGCATGTCAGTAATAAGTTCATTGGCTCTGAAAGCCTTTTTCATGCTGAAGTGTTACGCTAATCTATGAACGCTTTCAGTTCATATTGCTTGAGTCTTTTGTATAAAATTAAGAATGTAAGATAATGTATAATGTATATGTGTGTATATGTGCATATATGTACAATGTATAATGTGTGTGTATATATATATAACACATTAAGAATGTTTTAAGAAGGATAACATTTCATTTTCCTTCTACTATCATGTTGTCTTGAATTGAAAATACAATCTTGAAGATGTAATTTGAGAAACTTCCTGATTCAACACAGGTGATGTCTGTTTCACTTCTGGTTTTGTCATTGATAATATTTAGGCACTGGCAAATTTTCTAAATGCATTGACAGGAGGAAGCGATGACCATCTTAACAAGTAACTTTTTGGATTTTTGAACTAGCAGAGTATCAACACTTTATAGCTTATCTCTGGCAGAAATATGTCAAGCATAACAAATTGTTGGTGTCAAAAAGTCAGTCAGTTTTCCTACTTGTTGGTTCGTTGTTGGGGCGGGGAGTCAGGGAAGCACTAGCCGGGGACAGTCCACTACCGCGTGTTATTTACCACTGAGAATGAAGCCTCCTGGAATCACGACTTTTCAGCCAAAGAGAAATGAACGGCTAGAATAGGGATGCTGTATCAGAACAAATGCGGCTCTGGACAGAATCCACCTCCAGTAAGTGTCTGACCTAAGGAAAATGATCGTGATAATTTTCTTCATTGTGACTCTCAGAGCCCTGTGGACCATTATAATTCTAAGTTACCTTAAAAAGTCATTTTCTAAAATAGACTAGAGTAATTAAGCCTCTTTTCAAAGCAGGCATAGTTATGATTTACACAGAAACATTATGAACTAAAACTTTTTCAGAAGCTAAAATGTTACATTCTGCGAACCTGTTGGAACCCAAAAGCTGCAGGTGCTTCTTTGAAAAATGACATTTCCATTATCTACCTGACAAGCACAGCTGAAATATCAAAGTTGTAAACATTCTGCTTCTGTGTGCCAGCTGCTGTTTCCGTGGAAACAGCCTGAGTTGCAAAAGGAAGGTAAATGTCCTTAACTTAAAATTGTGAGGTTTTGAATATTTTACTAAATCTGTATTCAGATATCTGACATTTTTGAGATTATAAAAATATCCATTTTGATTATTTTATTCATATATATGAATATCTACGTATGTAAGATCAAATGTTATTAAACTGTAAAATAACATTTGCTTTCATTTTAATTTTAGTCTTGTATGATGCAAATGTTATAATTATAAAATGAATTGCACTTATCAAAAATATTATTGATTATTTAAATATTACTAAATGTTATCGATTGTTCAAAATCTTAAAAACCATCGGGAACACAAGGATATATGAAATATGTTCTTTATTTTTTATATAACCCAGCAATAGCTAACAACAAAGGGGAAAAATATTATTATTTTAAAAATAAACTTTAATTTGCATTGATTATCCAGATGATTTTTATGAAAAAAGAAACAAATTCATTGTTGGATTTATGTTAGTAGATTCTAACATTTTTATCTTCTTTTATCTTACTCTGGCAATGCAACACACCGTTTGGTATATGCAAAAAAAGTTATGGAATGATTTCTGATGCAAAACAGTAGCTAAGGATGGAGTAATCTCGATATTTTCTTGATCTACATAATATTTAAATTTGTGATATACGATATAGTTGAAATACTTTCACCCTATTCATATTTTCCTATGCTTGAAATTTATAAAAACAATAGTAATTTTTCATATCTTCAAGAAAGATTAAACTGTAACTTTATGATACTTTTTTATTGTGTAAGAACCAATGAGTTTTAAAATAAATGTATGTTCTAGGCCCAGAGATCACAGCACTGTCATATTACTAGAAGATATGCTTTGCCCTGTTATCAATAAAATTTGATGTTTCCTCTATTTCAGTTACTTGAGAGATAATTTTTTAATTTCAATGACAGTTATTTCAAAAATTTCCTAAATCCTGATGGATTAATTTGAATTTTAGAGATATGTAACTGTGGACTGGCTGAGGCTGTCCACAAACAGGGAGAGTCTGCATCATCATCAACTCTTACTTAGTTAACTGATTTTTGTTATAATTCAACTCTTCTATGATTTCATAAGATGTTACACGTATTCATCTCATAATGTTTGAAAGGGAATTGATTCTGTTGGCTTTTTCTTGGTAAACCAAATGAAAGATATACTGATCTTGGATTAAAGCACTTAAAGTTTCTTATATAACACTGTGGCATTAATATTTTTAAAATATTGGAATGAAAAACATACAGTATAAGAACAATTAAAATGCAGCTAGTACACGTACACATATAAACATTTTCTCTACATTGGCTAATTTTTAGTGACTATGTTAAACATACATTTTAAAATAAGATGTTTAAAATAAGTAAAGATTATTAACTTTAGAGGCCTAACAATGAGTTTTCTTATTCTTCAGGTCATCAGTCATTTCCCCTAATTCTGAAAGTGCTGGAAGTTGATGTTTCCTTGTTAGCCTTGACCGCTCTCCTTTGTGCAGCAGCAAGTGACAGCCAGGATCTCAGGCCGAGAATTTGCTACGGCCCTAGAGTTATACATCACCAGGAGGATTAGAAAGGCAGTCGGATTCTATAGGGGCTGTTATTTTTTAAACCAACTTTGGTCTTATGAGGAATAGATGCCATAAGTCTTCTACCCTTTTTGACCTTTTCCAGGCTTCACTTGGCTCAGATCCCTGTCTTCTTTTCTTCTCCTTTGTTTTTATGTACTTTCTCCTCCCCTCCAATCCCAGGCACGATGCTTTGACCCCACTCTTTGAAAAAATAAAATAACGTTACTCCTCTCCAATCTGATATTTCATATTACCAATAAAAATAAACTATTTGTAAATCATAGTGTTGGCAGAAAATATAAATGACAAGTTTTCATTATCATCCAATGTTACTATGTACTAAATATATCATGTGGCTCAATCAGCCACAAACGCTTTTTCTGCTATCCCCTCTCCTTCTCTAATACTGCTCTGAATTATAATACAGGAGAACTGGAATGGTTGGAGCGTAGACCCGGGAGGTGAAGCCCTTACTCATGACTACCTAGCTACTTAGTGACAAGCAAAAACTCAAGCTCAGTTTTGTCTATTGCTCTACATTACTCACACGTGATTTTGTTCTGAAATCATGTCAAGGTCAGTTATTCACACCCACAGTGTTCTGCTCTCTTTGCCTCAGGACAATGTGATTCCTTCCTTTTCCCTCTCACAGCTTTGGTGAGACAGGTTTGTATATTATAGTAGAAAATGCACCAAATATTGGCTAAAATGATTTAAGCAAATTATGTCAATAAGCATGAATAATAAAATATAATTCACTTATATATAATTTTATAATAAAAATTCATAGATCATCTTATTTACTCGGCAAAATAACCTGTAGAGATTATATGACAGTGAAAGCACATTAAGGGTTCAATTATTTTTCCAAGGATACAAAATAAGTGAAAGGAGTCATTTCTTCTGGATTTACATCTCATGGTGTTTCATTGCCCAAAATTATTTGATTTGCTTCCCATTATATTATGTGAAACATTTAAAAAAATTAAACATATTCAACAATCATAAAAAGTATAACAGGAGTTTTATAGCCTATATTTTAGTAATCATCTAAGTTCACTTTAGAACTAATATATGCCTTAATTCTAATGATAATTCATTCCAATATGTACATATTTTATGAAATTGAAATTGTAGGATTTTTCATTTTAATATTAACAACTAAAGAAAACTCTAAGAACTCATCACAATCGTATTTGAATATGAACTTAGGTTTGTTTCCTAATTCTCTATTTTGTTAGAGATTTTAATTTGCTAACTACTCTTCGAATTAAACAGAAGGAACAATACTGGAGAAAAATAAGCATCATTGATTGGCTTGTAACAATTGTACTGTTTATATTAACTATATTTTGTCTGTTGATAGACTGATACATATTGTTCCTTCTCATGAATACCTAAAAGATAAATGATATGTTGCAGAAAACTCATAATACCTTGTTGTTTTCAACCACAAGAAATTATTGTGTGGTTTAATAGGAATAGAATTGTCTATGTGGTGATTATGACTTGCTTGAATATAATCTTCTTGAGAGCAGGTATCTCTGTCAATTTTGTTCATCTGATGTGTCTAAAATGCCTAGAACAGTGCCTAGCACATAAGAAGAACTCAATATTTGCTGAATGAACAAAAAAATCTACATTTTAAAATTGTTTCATTAACTATACCTTGACAGATGAAGACTACACTATGAGCTTGTTGTGTTTATGTGAACATATGTTTGTTGCATGTGTAACTTGCATGTATACACTTTCTTTTCAACCTTTGGGAAGTGAAACAATAAATAATTGAATTAGAAGGGACAATCCAGGGAATTAAGTTATAAAAATCGTATTTGAATAGACTAGGAGAGTATTGATATGGGGCGGTCTATTTCTAAACCAATTTAAGTCTTTTAAATTAATTCTCTAATATGATTGAAAACGTGTCTTAATTTTTGCCTTTCCCGAGTTAGTGGTATTGATAATAGCATCTAATTGGTGAGTTGTAATTCTGTAGCATACAGAGAAATTTCTATTACAAGGTTTGTTTTAATTATTAGCACATATCAAAAAATAAATCATCAATTAATATAAAAATCCATAGGCAAGAATGGTGTTTCCACATATCATATCATAAGCCTAATTCCCTACAAATAGCTGTTTAACATACAGTGTGAGAGTCTAACTCAGACAATTTGAGTTTCTATTTGATATACTGAGTCTCACAGATACCAATCAAGACTACCAATTAATCCAGGTCTTAATATATAGATAATGCAGAAAGCGTGACTTCAGGCATGTCAGTGCGAGAAGCTCCATGAACACTCTTGCCATTGAAACTGGTAAAAATAATTAAAAAGAAAAAAAATTGAAAGCCTATGGAAATGTTCTTGAGATCAAACAGCAGATGAAGAAAATCTATTCAAGAAATTCTGTGAAACTTCAGTAAGAAAGTTGAGTGTCTGTGCTTTTTGAATCAAGACCATTTACCCTCCCCTTCAGCCCCACCAGGCAGAGACTCCAGTCCAGACTGGTGCAGCTAAGGACACAGGGCTTCCTCTCTCCCCAGCTCTCAGTTGGAGGGCCTCCTTTCTGGGAAGAGCAGGACATCAGTGTTTCTCATCCTGCCCCCCAGCTACCAATTGCTGAGGTTTAGTCTTAGGTGAGTTCAGTTAAGAGAGGGATTCTCTTCTTCCATTTAACCATCATTTATGGAACGGAGACTGTCCCTTGGGTATGCTACACTAGGAATACTGGGGCCCTGATCACTCTTGCTCTTGCTTGTGAGGCTGTGGTTCTGTGCCTGGAGAGACAAGCCAAGAGGACCTCAGACTTTTGGTCTCCTCCACCAAACACTCAGCTTCTAGAGCAGAGGAACCATTCAGAGAGAAACTTGCCAGTGTCACCAGCCAGCACCAGCTCCAGAGCTCTGGCTTAGGGATTTTTCTGGGCAGAGAAGCAGGCCTTGAGAGAGAGAGCTCTTGATCTTTTACAAAAGGAACTGATTTCATTTGCATCAGATTATAGAGAAGTTCAAGCCTAAGCGTGCTTCTAAGAACAGTGGGATTGTGGTGAAAGGCAATTGTGAGGACATTTAAACTGTAAGTCATGTAGTTTGCAGGGGAGCACTGGGGTATATGACAGCTGAGAGGAGCCCTCATAGGTCAGAGCAAATATCAAACACTGACTTCAGAAACTGTCCCTTCACAGGAGCCAGAATTTGATCGGATTAGTTTATAAAGTAATTTATGCCAGAGGCATTGTTGAAATAATAGAGCAATTGGTTGGCAATTAGTGACCTTTAACAGCTGGGCATGGACAGGAAAGAGAGGAAAGGAATCCTTCCAAAATCACTGTCAGCCCAGGTGACTGTGGGCATATCCAGAGCTCCATCTCCCAGAGGAACAACATGAGAGGCTTACCACTTTGTGTGTGTGTGTGATGGAGTGGGGTAATACTTTATTAAAATAATTCAGCCAGTCACTAAACAGATAAGCAAGCAAATAACAATAAAAGTCCCTGGAGAGAATGAGAGACCAGTACCCAGAGTGCTACAATGTATTATCTATAGTATCCAGTTCCCAACAACAATAAAAGATAAAGTCTGCACAGAAACAAGAGGTTCGACCCCTACAGTGGATAAAAGCAGGCAACAAAAACTGCCGGTGAAGATGACCAGATGTCAGACTTAACAGAAAAATACTATAGAGTAGCCATAATGTTCTTGGAACTAAAGGAAACCATGATTAAAGAAACAAAGGAAGTTATGATAATAATGTTGTGTCAACTAGAGAATTTCAATTACACAAATAGAAATTATAAAAAAAGAACCAAGTGGAAATGACAGAGCTGAAAAATGCAATAATTGAAATAAAAAAATTCCATAGAGAGGTTCAACAGTAGATTTGAATTCATGGAAGAAAGGAAAAGTGAACTTAAGATAGATAGCATTCAAGCAAAGAACAAAGAGAAAAAAGAATGAAGGAAAATGAACAGCCTTAGAGAAATATAGGACACCAATAGGCACCCCAACATATGCACAATGGCAGTCCCAGAAGGAGTTGAGAGAGGGGAGAAAATAATGTTTGAAGAAATAATAGCTGAAAACTTCCCCAATTTTTTGTAAAATAGTAACTTACACATGCATGAAACTCAACAGATCCCAAGTAGGATAAATGCAAAAAGATCCACAAGCAGACATATCATAACAAAAATGTTGAAAGTCAAAAAGAATGAAAAAATCTTGAAAACAACAAAGGAAAATCACACATTACTTACATGGAAATTTCAATAAGATTAATAGCTGACTTTTGAGCAAAAGAGCAGAATGGAGACCAGAGGCAGGGGGATAAAATATTCAAAGTGCTCAAAGAAAAAAAATCCTGACAGACAAGAATCCTACATCCAGCACAAGTGTATTTTAAAAATGAAAGCAGATTAATGATTTTCCAAGATAAAGAAAAAATTTGTTACTAGAAGACCTGTCATACAAGAAATACTAAAGGAAGTTTTTCAGGCTGAGAGAAAGAGATCCTGGTGGTAATTCAAATCCACACTTGTAAAGATTATTATGTAATTCTATAAATCAGTAAGAATGCATATTTTTCTCTTTTCTTCTCTTCACTGATTTAAAAAGCCATTGTGTAAAATTATACATAGAATATATATATAAATATTTATTATATACAAAATAAATAATAAAATATGTAATACATAATTGTAACATATAATTATGTATTAGTATTTAGATAATAGATATAATTTATATATAATTTGTTGTTGGACTGATAACATATAGATGTGTAATACATTTGCCAAGAACAGCACAAAGAAGCACATGAAAGCAAAGCTGTACTGGGCTAAGGAAATGACTACAGATGGTAAATAATAATTATAACAATGGTATTGTTGGCTTTGCACATTAGTGTAATATGTATAATGGTAATACCAAAATGAGCGGAAAAGGGAATAAAGGTGTAATTTTAATTTTGTATATAACACTAGAACTAAGCTAGTATAGGTTGAAAGCTGTTTCAGATAGGTGGAGATGTATATGGTAAACTTTAGAACAGCTAGTAAAAAAACCCTCAAAAATATAGTTAAAATTATAGAAATTAAAATGCTGCATTGGAAAGTATTTATTTAATGCAAAAGAAAGCAGTAAAGGAGGAACAGAGGAACAAGAAGACATGAGACATATAGAAAACAAAAAGTAAAATGGCAGATCTAATTCCAAATATATCAGCAATAAGATAAAAGACACAAGTAGAGTGGGACTGAAAAAAAAATATGAAAAGATATCTCAGACAACAACCACAAGGTGGCTGGAGTGGTTATACTAATACCAGACAAAATAGACTTTAAAACAAGAAATGTTACTTTTGACAAAGAGAGAGATTTTATAATGATAAAGGGTCAATCCATCAAGATGATATAACAATTATAAACATATATTGCACTAAAAAACAGATGAAAAAATGGGAAGAAAAGGCTGAGTAAATGAGGAAAAATACAAAATTCTACAATAATATTTGGAGATTTCAATACTCCACTTTTAATAATGATTAGAATGGCTACACTGAAGATCAACAAAGAAATTAAGACTTGAAAATCTTATAAACCATATAGACCTAACAAACATCTATAGAACATTCCACCCAGTAACTGAAGATACTTTCTTCTCAATCATACGTGGAACATTCTACAGGACAGACCATATGCTGGGCCATAAACAAACCTCAATAGTTTAAAAGAATAGAAATAATACAAAGTATTTTCTTTGACTACAATGGAATGAAATCAGAAATCAAAAGCAGGAAAAAAATTAGGAAACTCACAAATATGTGTAAAAACCCCAAATATGTGTAAATGTTTCTAAATAACCAATGGATCAAGAAAGAAATAAAAGGGAAACCAGAAAATTATTTGAGACGAATAGAAATGAAGACACAAAATTTACAGGAGGCAGCTAAAGCAGTGCTTTGAAGGGATTTTATAGTTTTAAGTGCCTATACAAGGAAATAAAAAAGATTTCAATCAACTCAATAACCCACTTAAAAAATAGCTAAATAGGGAGGCCGGCCCTGTGGCATAGTGGTTAAGTTGGGTGTTCTCCGCTTTGGCAGCCTGCATTCATGGGTTTGGATCCCAGGTGCAGACCTACACCACTCATCAGCCATACTTTGGAGGCATCCCACATACAAAGTAGAGGAAGACTAGCACAGATGTTAGCTCAGGGCTAATCTTCCTCAAGCAAAAAAAGAGGAAGATTGGTAACAGATGTTAGCACAGGGCAAATCTTCCTCAGCAAAAAAAAAAAAACAAGAAAGAAAGAAGAAAGAATAAATGGATAAATAATCTGATAGACATTTCTTCAGAAAAGAGAAACAAATGTTCAATAAGCACATGAAAAGATGCTCGACATCATTAACCTTGAGGGAAATGGAAATCAAAACCACAATGAGACATTACTTCATACCCATTAGGATATATATAATAGAAAAAAATAGATATTAACATTGTTGCAAGGATGTGGAGAAATCAGAGCCCTCACACTTTGCTGGTGTGAATCTAAAATGATACAGCTGCTTTGGAAAACAGTTTGGCAGATAAACAAAACCTTGCACATGAATGTTAGTAACAGCATTATTCATAATAACTAGAAGGTGGAAACAACGCAAATGTCCATCTAGTGATGAATGAATAAACAAAAAAAAGGAATGAAATACTGATATGTACTAAAACATGGCTGAACATTGAAAAAATTATGCTAAGTGAAAGAAGCCAGTCACAAAAGACATATTTATATGATTTCATTCATATGAAATATCCAAAGCAGGGATATATATATATATATATATATTTATATATGTTAGATATATATGTAATATGTATAATTATATATGTAGAGTAGATTAGTGATTGCCTTCGGAGTCATGGCTAGGGCTGTGGGAGTAAGGGGTGACAGCTACAAGTCATAGGGTTTCTTTTTGAGGTTATGAGAAATTTCTAAAATTGATGGTTGCACCTATTGGTGAATGTATTAAAAATGGCTGAATTTTACACTCTAACTGGGTGAATTGTATGTTATGTGAGTTATATCTCACTAAAGCTGTTACAAATGAATAATGTATCAAACTAGTTTTGGAGAAAGTTTGTATCTGGTTCTGTGAAGTACAGTGTTACCTGCTTTCAAATAACTGACTGGCTTATTGGAGATATATTCTGATATATATGTATATTCCTTACCTCAGTGTCTTGCTACTGACAAATATACAGAACTCACAGCCACTCCTGGAAGCTGGTAGACTTCCAGAGTTCTGGGACCTGGCCTATGATGTTTGATCTTGTGACTCATTGTCTAATTGATGCCAAAATTTGCTTACTTGACTTATCAGGTTTATCAAATAGATCAGATAGTGTGAACAGACCAGACTTGTCAAAGGAGGGATTGTATCAGCCTCATCTTATTCTAATCTGTTTTCCTTCTCAAATTATTGAATCATGTATTCTTTCTTGATTTGTACTATCATCAAAGTTGGGTGATATGAGTAGTCACGGTTCAATAACTTTTCCCAAAAGTTTGAAGATTCAGAAGAAAACAAAACCATTTATACAAATTGATGTTATTGTAATATTTAACAAAGTACTTTGAATGCTAGTTATAAAGCTTCTTATTAAAAATAACTGAAAAGGAAATAAGTATTATTATACAGAATAAGTTACTCATGATAATGACTTTACTTACATATTCTAATGGCGCATTGACCATAGTTCCTCTTTTTAGGTAGCTGTGTTTTCGTTAGATGGACTGGCACACCCCTGGTATACACCTGGATAGGACATCTTACTCTAGGATATGTGATATGTGGCCTCCTTAGGGCCAAGGGCATAGGAGAAATTGATGTAGAGTAATGCAGTGAGAAACTAATGTAGAGTGATCAGGTCTTCTCACTTAAATAAGGCAGTGTTAAGACACTGAGGTTGTTAGGAGTATAGCTAAAGTACGAAGGAAGTTGACATACCTGTAGGCGTATTAAATTTATGGAGGAAAAGAAACTAAGAGTAAGAAGAGGCAGTCAGACAGTATAGAGAGAGGAAAATAAGGAAAATAAACAAGGGAAAGGAAAATTCAAAATTCATGAAAGAGAAACCATGTGACATAGGAAGAAATTGTAGCCAGATACCTCTTGATATAATAAAAATTATCCATTTAATCTTGACATTGTTTGCACTTCAGAAATGAGCAATAGGCTTCCGTATATAGAAAATTGACATTTACTCAGAAAAAAAGTCTTTGAGAATCATATTAAATGAACTTCTCAATAAAAACATGTTACAAGTCTCTTTTAAGCTTTATTGAGATAAATGGATCCAGAAAGTATTTATGTCTTTAATAGTCTTGCTTTAAGAAATTCCTAAACATCGCCGTATCATTTAACTTATTCTTGACATCTTGACCTTTGTTCCGGTAACAACTGTCATTAATTACTAGCAGCTCCACATCAATGATTTTCTTCTCAGAAAGCTGGAAAAGATTTAATCCAACAGTTGATTATTTGAGAGTAAAGATTACAATTTTCTAAATGATACAAATCTTGAGCTTTTATTCATGAAATAATGTTGTCTTTCCAAGGTAATATTTCCAGTTAAGTATGCCCAACAATGAAAGTCTGTGTAAGGCGTGAGCTCTCCATACACTTGACTTTTGATAACATCTTTGCATTTTTTTCTGATAGATAGGAATTGTGCTTGTGAAACAAATCATTTTATAGAACAAAAATTAAAAATTTTATTGTTAATAATTCTTAATAAAAAAACTATCAATGTAAATGTTAATAACGTGGCCAGTTTACAATGCCTGATATATTTTCCCCATTCCTATTAAAATATATGCTAATATATACATTTAAAAAATAATGAATACAAAAGCATTGAGTAATATGGGGAAATAGATGGAAACGTGAGCTTTAAAAATTTACGTTAGCCTCAATATTTAGGAATTTGCATGTTATTTTAACTCACTGTTGTGAAATGTGCAGACAGCGCGCCTAAGCCAGAATAGCTGTATGGGCAGCCGAGGATGGAGATGGACAACAGGAATAGACCTGCCCTTCCTTTTTCCATTTCAGGGGCATAATGCCTACCTATTTTAGAAACTAGGAAATAACTAAGAAAAAGGTCGGCTGAGTATTTGCCCAGGTCATCAATGCCTAAAGGACCATAAAATATCACTGTATCACTAAAGTAACACGTAAGTGAAGGATAAGGAGAAAAAAATATTTTCCCAATTCCCTTCTTATACTTTATGTGGATCCCCAGAAAGTAGAAAAAAGAGAATAGAGATTCAAGATGGTGGTGTAGGAAGATTCTGAACTCACCTCCTCCCACGGACTCAACAAATATGCAGATACATATGGAGCAAATCCTCTGAAAAGAATCCGAGACTAGCTGAACACCTGCTCCACAGCAAAAATTCAAAGGGACACATTGAGATGGGTGGGAGAGGCGCAGACGCGCTCTCACTAAAAACTCCGCCCCCGGGACAGGGACTCACAATCAGGAGGGATTTCACAATAAAGAAACAAACAAAGGAAGCTTCTCCCTGAAAAGCAGGGTCTTATACCCCACACCAGGCATCCCAAACCTTGCGTCCTGCACCGGAGGGACAAGCCCCAAAACAGCTGGCTTTGAAAACCAGTGGGGCTTATGTTAAGGAGACACATAGCACTGTAGGGAACAAAGATCTCACTTCTAAAGGGCTTGTGTGCAAACCCACTTACCCCAGGACCCTGCACAAAAAGCAGCAGTTTGAAAAGAACCTGGACCATATGTGAAAGAGATTCACTTTCTAATCTTAAAGTGTCTGCCACTGGGGCAGAACTCTGCTGGACTCTCTCTGGGGACAGAATGCTGGTGGGTGCCTTTTTTATGGATTCCTTCTACTTTGCTTGTGCTGGCAGGTGCTATTTTTGCAGTCTCACTCAAACCTACTAACAGTGGTAGGCAAGCAGCCCCACTCATCATGGCCCCGTGCCACTCTCATGGGGCACTGACAGACGTTCCATCCCCACATGCTGTCCTGAGGCCCCAACAGATATGGCAGCGAACAACCCTACCCCCTCACACTGCTCATGTGACCCCACCAGAGTCAACAGGCATGTGCAGCTGACACAGGGGATGTCCCTTGAGTGCCTAGCTCTGGTATTCAGGGAGCATTGCACTTCTGGGACCCATGTGACACCTCCTACATGAGGCTGCTCCTTAAGACTGGGAGAGGTAGTTGATTTGCCTAATACATAAACAGAGAGCTAGGCAAAGTGAAAAGACAGAGGAATACGTTCCAAATGAAAGAACGAGAAAAACATCAGAAAAAGACATCAATGAAGTGGAGATAAGCAGTCTGCCCAATAAAGAGTTCAAAGTAGTGGTCATAAAGATGCCTACTAATAGAGGTTGTTACAGGCTCTTAACATCAGCCCTGATATCAGTTCCCCCACATTGAACCCAGCGTATATGGGGTTAAAACTAAAACCCACCACCCCCTTTCCTGCTTCTCTAGCTCCACTCATATGTAAATACCTGTTTCTTTAAACTTGGACTCCTTGAGCTTTACAACTAAATGGGAGTTACAAATTGTTAAAAGCCCAGGTGGCCTGGAGTTGGAGGCACACTAAAGTTTAGCTAAGCATGTGTTTGAGTTTGCCAGGAAAGCCGCTGTTTCAAGAATATCAAGGAGTGGGGGCTTCCCAGACCTCAACTCCTCGACTCCCGGCGCTCAAACCCGCCTCAAACAGGAAGACAAGACAAGAGACAATGGGGAAGGACGCTCACCTGCCATCCTCCTATCTCACCTTCCCCCCCCCCCCAACCTTGCTGCAAGCAGCCTCTCAAGGCCAAACGCAGGCTGGTGGGAAAACGCCAGCCTGCACAGCTACATGCACCCCCTCCCCTACCCAAAACCCCAAATAGAAATCCCTACCCATTCCTCATTGGGGAGCTAGCAATTTTTGAGGCATGAGGCCTTGCTTTGCTCCCTGTGCCTGGCATAGTAAAAACCTTTCCTCTTCCACTCAAGACTCTGTTCTCTTTATTTGGATTGGCATCGGGTTCAGAGACCAAACTTTCGGTTACAAGGTGGCCCAGTGGTACAGCAGTGAAGCTTGCCCATTCCATTTATGTGGCCCAGGGTTCCCTGGTTCGGATCCCAGGCATGAACATACACACTACTTGTCAAGCCACGCTGTGGCAGGCATCCCACATAAAAAGTAGAGGAAGATGCGCACGGATGTTCGCTCAGGGCTGGTCTTCCTCAGCAAAAAGAGGAGGATTGGTGGCAGATGTTAGCTCAGGGCTACTCTTCCTCAAAAAGAAAAAGGAAGAAAAAAACCAAGATGCTCACTGAGCTTGAGAGAAGAATGAATGAACACAGGGAGATCTTGAAAAAGAAAAAGAAAATATAAGAAAGTTCCCAACAGAAGTTAATGAGCTGAAGAATACAATAACTGAATTGAAAAAAATACACCAGAGGCATTCAACAGCAGACGGAATGAAGCTGAAGATTGGATCAGTGAGCTGAAAGATGAAGCAATAGAGCTCACCCAAACAGAGCAGCAAAAGGAAAAAAGAATTAAAAAAAATGAGATAAGGGAGCTTTAGGACAATATCAAGCAGAATAACATTTGCATTATAGGGGTCCTAGAAGGAGAAGAGAGAGAGAAAGGGCCAGAAAACTTATTTGAAGAAATAATGGAGAATGAAGAAAACTTTCCTAATCTGGGGAAGGAAACAGACATCCATGTACAGGAAGCTTATAGAGTTCCAAACAAGATGAACCCAAAGAGAGCCACACCAAGACACATTATAATTAAAATGGTGAAAGTTAAGGACAAAGAGAGAATGTTAAAAGGAACAAGAGATAAACAACTTACTATGTGTAAGAGAAACTCCATAAGGCTATAAGCAGATTTTTCAGCAGAAACTTTATAGGCCAGAAGGCAGTGAGTGGCATGACATATTCAAAGTGTGGAAAGGAAAAAAATTCCAATCGAGAATTCTCTAACCCGTAAGATTATCATTCAGAAATGAAGAAGAGATTAAGAGTTTCCCAGATAAACAAAAGCTAAAGGAGTAAAGGAGTTCATCATCGCTAAACTGGCCTTATAAGAAATGTTTAAGGGATTTCTCTAAGCTGAAAAGATACTAATCAATCATAAGAAAACACAGGGCGGTAATAATCAATCTTACTGGAGAAGGTAAATATATAGTAAAGGTAGTGGATAAACCACTTATAAAGCGAGTATGAAGATCAAAAGACAAATGTAGGAAAGTTAACTAAAACTACAATAATTTGTTAAGGGATGCTTAAAATAAAAAGGTGTAAAAAGTGACATCAAAAATATAAAAGGGGAGAAGAAAAATGTAAAGTTTTGAACTGTGTTCAAATTTAAGTTGCTATCAACTTAAAACAAACTTATACACATAGGAAGTTATATATGAACCTCACGGTAACCACAAAGCAAAACTTATAGTAAATACACACACGAAAAATGAGAAATGGATCTAAACAAGACACTAAAGAAAGCCATCAAACCTTAAGAGAAGAGAGAAAGAGAAAAAGAAAGGAACAGAGAGGAACTACAAAAACAAACAGAAAACAACAAAATGACAATAAGTACATACCTATCAATATTACTTTAAATGTAAATGAACTAAACTTTCCAATCAAAAGACAGAGTGGCTGAACGGATAAAAAACAAGACCCATCTACATGCTGTCTATAAGAGATTCACTTCAGAAGTAAGGACACATACAGACTGAAAGTGAAGAATGGGGAAAGATCTCCCATGCAAACGGAAATGAAAAGAAAGCTGGTGTAAGGACAGATCATCCAGACAGAAAATTAATAAGGAAACATTGGCCTTTAACACCCCATTAGACCAGGTGGAATTAATAGATATATACAGATCATTTCATGAAAAGCAACAGAATACATTCTTTTCAAGTGCACATGCAACGTTCTCCAGGAGAGATCACGTGTTAGGCCACAAAACAAGTCTCAATAAATTCAAGAAGATTGAAATGGTATCAAGCATCTTCTCTGACCACAATGGTGTGAAACTAGAAATCAATAGCAAGAATGAAACTGGAAAAAACACAAACATGTGGGTCATTGAAGAAATCAAAGAAGAAATCAAAAAATATCTAGAGGGGCCAGCCCCACAGTTGAGAGGTTAAGTTCACCCGCTCCTCTTCGGCAGCCTAGGGTTTCACGAGTTTGGATCCTCGGTGCAGACTGGCACCACTCATCAAGCCATGCTGATGTGGCATCCCACATAGCACAACCAGATGGATCTACAACTAGAATATACAACTGTGTACTACGGGTCTTTGGGGAGAAGAAGAAGAAGAAAAAGAAGATTGGTAACAGATGTTAGGTCAGGTGCCAAGCTTTCAATAACAAACGAAAAAAAGCAAGCCTTCTAAGAAAATATCTGGAGACAAATGAAAACAGAAATAAAACATAACAAAAGCTGTGAGATGCAGCAAAAGCAGTTCTAAGAGAGAAGTTTATAGCAATGCAGGCCTACCTCAACAGTATGGAGATTCCTCAAAAAATTAAGAACAGAACCACCATATGATCCAGCCATTCTGCCTCTGGGTATTTATGCAAGGAATACAAAACACTAATTTGGAAAGATATATGCACCCCTATGTTCACTGTATGTTGTTTACAGCCAAGATATGGAAACAACCTACGTGTCCATGGATGGATAAATGGATAAAGAAGATGTGGTATATATACACAATGGAATATTACTCAGCTATAAAAAAGAATGAAATCTTGCTATTTGCCACAACATGGACCTGGAAGGTATTATGCTAAGTGAAATAAGTCAGATGGAGAAAGACAAGTACTGTATGATTTCTCTTATATGTGGAATCTAAAAACACAAGACAAAGGAACCAACAAAACAAAATCAAACTCATCAATACAGAGAAGAGATTGGTGATTACCAGACGGGAAGGGTGTTGCAGGGTGGGTGAAGTGGGTGAAGGGAGTCAATTGCACAGTGATGGATGGTGACTAGATTTTTGGTCGTGATCACTTTGTAGTATATACAGATGTCAAATTATAAAGTGGTACACCTGAAACTTATATAATGTTATATATCAATTTTACCTCAATGAAAAAAGGAGAATAGGGAAGAAGTAATAAAGAGCTATAAAAAATGTTTCCTAAAACAGAAAAATATACAGATTTTTCAAATGGAAAGATGAACCATATATTGAGTTAGTAAAAAAAGACACAGATCTAGATTATTATATTGAAGATTTAGAAATTGAGAGTGAAGAAAAATTCCCTAGAAAAGCTTCCAGAACTTTAAAAATATATATATAATGCAACCTACAAATGAAATTCAGTTTGACTACAGATTTCTCATAATTAACTAATTAGGCCAGAAAGCTTTAGATTAATATTTTCAGGAAAATCTTTTATAACCTAGAGTTCAATATCTACTCAAAATAGCATTCTAATGTGAGAGTGGAATTTTAAAAAATGGATTTAGTAATGATACACAAAGCTTACGATTTATAATAAATACCTGGAAGAATTATTCTAGGACAACTAGCAAAATGAAGTGTTAACCAACTTAAGAAACAGATAAAAGAAAACAGAAGGCATATGTAAAATAAAGATTGACATACAAACCAACTATTGACATATATATTTATGTGAATAATTTTTTATCTACAATGAAAATAATTTAAAAAAGAATTGAAACTAAGAAAAATCCAGCAAAGTCAGGGCAAAAAAGAAGTCACAGTATGCTAAAGTTTGTCTTTTTGTCAAAATATATATGCTAGTTGACATTGTATTAATACAAATTTTTATAAACATGTATATTTAATATTTAAGGATAGGTTATAAGAATAGGAATATAGTCATTATTTTCCTGGCACTGGAACAGCAATTAGGAAAATAGAATTTTCTAATCTAATAATGGTCATTAAAAGGCAATTATAAATGATAATAGCAAAAAAAGCATGCTAAGCACTCTGACTTGTAAAAAGATTAGAAGTCATCACTCTCACCCTTACAAGAAAACCTGAGCAACTGAAAACCAATGCCTCTTCTTGGCCTCGTCAGAAAACTGTGGTTGCCAGGCAAGCTGCACCCTTGAAATCCAGAGAGCCAGGTGCCTCCTACAAGATACAGCACTGAATATTTGCTTACCTGGAGCAAAAGCCACTGGACACCACAACTGGTAGGAATCCTTAAACGGTAGTTTTGAAAAATTACTGGAGGCTGAATGCAGAGACTCCCGAGGGCTGTGTCATATGGAGTTCCCACTATTTTCACAACTTTCTTTCCAGGAACACCAGATGATTCTCATGGACAGGATCTGAGAGAAATCCTGAAAGAGGGAGGTAGAATAGCCATGGTGACACTCTCTCAGACTCTTTTCCCCAGCAAAGGCCCAGTCTCCAGGAGGAAGGAATTCCCAGAGGGCAATTCTGACACCTTATCCCACCTGGGAGACAGGAACTGTGCCCAACTGCAGGCAGTTTCAGCCTTCAGGTCTTCTATAAGGAAAATAAAAATGTCATAGCCACCAGGGGACAGGGTTTTGAGAAAACAGATGGGGATTGCTTCACCCAGAGAAGGAATTTTGGATAAGGGCATGGGAGCTACATCTACGAAGAAGGAACAGAAATTTGTGAAGGCCAAACACCTGAGACACAGGCCTACTATAAACAGAGACATAATCATTAGATTATAGAATGTCCTCTCCCTCAAATTCTACCCCATGCCATGAGCATCCAGGATGATCATAGTGGATTACATTGAAAGACTGCATCATATAGACTCTTTGAGTAGCTTTATATAAGGAATCTGAAAGCCTAGAAGTGAAACAAAAACAAGGACAGCAGACAAATTTGAAGTCTCTGGTACCTATAGCTACAATAAATGTTAAACATAACCCAAATCCTAGCCAGGTTATCATAAACCCTTACACTAAATGCTTGTTTACCTTAGTATCTATTATGGTATATGACATGTCTTGCTTTCAATAAAAAAATAATTACAATGACACACCAAAAGGTAAGAAAACAATATGCTGAAGAGACAAAGCAAATAGAATGAGACTCAGATATGACATATATGTAGGAATTTTCAGTCCAGGAATTTAAAATACTATTTATTAACATATTATGGGTTCTAATGGAAAGAGTAGACAACATGCAAGACCAGATGGGTAATGAGTGTCATCAGAGAGATGGAAACCCTAAGAAAGAATCAAAATGAAATGCTGGAAATCAATAACACAGTAACAGAAATGAGTAATGCCTTCAATGTGCACATCAGCTAAGGCATGGATCAGGGAACTTGAAGATAAGTCAACAGAAAACTCCCTAGATGAAATGCAGAGTAAATGTGAATGAGAATAAAATATCTAAACCCTTTGAGGTAATATCCAAAAGTGTAATACACTCATAATAGGAATAACAGAAGAAGAAAGAGAGAATGGAACAGAAGTAGTGTTTAAAATAATAATGACTGAAATCTTTTCAGAATTAATGACAGGAACCACAACCATATCCAGGAAACTCAGAGAAAATAAAGCAGGATAAATGTGAAAACAAAGCAAAACAAAACACACACAACACCCACACCCACTGCCTCCCTTGCCGCCCCCGCCTCATCGTTAGGCATATCATAGTCAAACTGCACAAAATCAGAGACAGAGAAAATCTTGTTGAAAGAAGCCAGAGGAAAAAAGAAACATCTTACCTACAGAGGAACCAGGATAAGAATTATAGTGGCCCTCTAGTCAAAAACCACACAAGTAAGAAAAGAGTGAAGGAAAATGTTTGTGTTTGAGAAAAAACAATCCAGTGAGATAGTTCTTCAAAAGTAAAGGAGAAATAAATATTTTCTCAGATAAACAAAACTGAATGGATCCATTGTAAACAGACCAAGAAATGTTACAAGAAGTTCTTCAGGCAAGAGACAAATGACATAGCTCACTGATCTACATAAATAAAGAAAGAGCGTTGGATCTCAGTAAGCTTTTTGTAAATGTTACCAACATGATTCTAAAATTTATATGGTAAAGCACAGGATCTAGAACACGCAACATAATTCTGAAAAAAGGTATAAATTTGTAAAATTCACCTTACTGGCCTTCAAGTCATGCTATAAATCTATTGTAATCAAGGCAATATTGTATTGGTAAGGTAATAGATACATTGCTCAATAGAATAGAAAGTCCAGAAATAGATTCATACAAATAGAGTGAACTGACTTTTTACAAGGGCAATTCAATTGAGAAAGGGTAATCTTTTGTACATTGTGTTGAAACAATTGGATGTTCATACACAGAAGAAAAAAAAAAGAATTTAGACTATACAACCTAGAAAAAAATTAATTCAAAGTGGATCAGAGATCTAAATTAAAATGTAAACCTCTGAAACTTCTAGAATAAAACACGTGACAAAGTATGATAAACTTCTGTTTGGTGATGAGTTTTTAGATACAATGACAAAAAAAACAGAGGGAAATTTTGATAAGTTATATTTTATTAATATTAAAAACTTTTGCTCTGTTAAAGACAGAATAAAAAGCATATTATAAAGTAGGAGAAAATATTTGCAAAGTCCATGTCTTATAAAGGATGTATATGAGAATGTATAAAGAACTGTTAAATCTCAACAATAAGAAACAAAAGCTCAATTAAAATAGGGTCAAAAAGTCTAAACAGACAACTCACTGATGAAGATATGTCAATGACCAATAAGCATATGAATAGGTGCTCATCAATATTCGTCATTAGGGAGATGCAAATTTAAACAACAGTGAGATATTACTACACATCTATCAGAATGGCTAAATAATTTTTTTAAAAATAAAAATACCAATTGCTTGTAAGCTTAGGAAGTACAAGGAAATCATATTCATTGCTGGTGGGAATGAACAGTGGTATAGTCACTCCCGAAGAAAGAGTGACAGTTTCTTACAAAGCCAAACATAAAATTACCATATGATCTAGTAATTGTGCTCCTATGTATTTACCCAACTGATTTGAATATCTGAGTGTGAGAGTTTACACTAGTTTCATTCTTGATTTTCACAAACCAAAGCAACCAAACGGCCTTCAGTAGGTGAATGGATACACAGATAATAGTATGTCTATGCAGTGGAATACCATTCAGAGATAAAAGTTAATGAGCTATTGTTCCGTAAATCAACATGGATGAACATTAAATGGATATTGCTAGGTGAAACAAGCCAGTCTGAAACCACTACCTACTCTACGGTTGTATTTATATGACTTTCTGGAGAAAACAATACGGATCAGTTGTTGCCAGGCGGTTGGTGAGGGAAGAAGTTTGAATAGCTGAAGTACAGGGGGAATGATTTTTAGTGTGATGAAACTGTTCTGTATGATACTGTGGTGATGATTACATGACACGGAATCTTTTAAAACCTGTGGGAACTTAGAGCACAAATAATGAGTCTAAAGGTCTGTGAATAATTAGGGAATTGAGAGACCTCAGGATGAAATACAGAATGTGACAAAAGAATTTAACTGTATTAAGAATATATGATATAACCTCACATAATAGGGCTGGGAAAAAAAGGATCTTTTCTAAGTAACTTTGGAAATAATTGCAGACTTTGAGGACAAAGGAAACTGTACATCAGTGCTGTGCTCTAGTTGGCAAAGTTATTTCCCTTGGGTGTGTGGGTTATCATGTTACACGTATACTGAGATTGAACAAATAAGTAAACGGACGGAGGATGGTGGGAGTCAATACTCACTGATGACACGGAGGTTATAGATGAACAATGTGAGAAGGCTAGGGTGAATCACGTGGCACTGGATTAGGTAATGAATTCATTCTAATTTAATATAGATTGAGATAAACATGTAAAATAACATATCCATAGAAACAAGCAACAAGCACACCCGGTGCCCAGATCTTGGTTTCAAATATCAGTATGAAAAGGGAGGAAAATGAGTAAGTTGACAGTAGAGTAACCTGACAAACACAGCTCAGTTGTACAATCAAAGTTATTATCAGTAACCCATACACCCCATATAATCATGAGAAAAACATCAGACAAGCCCATATGGAATGACAGTCTGAAAATTACCTAACCAATATTCTTCAAAATTGCCAAGGTCATCAAAACCAACGAAATCTTCAAAACTGTGACTGCCAGAAGACATGATGGTCATATATAATGTGGTAGACTGGACGGGATCCCAGAAAAAGAAACAGGATATTAAGTAAAAATGAAGGAAATGTGAAGAAACTAGAGTTTAGTTAATAATCGTGTATCAATATTGTTCATTTGTGTGACAAACGTACCATACTAATGTAGAACATTAACAATAGGGGAGACTAGACATGATATAAAAGAGAACTCTCTGTATTGTCTCTGCAATTTTCTGTAAATGTAACATCTATTCTATAATTAAATGTGTATTTAAAAAGTAAAGAACAGATATTTAAGGAATGAATTAAGTAAAGACTTTAAAACTTCATCATCAACCTAATAAAGCTCAATCCAATTTCTCTTTTAAAAAACCCTGTGATAAATAGTAGATAAAAACCTAGTCAGCAGGAAAATGTCCAAACCATATAAGCAATCATGGTAATAGTAAACTTTTAAAATAACTTAAAAAATGAACACTTTGGGACCGGCCTGGTGGTGCAGTGGTTAAGTTCGCATGCTCTGCTTCGGCAGCCTGGGTTCGCTGGTTCGGATCCTGGGTGTGGACCTACTCACCACTTGTCAAGCCATGCTGTGGCAGGCGTCCCACATATAACATAGAGGAAGATGGGCACAGATGTTTGCTCAGGGCCAGTCTTCCTCAGCAAAAAGAGAAGGATTGACAGCACGTTAGCTCAGGGCTAATCTTCCTCAAAAAAAACACGACACTTTGCAGATTGACTTTTAAAAATCAATTTAGTGTATAGTCTAGGTGATTTTTATATATCTCTTATCACAATCATATGCTATGAAAAGGGCTGTTAACTGTTCTTTAATTTTCAAATTTCAGGAAAATTAATGAGTAAAATTGTCAAGCAAATATACTGGCCATTGCTTGTATTTCAACTAAAGAATGTAAAGATTTGCACAGTGCAGCTATTTGCACCCGTTTCCTGCTGTTGTTGATGGTGGTGGTGGTAGCACTGTGGGACTGTTTTGATTTGTTTGGTTTTCACTTTATTCTGCTTGCATTTCTATTTCTCTCTGGGTTCAAATATTTATTGTGCTAGAAAGCAATTTTCTCACTTAGCATTAAAGAAAAGAGGCGATCTTTCTATTTGATGTATGTCTATATGATATATGTCCTCCTTTAGTTCATTACCTCGCTTCTCCACTACTCAGTGGTAAACCTCACAGACGATCCCAAATTGCAGTTAAGGCTTGAACTGAATACTAGTGTACTTGTGAAGAAATTACTAATGCTAAATCTTTAATGTGTTGTGTTATGTTCTATTTGTCTTAAAAATGGTTGAATTACTCCAATAAGGTCTCAATTTTATTTTAAAGAACGGCTGCCTTTGACAGTTTGTACATCCAGTTAAATGTTAGGACACTGGAACAGAAGGGAAGTATTGAATAGATAATCCTCTTTGTGAAGAACATCTCTTCTTTCTCAGAGCTATAGAGAAAGCGGGGGACTTTCATTATAAGTAGATAAGAGAGTGTCGTACTTCTGGCATGCAACAGACAAGTGCGCTAGCTTTTCTGATAGGGCAAATTAGCGTAAAGTGCTGCTTTCTTCTCCATAACTAAAATTAAATTAAATTCAACTCAGAAGAGACACATATAACATTCATATACATATATCACTGAAAATAGCCACACCTAATAAAAGGCTGATTCAGGAGAGCCATTTGACTAACTGAGAAGCTTTAAAATCTAAAGGGAAATGCTTTAAGAATGTTGCTAAGGGTTACAGCAAAAGTTACCTTGAGGTTAACTGCTCTGAAGATTTAATTAACAAAGATCAGGTACCCATGTACAAGTTAATTTAAGAGAAGCAGGAATACAACTCGGAAAAATTATAAAATTCTTAACACCATTTTTTACTCTAGATTTTTATTCACTCTGTTATACATTTTATTTTTGAAGCTACATTTACTAAAAAGTGCACTTTGTTATCATTGTTGTTACTGTTTCCTTAGCATCAGTGGCTAAACAGCACATGAGGCCGTTCTAACTAATAGGATGGCCAAGGTAGTATGTTGTTATTCTCACTCTATCTCGTTCCTGCAAAAATTTGCCTGTCACTTTGAACAGAATCACAGTTCTTCAGCCTCTATATGAACTTATCTGCCCCTAACCTCCTTTTCTTCATTACGTATCTCTTTATATTTTGGATCAGCACATTTATCCATTAAATGTGGCACAATTGGCAGTTCCTCCTTTTTCTATGCCTAACACATTCAATCAATCTATCTCCTTCATGTCGTTCATATTTGTCCCATTCATTTCCATCCCATTGCCACAGTATTCACACTTTAATTGTCACTGAGTTTTAATCTGGTGCTCTAGGGAAAAACATAGAGGCTAAGGCAAGATGCTTATTTGGGAGGTTGAAACCCAGGACAGTGAGAATGAGCCAAAGAGGAAAGGAGGGTGGAGGCATGTGAAGCAAAGTGCAGCGATCCAGTATGGCCATTGCTTCTGCTTCATAATGAGCTGAAAAGAAACAAAACATGTCTCTTGGCAGGTGTGTACATTTGGTACTTCTTTAGATGGAATGCATGGAAAAACTGCTTCAGTTTAGTCCGTGGCAGAGGAGGACATTCATTTGCCAGGCTCACTTCCGTGTTCTATTCTGCATTGATCAAGGTTCACCCAACAAGGACGTAATTTTCCCTCATTTCTATATTACATGATGTAGCCACGTGGAGGCCGCACCAGGCTGCCAGATCCCTTACTCTCTAACTTAAGGTTTTGTCTAGGCCCAGAAGGGGCAGGAGGAACTTTAAATTCTAGGTATGAGGCTGGATGGCTTGGCTACAGAGGAGTCCTTAAGGGGAACAGCCCAGCACTCCCACTTGCCCAGGAGTCACTGGAGGCATTGTGGTCTGAGAGGTGGGCAGAATTGTTGGAAGGAATTAAATTATCAGGACAGTCAAGGATAAATCAGGGAATCAGAACTACTATAAGTATTACGGAAAAATAAATTTATAGCAGGAATGTAGCCTTACACAATTGTGGGGAGCTTTGGGATGTAAAACTCTAAAGAATTTGTTGAGGGATTACAGAAAAGGTATTAGAAAGACTTTCCATCAACCTGAAGGACAAGTGAAGACAGGTGAGTTGGCACTTGCAAGGGCCTATGGGAAGCCAGGCACAAGGAGCTTCTAGAGGGAGAATGGGAAGAGGAGCTGGAGAAAAGCCCATGACAGCTGTTGCCTCTGTGTCTGGTCATGGGCCTGACGTCACTGTTGGTTAGCAGAGCTAGCAAGCATGTAGAAGTGGACATGGGGCAATCTAGGAGACACTAGCACCTCTGTATCTGTCTCTATCGCTGCAACCTTCGGAGATCAATGACTTCTAGTTCACTTCCACTTTGCAAATCTCAGGCAAATTTCTCTTTAGACCAGCTCTCACTCAGAAACATATGGGAAAGGGAATTGTGGGAAGCATAGTTCCGATTTAGTCAAGTCATACAGATAATCCCATATCAACTTGGTATTCACATACACCCCCCTTAAGACAATAGCAAAATCATGCTTCTACTAGACGACCCCTTGGACAATGCTTACTCTTTCCTCAATAGTCGATAAAAAATATTACATACCACTTCATTCATTTTGGATGACGTTCATTATCTTCTGGCTGAGTCACACATCCTTTGATAGCCTCTTACTCAAACACTGATATGTATATGCATTTAAAATATATGATCACATCTTATATTTTAGGAAAATAGGAGGGAGGAAAAGAGGAAATATTTGGTATATATATATATTAATATCAATATATGGAGGAATAGTATAACTACCGTGGTCCTATTTATATCACTGGTCATACTGAAATGGTATTTAGAATATTTTAGAACATTTACTCCCCACTCGATATTCCCTTTACCTTCAGCAAGCACCTCAGCTGGTCATGATTCCTTGCCTTATCAGTATTCTAAAATTTCATTTCATAAGGATTTGGGAAATTATTAATCCTTTCTGTATTAGGTAGTTGTAGCTTTCCCTTATTTTTTTTTCCCCCATAGGGTATGGAATTACTAAGATGCACCTGAGAGATCTTCTGACCAAGAGACATGTTCCTAATTACCCGCATTTTATGCTAACAACCAAATGAATCTCCCCAGTCAGTACAGTAACCTCCTTCTTTGCTTCTTGGCTCATTTGTCATGAACCAAGTTACAAGCAGCAGCCATGATCTCCAGTCTGATGGAACCATTGTTCAATCCTGATAGAAGTAGTTGGTCTCTTGGAAACCCAGACCTCTGTATTAGTTTTCTTTTGCTGTGTAACAAACTTGGCAGCTTAAAATATTCATTTATTATCACATGGTTTTTATATATGAGAAGTTCAGTAAGGCTCAACTGAGGTTCTCTGTTTGGGGTCTCCTAACACCAAAATCAAGGCGTCAGTTAGTCTGGAGTCTTATATGGAGGATCTAGGGGAGAATATGCTTCCAAGTTCTTTCACGTTATTGGCAGAATTCAGTTCCTTACAGTTGTAGGACTGAGGTTCCTGTCTGCTGGCTGGTGGCTGAACCTATCCTCCGAAGGCCACTTGAATTCCTCATTATGTGGCCCTCTCCATCTTCAAAGTCAGAAACAGTGCCTTCAATACTTTTCATGCTTCACATCTCCCTGAGATGCTCTTTGGCTGCTAGCTTTTAAAGGTACACCTTATTGAGTCAGATATAACCAGGTAATCTTCACATCTTAAGACCAACTGACTTGTGATTTTAACTATGTCACAAAACAATTTATTAAACATCATAATTTACTGTTTACCTGGATAACCAGAGAACAAGAATGCTCTGTGTGTGTTGAGGGAGGATTTTTAGAATTCTGCCTACCACAGCCTCTAATCTATCCAGCAGAGCCCAAAGTTTCAAAGATGGGAAGAAAAATTTGCAGTGTATTATTTGGTATAATTATGAGAGAAGGTACTACCAATCTTAGCCCTCTATTCTCAGACCCATGAATCCAAGGTATGGGAAAAATAGCACAATATACTGATTCTTAGCATGTTCCACATCAAGGAGGATATTATCCCAGCCCCATGTGTTACTATCAAGCCAGCCTCGTGACTCAATCTGCAAAAGTTCATTCCAGCATTTAACAGAGTGATGGGGAAAATGATAAGACCAGTGAATTCCATGAGCAAGAACTCATTATTACACTTCAGTTTATGAACAATGAGTTCCCTGATAAGAAGCAATGATATTGGGAAAACAGAAGCAATGATGTTGGCATAAACTTGATGAGATTTATACACACAATAGTACATAAATGATGTAGTTTTTTTTTCTTTTGGACATAAGCATCAAAAGCAGATAATGCAAATCAATATGCAACGTAGATATTTTAGTGAGAACAAATTACTCCTCCTGTCATTGTAGAATTGACCCAATGTGGTCAGAAGGTCCTCTCAGGGAAAGGTGGCACACTGTGGGATCCTCGTTGGTCTCTGCTGTGGGCAGTTTTGGCACTCAGCCGTGTCTGTAATCAGATGATTCTTGGTGAGTGGAAGTCCATGTTGCTGAATGCATATATAACCTCTGTGTCTGCCCCCATGACCACATTATTCATGAGCCCAGTGGGAGAGGGTAGGATGATTTGGGAGAGAGACTGACTGACATTCAAGAAACCATCCATCTTGTCCACCTGATTATTAAGATTGTCATCTGCTTCTTTTGTTCTTTTCTAAGCAATAGCATGGGGCACGAGTATCTTTATGAGAGATGTCTGTCTATTGTACCTCTTTCCTATCGTCCTTGTCAACAATTTTCCAATCATATGCCCTCCACGCTCCTAACTCTCAAGCCAAACTGTCAGCCACTGCCTGTGGGAACTGAAATTCTGCTCATCTCTCCTTGCAGGCCAAATTAACAACAAGGTTGTTCTACTTGATAGAAAGATTTTCTCTAAAGCTTTTGCTTTAGAGATACCCCAGAGTACGGTGCTAATGCTGCAGACGTCCACTATTGGGTGGTACCAGGATATTGTGTAGAATTATCGTAAGCCAGGATGAAGTTTTTGTCCTCTAATAAGTCAGCATAGGGAACTCCTCATGGACCATAAGTGCCAGTTGAGAAAGGGGAGGCAGTATAGTGGTAGAAGTCGGGGAAACATGAGCATTTTCTCATGCAAGTTATTTGTGCTTTCACCAGCTACTTAAGGCGTATTTGTTTATGCCACCTCCATTTGAAGATTGAGTGCTGTTGTGAACAGGCAACATTAGGGATTGATGGGTCAGACAACACCCAATTAATGGTGGGCATATGGAATTTTACGGTTAATTGATGGGCAAAGTTCAAGTGTTTAGTCTCTTCACCAAACAAGCGTGAAGCTGATTCTCCTCAGGAGAATGGTTATCTACAGAGGACGGTATAGCTGTGCCCCCAGATTATGAAAGTCTGTACTGTGATTCACCCCTTGGGGCCTGGGAAACATTGCAGACTTTGTCCCTAACTTCTAGTACATTAAATCTGCTGGGTCATGTGGACAAGTGGCATAGTGCCCTGCACAGCAGCCTGGACTTATTGCACAACCTGTTCTCTGCACCCCACTCAAAACAGGCATGCTTTAAGCTAATTAGGGAAATGGATTGGAATTGGAAACCCAAAGAGGCCCACTAGGCGTGGCTTCTCTCTTAAAGGTAGGAACTATTAATAGTCAGACCCACAAGTTCAATGGGTACATTTTTTTATTTGGATTTTTCCAGAAATCCAAAGAAGCCCACTAACCATGGCTTTTCTCTTAAAAAGGTAGGAACTGTTAATAGTTAGATCTACAAGTTCAATGAGTACATTTTTTTATTTCCCATATTTTCTACAGGGAATAATACTGCCCAAATTCCCACCACAGGGCGACTTTTTCTCTAGCCTCCCATAACAATTCCCTCGTTTCCCTTTCAGTCTTTGCCAACAGTCTCCTCAGGGCCCTTCTGGCTTGTACCTGACAGCTGTCCCAAAGCTGAACGACAAGTTTCAGATTTTGTCACGGCCACAACCTACTTCTGATACAAATATCTGTTTAGGTTATCTGTGCTGCATGACAAATCCATTCCAAAACTAAACAACAATGATTTTTTTGTTTATCTCTCATGATTCTGTTTGTTGATTGCAGCTCACATGGATGGTGGTGTTGCTCCATGTCTTTGTCATCAGGTGCCACAGGCATCTGGAGTCTATCCTGGGCCAGAATGTTCAAGACGTTTAACTCATGTGGTGAAAGCTGACACTACAGATCTTCTAAGGACCAACTCTGGAAGTTACGCAGTCACTTCAGCTGCACTTTATTGATCAAAGAGAGTAAGAGAGTGAGCCCAGATTCCACGAGGGGAACTACACTGTGTGTGAATATTAGAAGATCTCAGTCACTGGGGCCATCTCTGTGGATCAGCTGCAGAGAAGAGCTCCAGAAGTACAGACACGGTATCATATACACACAGTATTAACTCCCCAGATCCCCTCAGCCAGGCATTACAATACGTTCTGCTTATGCATTTCTCTTTAGTTTTCTACTCTCAGATCCTCATTACCTACTGCTCCCCAGCATGTTCTCTATAAAAACATATCATACATATCTTTCCACTGCTCAATACCATTTAATGACTCCCTCAGATTATAGAATAAAGTTTATACTCCGTATCTTATAGTATTTTGTAGTTTCAGCTCTTAGCACAGGAGTGAGCATATAGTCAGTGCAAATACAATTTATAAGTGGATGAATGAATGATGAATAAAATACCATTTAGTGCAAGTTTATCGAAATGGCAATTCCAATTTTCCAAACCAAGATGGCATATTTAATTCCTCTACTCTATTTAGACTAAGATATGATCAGCATCCTTAAGAAATTTAAAGTTTAGTAAGAAACACAGATATAGAAAGTGATAAAGATATTACAGTATGGTAAATGCCATAAAAATACATTTAAAAAGTACTTTAAGAGAGAAAAAGGAAGGTAATTAAAAAGGATATGAAAAAAGACAAACACAAAATTTTTTAACAATCTCAAAATTATAACTGTTCCTTTGATGACGTTGTTTTACTTTATAAGTTTCCACTTTATACAAAACTCTGTGTGTATAAAGATGTATTGGAAAATTGATGAATGAATAAAGAAAATGTGGTATACATATTTCTTTTTAAAAATGAAAGATGGATAGATGCATGGGTAAGAGTGATTTATTTTTATATCATGCACTCAAATAAGCACTCATATATAATGTAGAAATCAGTTAGATAAATTCTCATCTTATCATTGTAAGTCACTGGCATTTAGTGTCCATTAAATGTGTAAAGAATAGCGTAAGCCATGTATATGTATTAGCTTCTTGTAGTAAAATAATAATAACAATAAATCTATTTAGCACTATAATGTACACATTTTGTTCTAATTATTTCTACACTAATTCAAAAAATAAGATGTTGATTTAATCTGATTTTAAGGTATTGAGAGTACATAGTAGGAAGCATATTCCAAAAATTCATAATTGATTTCAACAAACTCATTCTTTAGAAAAATAATTGTCCTTAGGAAATATGTTTATAAATGCATTTTCTAACTTACTGTCATTATGCACATTTTGAAATCCTCTCCATTCCTGTTTTAATTCTCACTTGAAAATGATGTGGCTTCCTGGTTTAGGCGTGCTCAACAGCCTGAAAAAGTTAATTTGATTTTCATCCTGCTTTCTGGATTGGTTATAGAAAACTCCTCTCTAAGACAAACTGCATTTATTTTAGATACATTAAAGCTGGTGTTAGAGAGTTAAGACTATTCTTTCCATCTAGATTTTACGTGTTGTAATAAGGGCTGTATGTGTGTGTGTGTATACTCACACAAACATAAGATGACAACATGATTAACTTTGTATACAACCTCATGAAATAGGATGAAAGCAGTAATTTTACTGCACTATATATCAACTTTATCTTTAAGTGATAGTTTACTTAACTTTTTCAATAGATTTGAAGGTGATCATGTACATGTTTAATTTTGTGGTTTTTTCTGATCATTTTACTTAGAAGCACTTTCTTTTTTTTTTTTTTTGTGGAAGATGAGCCCTGAGGTAACATCTGCTGCCTCTTTTTGCTAACGTCCTCCTCTTTTTGCTGAGGAAGGTGGTCCCTGAGCTAACATCTGTGCCCATCTTCCTCCACTTTATATGTAGGATGCCTGCCACAGCATGGCTTGACAATCAGTGTGTAGGTCTGCACCTGGGATCTGAACTGGCGAACTCCATGCTGCCAAAGTGGAATGTGTGAACGTATCCACTGCACCAGGCTGGCCCGAAGCACTTTCCTTTTTGATCCCACAACCCACATAAGTCTCTTTCTCCATCAAGCAATCTATATTAACAAATGAATATGTATTATTTCATATTTTTCCTTCATGCTCACAGGACCAGGAAAGGGGAGGCAGACAATAAGGGTATGTTATCAAGCAAGTTAACATTGTAAGTCACTGGCATTTAATGTCCGTTGTGGAGCTTGAGGAGTCAGCATAGCACATGCCTCTCAAACTCTCCCCCAAAAAGGGTCAAGAGAAATGGGGTACTTATCCACTAGCTCCATCAGTCACTGGTTGAGAGCTGTTAGTGAGGACACACATTTCCTGGGCAGCACTGCCAGCCTACAGTGTCTGCAGGCAGAGTGGTTTCATATTGACAAGGAAGCCCTCGGGCAAGTGATGCAGGTGCTGGTGGTTGGAGGGCGAGTTGAAATGCATGGCACGGGTAAGCTCCCTGAGGCTGTGGACAGGGTAATGCCAACAGTTGCTGACAGAGAAATCAGCACTTGGAAATCACCTTTTGAAGATGGCAGAGGGTTCATGAGCCTGTCTTCCTGAATGATTATGTGGACCCCCCCGACTTCAACACTGCAGAGGGACTTTAACAGAACAAGAAAGAAAACCTTACGTGTTAAATAATGCAGATTAGGGCGTCATGATTACAGAAGCAAATGTTAATAAATATCTGATGTTTCTCTGACTCTAAAGGGCTCTAAAAATGAAGAGTCAAATTTTTCAAGATCCCTAATCCTTCATTGGAAATCAGGATTCCATCCCTTCCATCTCAAATACGTTGTTTAAAATTCTTCAAAAGAGGTATTGAATTCTCCTGGTAACTCACTCTGCACTACCATGCGTAATGCATAGGACATTATCACATGATTTGTTTTCAGTATGACAGTGTCTTGCCTGCTAATGTGTTACCAGAATCATCAGAACTTTTGAACCTGACTGTATCTATATCTTCATTAATGACCAAGATGTCTGTAGACTTCATCATCAATCAATTAAATGTCTAATGTCTATCAGTCTTTTTAAAATCACTTTAGCAAGAAATTTTTAGCACCTTCTAGACACTATGGTAAGAATAAACAGGAAAATAGAGGTTTTAAAATAAAATATTAAGATAGCTCCTCAGTGGTTTGCTCTCATTAGGGTTTGCAGCTCTAGTCCTTGCTCCATCTGTTGCTTTCTCTTTCAGCTTGTCTTAGGTTTACTTTTACCATGGCTAAGTTATTTTCAAAGTTATTTTCCCTCTTTGGGTGGATAATTTCCAATAAACGAATTCAAATCCATTTGAATATATATCTCTATTATTCTATTATCAACTACCTTCATTGTAGTCATAGGAACTAGTTGGCTGCTTATTAAACATAGGAGGCTCAGACCAACAGCTCATGTACATTGTATGTTTTAATCATCGTAAACACATTGTAGAATAGGCATTGATATTTCAACTGGTACATGAAAATGCCAAAGCTTGTTGCTGAAGATTTCAGATTTATTGAGCAGCAAGGCCAAGCTTAACTGAAATCTGGCTAAGCCTGTATACCCAATGTTGTGGGCCACCTCCCTCCTTCTATTTATCGTCCAATGTATCTGATGCCCAATGTTCTAGTAACAGAAAAAACAGATTAAGAACCCATAATATAAAGCATTATTTGAGGCATTTTTCATTGACTTCAAGGATTAAGAGCATTTCTTAATATTGAAAATATTCTTTTGTGGAAATTGCCGTTCATCGGTAATACTTACCTTAGGTTACTTTACAATAACAAACTGGACTCCAAAATTTTTTAAAAAAGCATTATCGTGTGCATTGTTCCTATGTTGTAGAAAATGGACTAATTGCCACTAGTAATTTCGTCTAAGTATATGTCTCTGGCTCAGAAAAATCACGTATGTATATTTGGCAGAGTCCTCTATTTGTTGTTGTCTGAAGAAATCTATTAATTTCAAATGTGTAGCATATTTGAGCAAAGTAAGAGAAAATAATTAATGCGGTGCAACAACATTGTGTGGGATTTACTCATGTTACTGCCAAGATTTGAGCAGAGTGTAAGAAATTAGCGTTGATCATCAGTGTCTGACAATTTCTTTCATCAAGCTAAATCCGTCACATCTGGAGCCTTTAATGTTGCCTCACAATAAGTGTAGCATACTATAAGTGCCTGTTAAAAGAGCTGGAAAAGGCAACGTGAGGGGAAGCAATTTCATAAAATACTATATGTCTTTTAAGCTACTACTAGCAAATACACTTAGTTATGGAATTACCCCATCACTTCCATGTCTTGTATGTAGAAACTTGCATGTAATGAACTACTCTGGTAAATAGACATGTGCTTGTGCTTTCTTTTTTCATTGCTTCTGCCTCATTTGCTTTCACATTCTTATTCTTTAAACTTATAATTTTTTTCACATTTAATTATTTTATTTAAAAACTTTTTTTCTTTGCATTAAGAATGATGGTGGCCATTAGCTAGGAGGTATGTATGTATATATTTACTTTTTTTTTTTAGATCACTTTGGTTTATAACATCGTGTAAATTTCAGGTGTGCATCATGATATTTCAGCTTCTGTATTGACTGCATCATGTTCACCATGTATAAAGTTTTTGAAAAAGGATTTAACATTTTTCCTGGGAATTACCCTAAATTAGCTCCCAAGGAAAGAATCCCCCTGTGGGAAGTTGAGCATAGTGCAGTGGTTTCCAAATTTTAGTGTGCACGTGTCACTTGGGATGTTTTAAAAACTTTCAGTTTTTAGGACCCACCTTAAGACGTCTTATTTCCATAGGTGGGAAGGGGAAGCAGGAAAATGAATTTTAATAAGGAAATTGGTGGATCTGATTCAGGTAGTCTGATATTCAAGAATCATTTGTGCAGATTCTAAGAATAAAGGATCTGAAATAAAAATCACTGAGGAAGATGTTGACTGTCAGTCTATATTGGTTTTGTGGGGAGACATCTAATGCATGAGCCCACATGTTTCTTTGAGTTCCAATGGGTCTGATAGAAACATGCGACTCCAGCTAAGAAATCTTTCCTATGGCTGGAACTTCAGAACAGACAATATTTAGCTTCATCCATCATATGCCAGTAATTCCAACAGTCTCTCCACTGGCCTCTCAGCCTATCTAATCTCTCTGAAATCTAGTGGTGAAGGATAGTGGTGCTGTCAAGTTTGCCTAAAGCAGAAAGGCAGACAACTCAACTGTCCAGCACTCTCCTCAGAGTGGGTGGCAGAACATTCAAGTTGAGGGTTCAAGTGTATTGAAAGCAAGATCTGGAACTTAGCCTTTCCTTCTCATAATCTAATAGCCTTTCCTATCTATGGTACTATATTGGTTGTATATTCCAACAGCAATCCTGGTTGAAATGGTAGCACTGAGTTTAATTATACTACAAACTTCTTTCTTCTTACCTAAAATAACTTTACTTCTGTGAAATGAAATTTTGTCTTTAAGAGAAATACATACTTTTTTTAAGCAGTAGACTCAGAATTTATTCAATATACTTTACATATAGGCTCTGTACACCGTGGAGGGCTTTGCATCTTCGTTCGATTGTCCACATTTATGCTTCATTTACTGCATTATCAGATCAGAAGAACTGTCCAGTGACGACAGTAGGAGATCTCATTAAGCTTCCTGTTAAATAATATAGCTCATAATTGCTTCAAAATGTATTCTGAGCACCTTTAAGCACCTTTAATATAAAAAATGTGTTTTGCATATATGAGAAAAGTTTGTTAATATTGACTCAGATTTTAGAAGTTATACTTTGGACAATAGTTATCTAAAATCTATCATGAAAATTGACATTTATTACATGTAGTTAATTTTTTTAAAGCTACAAGGTCTTGAGCCAAAGTCTGAAATAAAATAATATAAACTTAAACTGTTAGATATATCAATTTATTTATTTACTTTCTTTTTTTTTTTGAGGAAGATTAGCCCTGAGCTAGCTACTGCCAATCCTCCTCTTTTTGCTGAGGAAGACTGGCCCTGAGCTAACATCCATGCCCATCTTCCTCTACTTTATATGTGGGACACCTACCACAGCATGGCTTTTTCGCCAAGCGGTGTTATGTCCGCACTCAGGATCCGAACTGGCGAACCCAGGGCCGCCAAAGCAGAACATGCGAACTTAACCACTGCGCCACCAGGCTGGCCCCTCAATTTATTTTTGATTAATCTGGTTTATGATTAGCACTTTTTTCAGTTTAACATTATTAATAGCATATACTGGGCAACAGTTGGAAAAAAATTTACCTTTTCAAAGTGTTTGCTGTTCTCCTAAAGGAATAAGAAGTTATTCTATCCAAAAGAGACACATCAGGTGGTCGATATTTGTCTTATCAGTACCAATAGTGGGCAGAAAATCCCACTCTGCTTTTCTGAATTTCCACCTAGATCTTTTTCAACTCTTATTTTTTAAATAATTTCGAATTCACAGGAGAGTTGCAAGAAAAGTGCAAAGACCACTCACATGCCTTGCATTCAGATTTATACGTTAACATTTTGCATTTTCTCCCCAAATGCTTAGCATAAATATTTTAACACCAAGGACATTTGTTTACATAAGCAGTCAACTTATGGGCATTTAAAAATGACACAATGTTGGGGCTGGCCCACTGGCGCAGTGGTTAAGTTCACACACTCTGCTTCTGCGGTCTGGGAATCCTGGGGGCAGATCCTGCTTGGCAAGCCATGCTGTGGCAGGCGTCCCACATATAAAATAGAGGGAGATGGGCACAGAGTTAGCTCAGGGCCAGCCTACCTCGGAGAAAGAGGAGGATTGGGGGTGGATGTTAGCTCAGGGCTAATCTTCCGCAAAAAGAAAAAATGACACAATGTTCTTATTTAACGACATTATTTAATATTAAGTCCATGTTCAAATTTTGTTGTTTCAGCAAATACGACCTTGAGAGAAATCTCACCATCCTTGATCCAATCTATCATCACACTTTCTTGTCTTGTCTCTTTAGTTTCCTTTCATCTGAATGAGTTCTTCAGCCTTTCTTTTTCTTTTATGATACTGATACATTTTGAAGAGTACAGGCCAGTTGTCTGCAAAATGAACGTCAATTTGGGTTACTTGCTCTTTCCTCAAAATTATATTCGGATTATGTATTTTTGGAAGGATAAGTATGTATATGATTCATTATTCTTAGCCCACTATGGTGGATGAAGTTCGAGCATCTGGTTAAATTGCTGTTCACCAGATTTTTTCCACTGTAGAGTTAGCATTCCTCCCTTTGTAAGTAATATGTGGGGAGATTGTTTTAGATTATTCTTCATTTACTGGGTAATCTTGGTCTCCATTGACCAATCTTACCTGAATCAGTTATTACTATGATGTTTGTGAAATGGCGATTTTCTAAATTTATTATTCCTTCTATATTTATGATTCAGCATTCTATTTAAAAAAGAGGTTTTCCTTCTCTTTGAAGGATCTATCAATCATCTATCTATATCTACAAGATTTTTAAGGATCATATTGGATATTTCTTGCTCCAGCCCTGGAATCACTAATTTCTCCAAGATTCCGAGGACACTGGGGTTCATTGTATTGGTGAATGACGCTGTAGATCCCCGGTATCTGCAGTTTCACTTTCTGTGGTTTCAGTTACCTGCAGTCATAGGTAGCGGGATGAAATCTCAGGTGCTCCTGCTTGGTCCCTGGCAGAGGGCGAAGGGATCATCCCCTTGTCCAGTGGATCCACGGTGTATGCTCCCCCGCAGTCACTTAGCAGCCCCCTCCATGATCAGATAGACGGCTGGGTATCACAGTCGTTGCGGTCAAGTCTCCCTTATTTTACTTAATAATGGCCCCAAAGGGCAAGAGCAGTGATGCTGGCAATTTGGATATGCCAAAAAGAGTCCCTAAAGTGCCTCCTTTAAGTGAAAAGGTGAAAGTTCTCAACTTAATAAGGAAAGAAAAAAATTGCATGCTGAGGTTGCTAAGATCTACGGTAAGAACAAATCTATCCATGAAATTGTGAAGAAGGAAAAAGAAATTCATGGTGGTTTTGCTGTCATACCTTAAACAGCAAAAGTTACAGCCACAGCGCAGGATAAGAGTTTAGCATGGGGGGACGGCCCAGTGGCATAGCAGTTAAGTGTGCATGTTCTGCTTTTTGGTGGCCCGGGGTACGCTGGTTCGGATCCTGGGTGCCGACATGGCACTGCTTGGCAAAAGCCATGGTGTGGTAGGTGTCCCACGTATAAAGTAAAGGAAGATGGGCATGGATATTAGCCCAGGGCCAGTCTTCCTCAGCAAAAAGGGAGGATTGGCAATAGTTACCTCAGGGCTAATCTTCCTCCAAAAAAAAATAAAATAAAAAAATTAAAAAAAGTTTAGTATGGGAAAAAAACGTAGCATATATATAGGATTTGATACTATCCGTGGTTTCAGGCATCTACTAGGGGTCTTGGAACATATCACCCCTCCCTTGGATAAGGGGAAACTACTGTATTTACAAACAAATATTTTGGCTTTGGTTGTGGTCATTGTGATTTGAGTGTTATTGCTTTTGTGGACCAAGAGAAGAAAGATTAAAACATCATAGCGTCAGCCCAATATGTGGGGATACTTCTAATTCCAACCCACCATGACAGTTTTCTTGGTATTCCTCAATTCCATGTTGTACCTCATTTCTCCAACAGGGGGGACCATTTTCCCCACAGCTCCTCAAAATTTCCTCATTCACAATCCTAGAAAACAAAATAGTTTCAGAATGGCTACACCACTACCAATTCAAAAGTCAAACGTGCCAATTAGAGTTCTAGATCTGTTTGCAATTATTTTTACTTTTGAATAAGAATATATAATGGAAGTATGATTTTCAAGAGTTTCTTGGATTATTATTTTTTCTTTACTGTGGTTATTTTAATGATCTTAAATATAGCTGTATTTAATTTTAGATTTTTTCCCATGCTTGCTGATTTAATTTGTGTGTGTGCATGAGGAAGATTGGCCCTGAGCTAACATCTGTGACAATCTTCCTCTATTTTATGTGGGATGCTCCATAGTGTGGCTTGGCGAGTGGTGCTAGGTCTATGCCCGGGATCCAAACCTGTGAACCCCAGGCTGCCGAAGCAGAGTGTGTGAACTTAACCACTATGCCAGTGGACCAGCTCCGATTTAATTTTTTTTTAATATGCAAAACATTAACATTGTTCCCCAAATCAAAACTATACAAAAAATATGCTAAACATCATGTCACTCTCTCTTATCCTTTATACTCCAGTTTCACACAGCTCAGTAAATAACCACATTCATTAGTTTCTCATTTACTCTTCCTGTGTTTCCATTTGTAAAAATAAGTAACGTAACACTGTACATTTTCTTATTTTCCTTTTTAACAAAAAACACTATTTTATGTATAGATATAAATATATATTCAGTTGCACTTTTTTTTAACTGAATAAATCCTAGAAATCCCTCCATTTCACTCCATAGAGATCTTCTTCACTCTTTACAGATTCAGCATGCTCAATTGTATGGTTAAACCAAAGTGTTTTCAAATGATTTCTTAAGTATGGGAACTTAGGTTGTTTTCAATATTTTTCCATTAAAAGTATGATTTCAATGGATAATTTTGTGCTTACATATTTTGTATAATTGAAAGTGTATCTTTGGGGTAAATACCTAGAATGGAAGTCTCTCAAAGAGTAAATGCATATGTGATTTCATAGTTTGTTAGATATTATCAAATTCTCTTGCTTAAGGGTTGAATTTCCAAGTCTCCTATTATGAGTGAAGATGAATAACTTTTCATAGGGCCATTTTTACAATTTTCTTTTTAAATAAATTGACTGTCTATGACTTTTGCCCAAGTCCATTTTCTCTAAAATTTTTACTTATACTTTTCCTACTTTTTTTAAATTTTTTTTTATTTTTTATTTTTTTCCTTTTTCTCCCCAAAGCCCCCTGGTACATAGTTGTATGTTCTTTGTTGTGGGTCCTTCTGCCTCAGCATGGTTTGATGAGCAGTGCCATGTCCGCGCCCAGGATTTGAACCAACGAAACACTGGGTCACCTGCAGCGGAGCACGCGAACTTAACCACTCGGCCATGGGCCAGCCCCATACTTTTCCTAGTATTTGCATGGCTTTACAACTAACATTTAGATTTTTGATCCATATTGAAATTTTCTTGTGTATAATCCAGTTTTATCTATATCCCATATGGCTTTCCATTTCCTGAGCCTGTTTTTTTACAAGTTCATTTTTGCCTATTGCTGTGAGATACCACCTGTATCATATAGTAAACTTCCTTAAGGACTTGAATTATTTTTTGATTTTTAATTCTATTCTATTGATATTTCTTTGCACCCATGTGAAACTACCACACTGCTTTAATTAAAATAGTTCTTTAGTATGATTTAATATTAATATGTAATATTTCACTTTTGAATATTCCATAGTTTAATTTTCCATTCTACCATTAGATGTACATTTAGATTATTTCCATTTTCTGGCCATTGTTATTGATCCCCCAATGGATATTCTTACATATGATGACTGGGGCACATGAGCATGAATTTATATTGAGTATAGATATACAATTTCTTCAGTCACTAAGAGCTTACTCCTGTGGTTAGTCTCTCATGTAAATTTAAGAAGGATTGTATGTTTTCCTTACATGACATAATCTACACTTGTGAAAATATAACTATAGAACGAAGAATGATCTCTTTAGAATTATCTATATTGTATCAATCCACTTGTTTCATTCAGGTTATAATTTTCTCCCTTTGATAACCATTGATGTTGTGTGTGTCCTACAATATTTATGTGGGTAGATTTTGTGATCCGGACCATATTTTTCTCTCTTTGCTGATCACACATAAACATTGTTCCTGACACTGGATTGTAGGAATGAAAGGAAGAAGCTGAAAACAGAAATTTTGGTAAAACATGAATTAACTCATTTCTTCAATGCTTCTGAAGGGATTCTAGAGTAGCAAAGTGGAGAAAACTTTGGCCAAAATATAATTCCAAATCAAGGTGGAAAGATATGCCCATATCAAAGAATCTTACCAACTTGCTTTAAATCTCTAGGAGAATCCAAAATTTATTGCTCTTCCATTACGATCCAGGTATCCAACATATGGTCTGAGAGTAACCAGCAGCCTATCTGAAAATCCTAGTTATAACACTTCTGAAACTGAAAGCAGATACCAAATTTATCCAATTAGCATGCATGCATGCACATGTAAACAAGAAGGGTTTCCAAAGCTACCAGCTGCTACCAATTGCTGCTAGCTTTTGGGCAAAATTTACTGGAATTAGATTGACTATTAATTAAATTTGAAACTGCATGTAACTCACTATGTAATGAAGAGATTTACACATTTTCTTCCACTAATATATTAGCAAAAGAAAAGCCTTTAAGGATTACTGACAACAATATATTTGAATACATTGGTCATACATTCTCATATTATCTGATACTCATAAAAGATCAAACTCATCTCACCACTGTTTCAAATTAAAAATTTCATGAATCCAAAAACTTTGATTACTAGTTACATAATCATTTTCAGAAAAGAAAAAGAAAGCTAAACATTATAAAAAGCATAGACATATAGGATCTTACATAGGATAATGTCTATTGTCTTCAACTCTGATATTCAATCAAAGGTTCGTTCTGCACAGTTAAAATGTAAGAACACAGTACCGGGTAAATATGCAATATTATGGAAATTAGAACCAAATTTCTTATTAAATACAGTTATCTTCATTTGTGAACAGAAAATATGAAGAAACCTTAAGGTCATTGCCCATGTTAAATAGCAGTAAATATAATTTAATCTATGTAACCCATAAGAATGACCCCATGTGTTTTATTTTTAAAATTTTTCACATATATATTTTTCTGATTTTATTGATATAAGTACATAAAACATTGTAAGTTATACAACATAATGATTTGATATATGTATATATTGTGAAATGATTACCACAATAAATTTAGTTTACCATCACTTCACATAGTTACAATTTTTCTCCCTAGTGATGAGAATTTTTAAGATCTACTTTCTTAGGGCTGGCCCTGTGGCTGAGTGGTTAAGTTCATGCGCTCCTTTTCAGTGGCCCAGGGTTTCACCAGTTTGGATTCTGGGCACAGATACGGCGGCGCTCATCAAGCCATGTTGAGGCAGCATCCCACATAGCACAACCAGAAGTACCTACAACTAGAAATACAACTATGTACTGGGGTGCTTTGGGGAGAAGAAGAAAAGAAAAAAAAATATTGGCAGCAGATGTTAGCTCAGGCGCCGATCTTTAAAAAAAAGATCTAATTTCTTAGCAAATTTCAAATATACGTATAGCATTGTTAACTATAGTCATCATGTTTTAAATTACATCCCCACTACTTATTTATCTTACAACTGGAAGCTTCTACTTTTATATCACCTTCACTCAATTTTCCCATTCCTCACCCTCCTCCTCTGGCAACCACAAATCTGATCTCTGTTTCTATGATTTGGTTTTCTAGATTACATGCATAGGTGATATCATACAGTGGTCCGTTTTCTTTTTCTGTCTGACTCATTTCACTTAGCATAATGCCCTCAAGCTCAATCCATGTTGTTCCAAATGGTAGGATTTCCTTCTTTTTATGGCTGAATAGTATTCTATTGCATATATATGCCTGAATGGCTTTTCTTTAGCCATTCGTCTGGTGATGGACACTTAGGTTGTTTCCATGTCTCGGTTCTTATAAATAATGCTTCAATGAACATGAGGGTACAGTATCTCTTTGGGATGGTGATTTCATATTCTTTGGATATATACCAGAAGTGGGATTACTAGATCATATGGCATTTCTATTTTTTTCTCTCCAAAGCCCCAGTACATAGTTGCATACCCTAGTTGTAAATCATTCTACTTCTTCTACGTGGGATGCCGCCACAGCACGGCTTGATGAGTGGTGTGTAAGTCCGCACCCAGGATCAGAACCAGCGAACCCACGAACTCTGGGCCACCAAAGTTGAACATGCAAACTTAACCACTCAGCCACAGGGCCAGCCTGTATTTTTATTTTTTTGAGGAAGCTCCATACTGTTTTCTATAGTGGCTGTACCAGCTTACATTCCCACCAGCAGTGCACAAGGGTTCCCTTTTCCCCACATCCTTGCCAGAATTCTCTCTTGTCTTTTTGATGATAGCCATTCTAACAGGTACAGGGGGTTTTTTGATGTTTTTTATTTCTTTGTTGAATTTCTAATTTTGTTAATGCATTGTTTTCCTAATTTCATTTAGTTGTCTGTGTCTTCTTGTATTTCACTAAATTTCTGTAAGAGGATTATTCTGAATTCTTTGTCAGATAGTTCATAGATCTCCATTTCTTTAGGGTCAGAAGCTGTATTATTGGAGCTGTATTAGTTTCCTTTGGGGGGGTCATGTTTACCTGGTTTTTCATGATCTTTGATTCCTTATGTTGGTATCTGTGCATTTGAGTAGGCCACCTCTTCTTCCAGACTTTACAGGTTCTCTTGGCAGACAGTACTTCACCAGTCAACTCAGCTTGAAGTTCTGGATGGGTCAGCTGGTGGCATCATTGGGCAGGTGGCGCTTGCTATGGGGTCCATTTGGGGGCAAGGCAACTGCCAGAGCTCTGAGGTGGGGAGGGCTGTGCCGGCTGGGAACAGGAGTTGGATGGCACTGCTGGGTTGGTTCTCTGGCCAAGCACTGCTGGAGGGCTGGCTCCACAGTTGCCTGGATTCTCTGGTCAGGCTTCTTAGTCGGGCGGGACTGGGCACTATACTCAGCAGTAGACGAGGCTCTGAATTAGCTTCACTGTCCATGCAGGGTGGCAGATAGGCCCCAAGGCCAGTATGCCTTGTTCTTTGGGGACCTGAATCAGACAGAGCTGCGTACCAATTTCTAACGGGCCACCGGCTTGTTGGGCAGAGCTGCTGGTTGGGCTCCCTGCTCAAGTGCTGCTGGGCTAAGCAGCTTCCTAGGCACTCCACCCAGGTTTCTTGTTGGGAGGGGCCAGGGCAGGGTAGAGGTACGCTCAGCAGTAGGCAGGCTATGAATTCATTTCCCTGTGGGGGCAGAGTGGCAGAACAATTTGCAAAGTTGGCCGGGCTCACTCTTTTGGGGCCCAAATCAGGCAGAACTGAGCACTGAATTCCCTGGTTGGAAGTGGCTATCACCTTGGCTCTGCAGCTAGGCAGAGCCACTGGTGGGGATTTCTACTTGGGCATTGCTGTGTGTAGGATCTCAGGCAGCCAAAATCCCAGCACTGGTTGCTGTAGCCCCTATGCCCCTTCTCCATCGCAATCTGTTAGTCAAACTCTGCAGACTCCCCCTGCAGTCCCCATGAGATGAGACTTCAGTGGGTTTCCCGGGAGACCACCCACAACACTGGAGGAGCTGGATGTCCACTTTGGGCTCTCTTTTCTCCACTGGAGAAACCCGAGGCCCAGAGAGGCCCTCGTGGGGCGGTGCTGTGTCAGCCTGGAGATGGGGCAATGCAGTCAGAACAGCTGCTCCTCTTACACTTATAATGTGTTCTTTTGTGGTCTCTGTGGTCCAGGGGTGCTTCAGCCCCATCTCCCTGTTTTAGGATGTTCACGATGATCTTTTCTTTATGGATGCTTGCTAGTTGGTCTTCTTTTGAGGGGGACAGAAGTCAGGAACTACCTATGTCACCATCTTGATGATCCTATGTGTTTTAAATACTTCCTAATGTAGGTTAAACAACTCAGTAAGTCTGTAAGTTCTCAGATTTCAATGCTAGATGAAGGGAATTGAATATCTATTAAGTGCTTATAATGTATAGGCACTTTGATAGATAATTTACACGGCTATTAAAATTGTAATAATCACAAAATATCTGCTATAGTTTTATGGCTTATAAAAATAAGTACTGTATGGAATTTCACCACTGGCAATTTTGCAAAATAAATAATCCAAAATCCACTCTTGCAAAATGCCTAGAAATGCTGAATAAATTTGATGATTCTTTTAATTCTATAGCTGAATTCTCAAGAAAGAGAAATCCCAGAAGCCAGTCACAAGAAGCAAAACTGAAACAAACAAGAATAGTGCATAAGAACTGAACCTTGGAAGTTTGGAGGTGGTGTTGTCTATTGTGATATTCGAGGGGCATCGATCTCCCGCAGTCTCATAATTATAGGAGAGGAAGCCTAGAGCAGAGGCTAGTTGGTGACTCTGAAATGAGACATCTGAGTTAAGCCATTATCCTGAAAGGGCTACGTGGGCATTGAGAGGGTCTCCTAGAGACAAACAACCAGCTCTGTGGCTCGGAATGAGGACAAGTCAGACCGTCTGTCTTGATCTGGTTTGGAGCCAGGATGAAAAAGTCTTCCTTGAGAACTTGTAACCACAGATTTTCCCTAAGGTGTGTTTGGAGTTTGAATTGAAACCCCAAAATAATGAATTAGCATGAAATATTACCCTTAACAATAATATCCCTGAAGGGGTAAGAAGAAGAAAGCACAAACATATTGGTGAGGACCAAACTCAAATCTCACCTAATCTCAGAATGAATGCAAACTCCAAAATCACAAATTTCACGATTACAATAATCCACCATGAGTTAGAATTAGCAGAAACAAAACATCAGAATTAGGCTTCTAAATATAATTTACTATTATATTTGCTATTAAAATATTATTGTATTTTAAATATATTTAAAATTTACACTACTATATTATAAATACTATTATATACTATTTTCATTATTTCTAATAGAATTGTTATATCGAGAACATAGTAAAGAATTAATGAAGATCATTTATAATTATAAAGTGTTTGATTCTTTAGGAGACATAACAATTTTAAATATTTAAACACGATAATATGATTTCAAAATATATTAAGAAATAATTGTTACCCAAACGGAAGTGGATTCACCTCCTGGCAAGTTAAATCAGACTCTCCACCAGAAGTAGTTGTCTCACCAAGTAAAGCATATTTGTAGCAAATAGGAGACCATGAGGGATCATTTCCAGAGTCATGGCATCTCTGAACAAAGGGGAACAGGGACATTTATTTCAGATGGGGAATGAATATTCAAAAGGAAGAGGTGGGTATTCACTTGTGCAGGCTCAGTTGGAAAACATGCTTCCACATGCACTAAGGTAAGAGGCCTAAGCTCCTCCTGGAGAGATCTTAGCATTAAAAATAAGGCAAAGGTCATAGGCAGAGCTCCCATGGTGAGGCCTGGTGTGGTTCAGGGTGGTTGGTGATGCATCTCCTTAACGTAACAAAAGGGAGAAAAACAATTTGGGAAAACAGTTAAATGCTTCTAACCCCACCCTTGAGTCCCTGGAGCAACTAGTCAGTGACGTAATGACTACCAGAAAAAGTAGATAAATCCAGAAACATGGTGTACGATTATAACAAATGCACCTCTGAAAAAATGAGAAGAAGAAAAAAGAGAAAGAGAAGGCACATCCATACGACATTGCAGCAATAACATGGGGTGGGGTGTCACTAAGGAAACTGTAGTCGTCAGAGAGTTAAAGAGGATGTTATTAAAAACTTTATGCCAGTATATTTGGAATTTTAGATGCATCAGACTAATTCTTAAAAAAATAAGCTATCAAAAACTGATTCGAAGAAACATAGGAAACCAAATTATTCCTGCAGCCATTAAAGATATTGAATAAGTAGTTAAAAGTATTTTCCTACAAAGAAAGCTCTAGGGCTCCAGGCGGGCCCGCAGGGCTTCACTCATAATTGTCCTACAACCACGAAGGAAAGCATGTTTCTACTCATATTCAAACTATTTCAGAAAATTGAAATGAGACGTCTTTCCTATCTCATTGTATGAAACAAGAATATCTTTGACACCGAAACTCAAAATGAGAGTTGACAAAAATAAAATCATAAATGTAACAATTGTAAACAACAAAACAAAACAAAACAAAAATTTGCAAACTAAAAATGCTGAAATCAGTAAAAAGACAAAAGCAACAGAGCAGACTTTAAATGAGCGATACAAAAAAACCTTTCCAATGGAATACTATATCACTTGATAATGAGCTATTTGCAAACTACAGAAAAATGACAGATCATTTTTAACTAAAATCCATTTGAAAGACACTTTAAAAGATTTTAGGGGCTGGCTCCACGGCGGAGTGGTTGAGTTCATGCACTCCGCTGCTGTGGCCCAGGGTTCGGATCCTGGGCGCAGACATGGCACCTCTCATCAGGCCCTGTTGAGGCAGTGTCCCACATTCCACAACTAGAAGGACCTGCAGCTAAGATATACAACTGTGTACGGGGGGGGTTGGGGAGATAAAACAGAAAAAAAAAAGATTGGCAATAGTTGTTAGCCCAGGTGCCAATCTTTGAAAAAAAAAAAGATTTTAATATTGTAAAGTACGAAGAAATACCCAGTAAAAGTGATTGTAACCAAATTTATTAGAGCAAAAATCAAGTTTGATTTTTGTTCTAGGTATGGCTACAGTACGATGTTTCTTCGAAGAAAAGTTGGAAGTACTGTAACAGTAATTTTTAATTAATGTTGGCATTTCACTTTCAGAGTATAAACCATGTGTTGTGAGTATTACGAGTACATCAAGGTTTAAGTTCTGTGCTGCTTAGAGTTTACACCTTACAAAGCAGGGAGAGCTCGGGTTTACAATCATATTCTGGTGAACTTGGAAAAAAAAGACTAGGAAATAACATTAGGCTTGACTCCTACTCTCTCCCTTAGAAGAAGAAGAATATGCAAGTCTTCCTTACTGCCTATCAGAAGAAATTGAAAGATGTAATTTATAATGCAGTAATGTAATATGGAAACATGCCACACTTTATTACATTTATGGCTATATATATACTTTTTTATTGAATCATTTTAATATTTATGACAAAATTATGAATGGATATTATAAATACATTATAATTTTGATTTTGATTGCAGAATTTGTCACAAGAATAAGGCAATATAATTGTAATGTTTCATATACTTTGCAAACTGTAGCAGAATAGTATATCATACTGACATTTTTAATTATATCCATTTGATTTTTGAGCAAATTTGCACCTTGCATTTTTAATATGTACCAATCTCCTAGAAATTAGCAATCATCAGAAAATACTTAAAATAACATAAGAATTGTGTATATGGGATATTTAAAGTTGGTATTTAAAATTTTCAAGTTAGCTATACTTTGTAATTTATCCAAATGGTGCAAACGCATATATAATGAATACGAATTATTCAGCCCACTCAAAAGTGCAATGTTCCAGAGAAGTGTTTCCTTATATTCTTCCAAAAATTTTCCGTGCACATGCAAGCGATCTCCTAGGTTCCCTTTTAAAGTCTTTTACGGTTTATCTTGTTTTTATTTTATTTATTATATTTATGACATCGATACTGAATTAAAATATATTCAGAAAAAAATATGCAGCTTGAAAGGGTACACGAGAATGAATTTTCACAAAGTGAATATGCTTGGGTAACACTACTTAGAGAAAGAAAGAGAATACTCCTAGCACTCAGAAGGGTGTTGTCCCAAAGCTCTGAGACAATGTGTTTGGGGAGCTGTTCCATTTAACTGAAACGTGGTCATTTGAACTCCAGGCACCAGTAGCTAAAGAATCATAGAAGCGTTTCACAGTGTTCCCTAGGGAGAGCGATGGGGAACACAAAGGGAAAATGAGGTTAATGCTACACAATGAAGACAGGGAGAAGCCGAAATGGACTGAGGGATCCTGAGACAGTCCCCTATAGTGTCCTGCCCTGAAGAAAGTTACATTTACTCTCAAGAGGCTGGACTACCAACACTTCCGAACTCTCAGGAATGAAGATCGTATCACCAGAGAAATATCCAAAAATATAGAGAGAATGCTGAGATAAAGAGGACATGGGATACAAATATGGAGCTGAGAAATCATAAATACTAACAATAACTTCTTGATCCGCTTAAAAAATCTAGCATCTATCTAAACATAGTTTAGATATTTTAACTAATTTTCCTCTGCTTTTACCAACTTTCCCCTGCGATTTTATATGAGATGTTTGGTGATGATCTACAAGTGAAGCTCATATGATATACCATACTGAGAAGGGACTTTTGGGAAACTAGATGAAGAATGAAGAGGTAAGTCACCAAATAAAATGGCATACATATTTAAAAATAAAAGAATGGTAGTGTTTGCAAGGGTGTGATTTTTAGTACGAGTTCTAAACTGGATAAATGGAGGAAGACATAAGCAGGATGAGGGAGACTGAGAAGATTCTGGCAGTGGGGGAGAATTGTTGGAGTTGAGATACAAGAGGGAGTGAGCCTGGATTTGAGATCTTGGAAACCCTAGAGTTATTACTGATAACACAGACTAGTGTATAACCATGGAAGTGAGTGAAGGAAAAGATCATTGTCATCAAGAAGGTTGAAAATATCTTCTATAGGGATATTCAAATCACCAGAATTCTGTTGGAGTGAGTGACAGTGTACTCGGAGCAAAAGCCATTGAGGAATAAATAGGACGCAGGGTCTATAGATGACCATAAAAAGGAGGAATGGTAAAGTCCGACGGTAGGAGTTTCAAACTTGGGGGTTTTAGGGGGAAGCGATAGAGATTGAAGAGTAAGGGAGATATCTATCCTGCTTCTAAGCTCACAGTGTGAATCACATAAGACAAAAACCCATCACATAAGTGGGCTGAAGAAGTGGTGTCTTCAGGGGACATGCACATTTGTTCAGAGCAAGAAAGCGAAACGAATTATGTATAAATTATATATTTGCAACAGAAAACTATTCACTGCTAGTTTTATATCTGCATGCTTTTGGAAATTTGAGAACTATGCTGATGGGCTACTGAAATGCACTGAAATGCATAGAGGTCTATCTAAGAGACGGCAGTTAAGTCTTTTGAGTTCTTATCTGAGTGCAAATGAGTAGTAGCAGGCGGGCAAAGAGACTGAGTGAGAACAAAAGAAATGTAGGCATTATGACTGTACGTTAGTCTGAAAAAAAGTGTATTCATAATCTTTTCCAGATAGAGAAGCTCACATATATATATACATTTTTCTGTTCAAAACCAGAAATATTAACACAGGTTATTTGTATGTTTCTATGATATTTGAAATTTTTTTCAGAACAAATTATGTAGATCATGAAAAAAGTGAAAAATAAAATTCTTGATCTTTGTGGTAATATGCGTGAGAGACAGTAGCCTGTCACTTTCTTTTCTTGTAATTGCATTGTCAGGTTTTGTAAACGAGTTTAGGCGGCCTCATCAAATGATATGAGAAGTAGTACCTCTTTCTTCTTTGGAAGAGTTTGTGTGAGGTTGGGATTTATTTATCCTTAACCATGTGGAAGATTTCTCCATGAAGCCATCTGGGAGTGGAGTTTGTTTGTTCGTTTGTTTTGGGGGAGGTGGGACTGTGTATTCACCGCAGATTCAGTTTCTTAACAGTTGTGATCTATTTCTTCTTATGTCAATATTGGTAATATACGTTTTTCAGAGAATATCAAAGATTTAAATTTATGGCCATACAGTTGGTTCAATGTATCCTCTTTATTTCTGTTTAGTCTTTAGTGGATCTATAGTGATGTGTTCCATCCCTTGCCTATGACCACACTGGCCAACTTGCTGTTCCTTCAGCAATCCAAGGATGTTCTTAAAGTTTTGTACTTAAAGTTTTTGTGTCCCTGAGTACTTTTCTCCTTGATAGATTTTTGAAGTGCTTCCTCATGTACTTTGGTCACTGCTTAAGTGTCAGCTTATAAGTGAGGTCTTCCATGATAGCCTTTTATAAAATATCAGCTTTCACCACCTCAAAAGAAGTGCACCCTATCCCACTGACAATACTATATTTTTTTGGTATTTCCTTTTACCACCTGACTCTTTCTTTCTCTAGATAGATGACAGAGAGGTAAACAGATGATTGAGAGATGCATAGAGAGATAGATTCAGGAAAGTAGTTGCCTCATGTGGGAAGAGGTAAGAGTTTGGTCAGATATCTATCTATCTGTCACCTACCTGCCTATGTATCTATCTATCCATCTCTCTATCTAACTCTCTCTCTAGCCAAGCTTCCCGGTTGAGGTGATCGCATTCCTGAACCTGATATGTGTTATTTAGTGACTTGTAAATATGATATGTGTTTTTTATTTTAGTTGATTTTAACTTTATAAAAAAGAATATGACACACTTTAAGGGGTTGGGTAAATGTCACTGCAGTGTTAGGTTTTAGGAGATCTGTTTTTCAGTTTTATTGAGATATAATTGACATACAACGTTGTGTAAGCTTAAGGCATACAGCACAACATAATGTAGTTTTAAGAATATTTCATAAGCCAATCTACTTTATTAATGACACCTAATGGGGTGAAGCATTTCCTCCACTGTAAAGGTAGTTTATTGAGCTTAGATGCTCCTCAGCACTTAACGTATGAAAAAAAACCCATTTATTGACTGAAAGACAGCATGTCTTGTATTTATTATAAAACTTTCCTGTAGCAAAGAAGAAGCTAAGTTAGAATTGTTGTTTTGTAATACTAGCTTGCAAGGATCTTTCAAGAGAGATAATAGCATACGTTCTCATTTGCAAGGAGTAATTATATTCAGTTTTGCATGTTGTCATTCTGAGAGAGACCATTATTTCAAAGTACTTTATTTCCTCACTTTCTCTCTCTCTCTCAATCTCTCTTAGTTTATATATGGCTTTTCAGTTAAATAGTAAGAACCCTTGATTCCTCTTGTGTACAAGGAAAATGGAGATTTCCAATATCTGTAGTTATATATATTTTCTCTCTCTGCTTATTTTAACTGGAATTTGAAAATGTCAAGTTTCAAACTGCTCAGGCAGTTAGAATTTTTATTTTACATTTAATATGCAGTTTTCTTATCTTTCTCTATAAGTTCTTGACATTAGTGAATCTGCATCTTTTAGCACTGTCTGTATTTTTCATATTTATGTCATGTTTACATTTACCTGTGACAACCAATAGTCCCAATGGAACTCATGAAAGATTTTTATAAAAGATTATACATGATATAAAACTACAGTTAAGTGGTGAACAATATCATTTGGTAATTGTTATATGACTTTTTTGTATCTTATAACAAATTGCCTCACTCAATTTGTCAACAGATTATAACACCTATAACTATATAAGATTTTTCCTTTTTAGGTGAATATCAGGAAAAAAAGAATACTCAGAAAAAATTAACTTTGCTGTATTTTATCTTCCTTGTATAATATGCATGATGTTTAATCAAGACTCTTTATCTTTAGCAGTTTGTGAATACATGGTTTGATCCTCATTATAAACATATCTTTTCCGAGCATTTCAACACCTGGGGTGAATTATGATAATTAAGTGCTGTATCTTTATGTTCTTACTTTTCCTTTCCAGCTCCTACTGTGAAAATTCAATTTCCAGATGCTTTTGATGTTTCCAGTTTAAAGGTGTAAAAGGACCTGCCTTTTCCACACTGTCAGGCTTGTCTTATTGGAGATTCATTTTATAACACTCTTTCAGAGTTTCTTATTTCTCCAGCCAAATAAGGACAGTATTTTTCAGGGGAAAGAATAGATTCTGCATTTATAGGTTAGGTTTCATTGAATGGATTTCAATATTTTGGATTATTCTGATCATTATTTCTTTTGAGAAGACAGGAAAGTGAAGTGTAATTAAAATAATATTAGATTTGTTCTTGGAAGACATATAATCAAATCCCAGCTCAGCTATGTAATCTTGAGTGCGTCGGTTAATGATCTGGTCACATTTTCCTTATTTGATCAAGTGGAGATAACCCCTTCTTCATGTAAATTCAGTGCATGTTAAATGAGATAATCAATATAATGCATCATATAAACTCTATAGCTTTATACAAGAAATTAAGGTAGTGTTGCTATTGTTGCAATGATCATGATTTTCTTTACATACCTATTCCTAGACTTGATCCTGGATGTAGAAAAATACTATCTAGGGTGTCTATTGTTGCAACATAGATACAGGCAACATCTGTAGAAGGCCATGGAGAGGCCAAGTATATAAGATTCCAAGATTTTTAAATTAGTGTAAAGGGGTTACCTAATATTTTCTTTATCTACTTCTTAACTGACAGGTTAAATTACAATTTTTTCTTTTGAGGAAGGTTACCCCTGAGCTAACATCTGTGCCAATCTTCCTCTATTTTGTATGTGCGTTACTGCCTCAGCGTGGCTGACAAGTGGTGTAGGTCCCTGCCCAGGATACGAAGCTGTGAACCTGGGCCGCCGAAGTAGAGCGTGCCAAACTTAACCACTACACTGCGGAGCCGGCCCCCAGATAGGTTAAATTTTGATGATAAAATATTTTATATTATTTTGACTTAATATTCTGTAAATTATTTGGGCTAATAAAAAAGACAATTTGAATGCAAATTCAAATAATGAATGAATAATTGTGTGCATACAAATACCTATGTACGTATAATAATTTTTCCTTTTCTCAAGAATCTGTATGTTATGGCCAAAATTGTCTATCTCAGAATTGGCAAGTGACATTTCTGAAAAAAAGAGAAGATAAACAAGAAATAGTGAAAGAGAGTTTTAAAAAATGGGTAATTTGATGAAAGTATTACATATACTCAAATTCACCTGAAGATATTGCAAATGAGATTCATTAAAAGGAAACAGGATGTAGTATATTTCAATTTGTTATATTTAAGCATGTTTATGCCATCAGTGTGCTACCTTGTCTCCTACCATTTCAGAAATAAAAATCACATATATGATTATCCTGTCAAAAATACATAATCTGAATATAATCTTAAGGAAACATCAGGCAACCCAAATTATTGTTCATTTTGCGAAGAACTGGCCTGTACTCTTCACAATATACCAGTATCGTCAAAGAAAAAGAAATGTTGAACAACTGGTTCAGATGAAAGGAAACTAAAGAGACAAGACAAGAAAACGTGATGATAGATTGGATCAAGGATGGTGAGAGGTTTCTATCAAGGTCATACGTTGTCAAAATAATTAACAAAATTTGAATATGGACTTAATATTAAAAAATAACATTGTGTCATTTAAAAAAAGAAGATGCTTTTTACATCAATGCTTCCAACAGACACTAAAAATATAGACGATGAATTTTAGAAAAATCTTTTGCAAGTAATTTCAATATAATTAGCTAAAATTTACAATTTAATAGAAAAATGTAAATGATAAAACAGTGTAAAACAGAAAGCTAAACAGTGCTGTAATCATTATACTTTGTAAGCAATTAATTATCTTTCAATCAGGAAAGCACCAGGTCCACATGGAGAAAGAAACTAATTCTACCAAATAATCCAGAAATAGATTATTTAAATTTTATAGTAATTAATTCAGAGACGAGATGAAGAACACTCACCCCTCAAACTATTCTATGAGTTTCATATTAATTAGGTATCAAAACAAGAGAAGGACAGAATTGAAAACTAAAATATGTCAAACGTTTTTGTCAACTCAAATGAGGAAATACTAATAAAGTACTAGCCACCGTATAACATGATGGTGAAAGGTATTTGCACAGATACTAATAGTGGAGAAATACAAAAGTGCCTCAAACTTATAAAATTACAAACTTATAAAATTACAATTGATGTTGAAATACTGTTAAATGCTTTTTGGCAGTCTATCTTTAATTTACAGAAAGTAGAAAGATTATGTTTGAATATCTTGACATTATTATGCCAAAAATGCTTCAAAATATTTTTTGTATATTTCAGAGGCTAAACAAAAAGGAATGCTAATGGCTTCAAGAAATCACTCATAAGCTGACCACAAGCTTAATGGAATTAAGGACTGTTATAGGATTACTACATTTTGATCAAAATGAACATTCTTCTACTGTTTTGTGCTCTAATTACATTTAGTTCCCATAAAGATTTAATTAAAATAATTTTGAAAGCATTTGTTCTCAGGTTTAGTAAAGTAGCAGATAGCAAAATAGTATTAATTTTTTTTATTTTGGAAAGTAGATCACACAAAGAAACTAGCAGTAATTTAGAAGTTAGAGATCAAGGAAGATGTCTCTTCAATAGCATGTGACAGTTTAAAAGCAAACCCTTGTCGTTAATCAAGTCTTCTAAAATCAATACCATCTTAAGAAAATTGTCCTTCAGGACACTTTACTTCATGCATAAAATGGGGATAACACGATGATGCTATTGCTGCTGTTGAACCTCACTAATTTATTTTCAGATTAATTTTCTATGAAGATTAGTCTGAACATGGAATGTAAAACCATATTTCTGATGCTAAGAACCTCTGCATAATAATCGCTATTCATATATGATTATGCAAATTCCATCCTCATAATGATAGTTCTTTATTACATCACCCTTAAGACATATCACTCTTTTAAAAATTTTTTAATTTTTTTGTTGAAATATAATTGATACATAACATAGTGTATGATTAAGGTGTACAACATATTGTTTGATCCATCAATATGTTGCAATATGATTATCACCCAGGCATTAGCTAACAGCTCTATCACATCATGTAATTATCATATTTTTCTGGTGAAAACAATTAAGATCTAATCAGTCTGTTGGCAACTTTGAAGTTTATAATACAGCATTGTTGACTATGTTCACTAATGCTATGCATTAGATGTCCAAAATTTATTTATCTACTGGTTGTAAGTTTGTACTCTTAATATCATCCCCATTTCCCCCACCCCGAGCCGTTAGTAAGCACTATTCTACTCTCTGTTTCTATGAATTCAACTTTTTGAGATTCCACATGTAAACGATATACAGTATTTATCTTTCTCTGTCTGATGACTGGATAAAGAAAATGTAGTATATATCTACAATGGAATATTATTCAGCCATGAGAAAGAAGGAAATCCTGTCATATGTGATGGACCTTGATGACATTATGCCAACTGACATATAACTTTTAAAATCAGTTATACCCTCTGTTTGTGAGTACACTTGGAACTTGAAGCTGAAACTTTTTTCTCTCAGTGTCAAAAATCTAAAGATTAGAACTTTCATTGACAGTGTATACATAATATATATTTTAATTAATTTGAATTCATACAAATTCATTAGTCATACATAGGGTCATTGTGTGTGTGTGTGTGTGTGTATAAAGCATTTTATTCCCAATCAGTCTCAATAAATTGGAAGTCATGCAAATGAACAGCATTATAACAAAGTGGGTTTATCATTAAAGACATTTTCCCCCAGCTGCGTATACAGATATGTTTTGGTCAGAGTAATTATGTAAATTTATGTAGTGAAATTATTGCATTAAGTGATTTAGTCATCAAAACACTAATTTTTGTTATCACAATATAAATATAACATTGATTACAAATCATCAAAGTAAAGCTATTTGCAATGGAAATGTAATTGGATGATAAGATGAGGAAATTAATGTTGAAGTAAATGAGGTTATTTAAGACACATTAAGTTGTGATTGCATTATTTTAAATTTCACATTTATTTGAAGAATTTAAATATGCAACAAGAATGATAATTAAGATATGTGATTTTCATTTTCTGTGATATTTCTACAATTTAAATAAACCAATTTCTTTCTAAGAAACATATCCAAGTCTCAATTTGTAAGGAAAATTTGCGTTTAGAGGATTTGTCACTATTGTGTCCCTCCTCTCTGGTGAGCAAACACTGCTTTCACAGATAACTTGAGAAAAACGTCAGCGCTCCCATGAGTACAACTCAACAATATCTTACTACAGAGAAAAAAAAAAGTGTCTTAGTATGGCTACAACAAACTTCAGAAGTTAGCCTTTTTTTACCATTTTACTGATTTCACCTCCTCCCACTTTATATTAATTTGTGCACTCATTCATTCATTCATTATACATTTACAAACGATCTACTGTTTGCTTGAAACGAGTTTGGGGCTATGGATACTAGAACAAACATGTCTATTGTTATTTTGAAGCCCATTTTATATCACCATTAAACTCCTAATTCCCTGAAGATCTCATGCTGTTTTGTACCTTCATGCATTTGTTCACAGTTTTTTTCTCTCTAGTAGCACACTCTTTGCCACCATGTTCACTTGGCAAACAGTCTATAAATTATTCAGAACTCTGACCAGGCATAATTATTGTGACACTTTCTCTTGCAGAGTTCATCATTCATAGGCATGTACTAATTCCTTAATTTTACATGTGTATTCAGTACAAATGGCTCCATTTGTAAGCATAAAATCTACTTAAGAAAAAAAACTATCATAAGGCTGCATTTCTTCCTTTTAGGGACGTATACAATTCAAACAATGCCTCAAACTTGTAATGCAAAGAGAGAAAAGCCCTATTGTCTGTCATTCTATTACAGTTGCTGCTGCTCTTGCTCCTTACTGACGCACCGTATTGCGGTGTTATGTGGTCCTTCAACATTTGGCCAGCAAATCAGAGCCATACTGAATGAAATCTTGAAGATCCAACTACCAGGACAGATCCTGTGATTTAAAGGAGAAAAACACCACTAAAGATGCTTCTCTCTCAGTATTACACTCAACGTAGTGTGCTCCAACCTGAGCTTTTCAGTCCATAGCCCCTTAAGGTCCGTATAATCTTTTAGGTAACTCTCATAGATAGACACTGGCCTTTGAGACCCCATCACCAGAAGTACAGTCTTTAAAGTAATTTAGAAATCCACTTCTATAAGAAACAACAAAAATTTTCCTTGTTCCAGTCCCTGGATCCCACCAGGCTTTTGGCTAGTTTCCTTTTCAGCCCATGAAACACAGTAGGATCCCTACAACTTTTCTCCTTGACATGAGTGCTTGATTTCTCTAATGGGACAAAAACTTTGAAATGTCAAAGTGATTGTTTTTGTATTGTCTTGGAGAGTTGATATTTACTTGGTTTTTCTTTTGCACAGTCAGTACCAATGGCTCATTATTCTTGGCCTTCCATGTGACTTATATATCCATCCCTTCATCTCCCAATAAGCAATCTACGGTTTGGGGAAAACTTCTATAAATCTATGTTGACACGACCTCTTGCAAGTGACCAAGTTGACATCTTTGATAGAGCAGAGAGCAATAAAAGGCACACCCCATGGACGCTTAATCTAGAAAGCTCCATTGTGCTAAACATATTTCTAGTTTGTACTTAAACAATATATTTAATACTGTCTTATGTGCCTGACAATCTTTTTGTGTGAAGTGTTTTAGCCAGCAGCCACGTTTCTTTATCATTGTATCCCAATTTACAGTGATTTGAGTTATTGGGACTTAACTTTCTTTTTCTTCTATTGGTATTTTATTAAATTTATGTGTAGTCTATTATTACTGTTGCATTTTAAACAAAGTTCTTTAATATTATAAAAACATTTTAAATATACATTTCAGAATCACAAATAGTAAAACATTTTAGTTGAATCTATGACTATGAATCTATGACTGTTGATGAGATCACACATTGGGATATTTGGTGTGAAAAAGGGACCAAATAGAGGCTTCAGAAAAATGTCACCACTAGTGGAGTGGCAGAGGAAGAGGCTCCTTTGAAGCAATAGATGTGGAAGGAGGTTAAGAACCAGGAGAAAATGCAGATCCAGTAATTTTGTAAAACATCAAGTTTAACAATAGTGGAAACTACGCAAATTGTGGGGAAGGATCAAAGATATAACAGATTTGTCACTTAAGATAGTATTGTTAACATTCAGAAGTATATGAGGGAAGCATTGGAACATTTAGTAGGATGAATTAATGAATTATTGGAATTATTAAAATAGAACAAGCAAAGAAGAAAAATAATTTTAAGTAGATATATCGAGAAGTAGAGATAGCAGGAAAACGACGTTCTCAGAATGCCTGTGAAACCCAGTTCCCTGTCCATGGAAGCTTTCTAAATCAAAATCCCTACTAATGTGGAACAATGTCTTATTCATTGCCCTACCAATTCCCAGGCCGTATCTGATTTTGTCACAGGTACATATCTGATGTGGAGGACATCAGTTCTTTTAAACAGGCAGAGAATTTACACTTGGCCAGATTCACCAAAGAGCTCAGCAAATAAATAATTACTTTCTTGATTTTGAATTGACACAGAAAAACCGAGACAGTAGGTCAGAAGCTGAGAAGATGGCATGTGAAGTAAAACCTGTAAGACAGCAAACTGAAACAACATGCAGGATGGAGGTATAAGGGTCTGGAAACTATAAGAAAATAGAGGCTGCCTGTCAGCAGGGAGAACAAAGGGAAGAAAGTCTATAAGCCGTCATGAAAGTAATCTGTGAGAGCCTACTGTTGAAAGAGAGGCTGCCCCTGGAGAGGAGATTTCCTTGGGAAGTTTTTGCTCCAGCTTAACTCAATCCTTAATAACAAACTAGTTTGAAGAATTTAAGTTAGTGTTTATTTGTGTGTGGCTGTTTTATTTATTTATTTATTTATTTATTTATTATTAATTATTATTAAAAGGGCCAAAATAAATCATCACGCAATAAATTTTGAATGCAGTTGAAGATTCATTCACTTGCTGGCAACAGATATGCTTCTCATGGATGAGTTTCATGTCCTTTTTTCTTAGACTTGGAATAAATGAGACACAAGAAATATTAAGTCAGATGTAGGTAGAGAGGAGCAAGACATGGATCTAGTTTCCAAAAATGGGACTTTATCACAGAGGAGAAATGATCTTGACAGAAATAGAAAACAAGGCAAGAATGGGAAACAACAGACTATGATGAAGTATGATTTCCGTGTCTATTAATTAGGGTTTCATTCTATTTTGGATTTGAAACTGAATTGATCCTAGTCTGACCCCTTGGCTAGAGAATGGGAAGTTACTTCCAGTTTGAGAACCGGTCTAAGAGAGAACAGTTTAAGAATTAGAGAGATCAGTGTGCCCAGAGTCCATATCATGGAGTCATCTTTTTATTTATATTAGTTGGTGCAAATGTGGTATCCACAGAACAGAAACTGATTGCACATCTTAAAGTCTTTTGAAATGTATGTATTAATATTAAATATATTCATGTATTACTAAATTGGTGCTATTTTTTCCCTTTCTGAATACATATAATATATATTGTATAATCTGTATATTTCCACATAAAACAGAGGCACTTATTTCATGTAAGGAACTTGGCAAACATTCCAAAACTACTTGAAAAATAAGTCACATCAGAATGTAAAAATATTCTCCCCAAGGTCTAAAGTATTGCAAGATTGCTTGAATACTGATGTGTTCTCAACTGTAGGGTTTGAATGTGTAACTAGCAATCAAATCAAATAAAAATATTTTCTGATTGCGTACACAAATATGCCTATTTAATATGTATTAGTTCATTTAAAAATACTAAAAAGGTCCACAGGATGGTAATTTAGAATTCCACCATTTTAAAAAAGACTGTATTGGACTAAAGAGAATTTTCTTCTTTTTAAAGGAGGTACAACTGCATGGTTTTGGGCAAAACAATAAAACAACACCAAGTCATATATACTTTGTACACTTGTATCAGCCTGGTCATATAGCTCTTAGCTTAAAAACTTCTCCTCCAAGTGTTTTTTTGGATCATTCAATCCAAGATATAATTATATATATTTTATTCATATATTGGTTCCACTGCATATTGGTAAGCAGTAACAACGTCTGTCTTTTACACCATTGCATCCATCATATCTCAAACCATACCTGGCACCAAGTTGGAAATCAATAAATAATCATTGAATTTATAAATTATCATTTAAGTTTCCATATCCTTTTTTCCTAAATTTACAATAATTTCTAGGCAAAGAGAACAACTTGGGTAAGGGCTATATATATTGAATAATTCAATTCAATAGGACAAGTAAAAGAAATCAACGGTATAAGAATTGGAAAGAAGAATAAAGACTATTCATTTGCATAAAAAAGATGGCATACATAGAAAATAAAAAATATTCTCATGGTGTTAATAAGGAAATTAGTCAATTAGTAGATATAACGTCAAGGGAGAAAATCAATTGTAGTTTTTATATGTAAGAAGAAAAATTATATCTTTTTTAAAAAAGATAACATTTATGATAGCATCAAAACCCATCAACTGTCAAGGAATAAATCTAACAAAACATTGAAAAGTCCTCCACAGTGAAAACAACAAAACACTTAGAGAAATTAAAGAAGAAATGAATAGAGGGATATCATATATTCTTTGATTGGAAGAATCAACATTTTAAAGATGTTGATTTCCTGCAAATGGCTCTGTAAATTTAATAAAATCAATGAAAATAACAACAGTTTGTTCTAATCTTTCGTTAAAAAAGTAATATGACTTTGGGGAATTAGAAAGTGTTTTGGAAAATTAATACATTTCTAAAATGTATCTAGAAATGCAGAGTCAAGAATAGTCAAAACACTTCTAAAAAAGATAAAATGAAGTATGACGTACTATCAAATAGCTCTGTTTTAAAGCTATTTTATTAAGATAATGTGTATTGGTGAAAGGACAGGCAAATAGACCAATAGAAGACAATAAATTTAGAAAAAGAAAAAACCCACATGTAAAAAATCATCACTGAATCGCAGTGGAGGAAAGGATCGTCCTTTTAATAAATGGCATTTATTCAACTGGATGCACATAGGAAAATAAAATGAATCTTGACCCTTACATATATTTCTAAGGACTTGTAGATGTAAAACTGATAAATTGAACTACATTAAAATTATTAACTTATATTAATTAAAATACAACATAGAGTAAAAGCAAACAACACAGATATTTCAAACACATATAGCCTAGAAATGACTTACATCAGATTATAGAGAGTACCTCTAAGAAAAAAATACAGTAGGAGGTGGACAAAAACTTGAATGAGTATTTTACAGTAGAGCATAAAACCAAGGCCAAATAAGTCCATGAAAAAGTATTCAATATCATTAGTCACTAGGGAAGTGAACGTTAAACTACAATGGGATACTTCTGTGTACCCAATAGAAATACTGAATGACAGATAATGCCACGTGCTGGTCAGGAAGTGAAACAACCAGAGCTCTCATTTATACCTGGTGGGAAATTTGTTTGGCAAGCCTTACATGTGCTTAACCTATGACCCAGAAATTCCATTCTTTGATCTATCTAACAGATACATACGCATATGTTTCCCAAAGGACAGGTAAAAGAATGCTCTTAGCAGTTTTTGTTACAGTTCCAAACTGAAATTATACAACTGTCCATGGAAAAGAACGATAGTTTAAGTAAATAGTTGTCTATTCAGACAATGGAACAATTTACAGCACTGAGTATGAATGAATTATAATTGTAAGAAACAATACCATATCACAAATGTAATGTTTGGTTAAGAAAAAAAGCCAAAAACAAAGAGCAATACAGTTTCATTATATTTATATGAAGTTTCAGCAGGCAACACTAATCTATGACTTTGTAGTCATCGATTACAAGCCAGAATAGTGAGGCTGCAAGGATTAAAAGAAGAAAGACCCGTTCTGAGGTTCTGGTAATATGTAAGTTACATGGGTGTATTCAATTTGTGAAAATTCATGATCTGTCACTTATTATTTGCACATTTTCCCATGCATATTGTACTTCATTAAAAATTTTTAAAAGTTTAAATTTTTAATTTTATATATAGCATATATTCTTCAGCATTTGTAAGATTTTTGATAATAAAACTTAGAATAAAAGAGGGAATTGCAAGCAGTTTTTGTCAGATAACAAAAGAGAGTTTACCATCGGATTTGGCAACAAAGCATTGGTGATCTTGATACACATATCTTATTGTGGTGATTTACAGATCAGCCTAACCCAAGACAGCTGAGGAACAAATGTGGGATGACAGATTGAAGATGTGCTTAAGGAAAAGTCAGAAGTTTTTTGTGAAGAGCAATTGCGGGATCTTTTTTGTGTCAAGGGGGTGATTTCGAATGAAAGGTGCTCTCAGCGTTTTTGTATGCTAAGGAGAATGAGCAGGACAGAGTGAGAGCATGATGGTGGAGGAGACAACAGGCTTATTTTGTGGGAATTGTTCTAAAAATTGCCTAAAGAAAGGAGACCTAGATTCCAGGTTGAGAAATTAATTTTTCATAGGAGTAGGGAAATTTCACTCATAGTAACAGAGGTGAAAGCAGACTATGGGTAGACTTGGGAGTGGGTTGGTAGCTTGGGTGGTGGAAACAAAGGAGTGTTATAGTCTTATTTATAATACCTTCTCTATAATATGTGAGGTAAGACCATCAGTCAGTGGAGGGACTCAAAGTGGGAGGGTTGAGAAGAGAAAGGAAATGTGAAATTGCCAGTTGAGAGGATGGAAAAGCAGACATCATAGAGAATTGTGGCCTTGTTCTCTTGCCTTGACATCAAGAATTTACAGCAATATTAATCAAGACAGTTTTGCGTTGCCCCCTCACCAGCACTCATAATTGCTTTCTGCAGTCAAAATGTGAGCTGCTAATTTGGTTTGACCTGAGTTTGTGTCGAGCTAGGAGAGTACAGATGAAGTATATAAAGACAGTGCAATTTAGGGATTCTGCAAGGGACTAATGATAATGATTGTTATGCATTGTAATATGAATAGGTTAGGAAGCCTGAATGGTAGGATTGGTGTCTTGGAAAACTTGATAAAATTGAAGATTTGTAAGACTAGAGTAGATGAGCTATAATAAGAGGTTTGGTAGTCAGAGTTTGGGTTGTTTAAAGTTTACTTTCTGACAGGATGCAGTTATTGGTAATGAAAAAATTCAAAGATGTAACAAGAAGAGTGGTTAGAATAGATGGACGTGACGAACAAATGTATATGGAGGTGAGTGAGTTAAGATTACAGTGGGATTAGACTAGAACAATGTTGTCCAATAGAAAGATTATGCAAGTCACAAATGTGAACCACACATATAATTTAAAATTCTTAATAGGTACATTATAGAAAGGATAAAGAGACAGAATATATTTTAATTTAATAATATACTTTAACCCAACATGCAAATATTATAAATTTTACATTTGATTAATATAACATTTTAATGAGATATTTACATTCTGATAATGTATAATTTTTCTATAGTAAGTCTTTGAAATGTTATGATTTTACAATTTCCATGTGTTTTAATTCAGACTAGCCACATTTCAAGGTTCTATCAGCTACATCTGGATGACAGCTAATGTATTGAACAACAAATGATTAAAAATCAATATTGTTAATGTACCTAGGAAAAGCCTAAATCTGGAAATGAAACACCACATTTTTCATGGACCATAAGCCAAATCACAAGGGAAATTAGAAAATATTTTCAGGTGAATGACATTGAAAATATAAATACCAAAATTTATGGAATGTATTTAAAGTAATGCTTAGAGCGAAACTTTTAGTTTTAAATTCTTATATTAGGAAAACAAAACAAAGCTAAAATAAATTTTCTAAGTGTGTTAGATTGTTACTGTTGCTATAACAGGTTACAAACTTAGTGGCTTAAAGCAATACGAATGTATTATCTTGATAGTCTAGAGGTCAGAAATCTGGAAATGGATCTTATGAGGCAAAGATAAAGGCTGCATATCTTCTGGAAGCTCTAAAGGAGAATAGATTCTCTGCCTTTTCTAGCTTCTAGAGGCTGCCTGCTTTCCTGGGCTGATGGACCCCTTCCAGCCATGGCGTTACTTTAACCTCTGCTTCTGTGACCTCCTTCTCCAATTCTGACCCCCTTGCCTTCCACTTATAAGGACCTTTAAGACTACATTCTGCTAACCAAGAAAATGCAGGACAACCTTCCTATCTCAAGGTACTTAATTGCATCTTAAAGTCCCTTTTGTCATGTAAGATAACGTATTCAGAGGTTTTGGGGATTAGACTGTGGATGTCTTGGGGGAGGCATTATTCTGCCTACCACATTAGTGGCCAATCATAAAAAAGCAGAGAAAAAGCAAGGTAAACCAGAAGCAGAAAGAAAGAAATAATGAAGATGATAGCAGAAATCCAATTCAGATAATTAACAATTGTCAATCAATAATTCGTTGAAATGATCATCAAAATTGAGAAACCTCTAGCTGAACTGACCAATAAAATCATGAAAGAACCAATCTATCAATATCAGGAATAGAAGTATGATTTTCATCACAGATCATCAAATTCAGGTTGATGAATTAGTCCAGCAGAAAAAAATCATGTCATAGAAAAATAACCTAAATGCTAAAGAAGTGGGAAATAGATATAAAGATGCTACACAATGGATGATGGAGTAATATAAACCTATATAAACCCAGACAGGAAAGACGATGGAACAAAGGAGCACCAATCTTGACATATGATGTTTAGTCAAGTACACTGGTGCTTGAAGCTGGTGTAATATTCTGAGATGGCTTCTTAAAACCTGAATTTGATGATGGCCGTGGACTAAGTAGATGCTCAAAGGTACCACTCAAAATGGGAGTATCTTTCATTATCATTTTTTTTTCAGATTCATCTCTGAGTGGGACTGTAATACTCGAGCAGTCCAACCTATTCAGACTATGCCAGCATACAATACAGAGTAATCTGTAATCCACACTTAAATTTCTCCATTCTCACTCATCTGGTCCTAAGGAACTTCCCAGGACACCCCAAGCATGGATTAAAGAGAGGCAAAGCACTAGGAGTAAATGTCCAAAGAGTCTAAGCCAGATGATCATTCAACTTACTTTCACGTTTGAGTTTGCCTGAGTTCATTCTTTTGTAAATCATCTTCGGTGGATAATACATTACTGCTGCACATGTCCAGAGCTTAGGCCTCATGATTACGTGATGTTTCATGGTTAAACATTCAGTCTCTACCTAAATCCATTAGCAAGCCAGAGATTTTTATCGAAAGGAGAATAGATTCCTGCAGAAGAAGGGAGATACATCAGAGTCCTGAGCTATCATTTTCCTGTTGATCTTTCCAGAGGCGTCCTATGAAACTGACACTTCAGGTACCACTGGTTCTGCAAGACCATAAGGCTCGAGCTCTAGAGCAGCTTGTACTGCAGCCTGGATTTCCTGGAGAGCCTTCTCTTGAGCTGACTCCCTAGAAACTGGCAGCCTAACAAGTAAATCTGCAGATGGGTTGTTAAAACCACACACAACTATGGTATATTTAGCCTCTAAAACCCACAGCAGCCTAAAGTTATTGTCATTCTTTTGTGAGGGTAAGTGACGTGAGGCTCAGCAGCTTGTCTTGCACCTCCGTAGGGATATCTCAATATGATCAAAATCACAGAACTCCTAGGAGCTTCACTGAGGTAAAAATACCCTTGAATTTGTTCACGCGTCTATCCCACCATCTATTTCATGTGTGTCTCACTAAGGCTTCTAAAGCACTTGCTGCTTTCTGTTCACCAGTCAAATCAGCATAATCTCATTCATGTAGTGGGCTGGTGTAATGTTTTATAAAATTTCGAGATGATAGAAATCTCTAGAGACAATTTCTGCATCAGGCCAAGATGGAGTAATGTAATCTGATTTACCCTCCCAAAATAAATAACTAAACCCTGAAAGTATAGAAACAACTATTTTCAGACATTGGATATCAAGCATCCCAGGTCAGGGATCCCTGAAGAAAAGAAACAAATGTGTGAGTTCTGATGTTGCCACTAGTTACAGCCTGAAGAGAATTTCCTGGCTGTGGCAAAGGAAGGCGGAGCCCCATCAATACTGATATTGAGAATACTGATATCCTTGAGTTGAGGAGATGGAGTTAGAATCCTTGGGAGTTGGAGGAACACAAAGTTTGTAGAGCAGAGTACCAGAGAAGAGAGGTGTGTACACCACAAGAGCTCTAATGCCCCGTTACTTTGTCAGGGCTGGAAGAAATTCGGTGATGCGTAATTTTTTATCCCTACAAATATTATTGAGTTTTGTTCTGGGATATATTTAAACTTCTTGGAAACAGTTTGATCCCTTCACAGCTTATTAGGTGAAACCAGAGCAGTCTTAATCTAGAGCTCAATTTCCTTCTTGAATAACAGCCCAAAACTTGATGAAATATGTGAAACAATACATTGAACATCATGCAAAGAACGGTGATCCTTGAGAGACAGGAAGCAAGTGCTAAAACACAAAATTGCCCAAGCTTGCTGTTTGGAGATACAGGGTTGGGAATAATCTCTGTCTCCACTAGCTAGAATGAAAAAGCTCATGATTTATGGAATATTGGGTAAAGTACTCAGAATAATTTTGCCTCAGTAGAGAAGAAAATTATCCCTAGACTAAATATGGTGCTAATTCTACCTCGCAAAGACTCCTACTAGTCTATTTCAAATCTGTGTGTAAAGAGTCACTCGTATGAATTTCATAGAATCACTTAAAACTTCCTTTTTTTCCTATTTCTACTGAATATGCAAATATGGTCATAGTTAATAAGCAGTTTTGATTTTACATTATAAAACCTTTTTCTTTCCACAAATTAAAACAGGAATTCTTGCTCAAACACCTTATGCACACCTATTTACTTATTATACAAATTCACGAGAAAAAGCGAGTTTTCTATTCAAATATTGTCTAAAATTTCATATATATTAGTTAAAGAAGATTATTATTTTCAGCTACAGTTTAGTATAGCTAATCATTGTAATTAGGTCATGCTGTTTTATTTGGATAATGAGCTCAAACATTTTACTGATGATACAGGAATATTGAATTAAAATGCTCTGTAAAATTTGTTAAAACTCAACTCCATTGTACCATGACATTTGCAATCTACTGCGAAAGATTCCACGCAGAAAGCCAAATAAAAAAAATTATACATTTATTTAACTTATTATTTAAAACATAACAGCATCTTCTCTTTGAAATTTTCATAGCATTTAATTAAATTTGTATTTATATTCATTTGGCTTATTTTCCATTTCTTTTCCAGAACTAACTGATAATATTTATTTTGGGAATATTGTATTATATTCTCCTTGTGAAAGAAATGTATTTTCAATGAAATAACATGTAAATATGTTTACATTTTTATCTGTAGTAGGGAACCATTGATTTCTTTAATTTCTCACGTTATACATTATGCCCAGATTCCGTTAATTTTAATGCTCTTAAAACATCTCATTGAACACAATGGTTAAATTAACTCCTTGGGAATATACCTAAATTGGTCCTCAATTGGTGTTAGTAAGTGAACTTCTATTATTTATAAGTCATTGCATTAAATATTACAAAAATTCAACTCAAAATCTGTGGCATGTTCACTGCCACAGTAACATAGGAAGACAGAATGGAGTTGTATTGCATACAACTAAGGGATTAAGAGATGTCTTCCTACACTAGGCTGTATCATTTTGGAGTCTTGAAAACTGAGGAGTATGATAGAAATTTTTCATTTCTATCAAATGTAAAGCTCAGTGGTGGGTGTTAGATCATGAGATGGGTGGAGATGGCATCCAAGAACAGTGAAGGCTCAGCACAGAGTGAGGAGGGTGCCCACACGGTATCTTCATCCACAGAGAGATTGCCGAGCCCATAGGGCTTCAGGGAGGAGGGTTCACCTGTTCCAGAGTATGGGAGCCTGGATGGGGAGAAGAGGTTTTCTGCTTGGTGGTGCAGCCCAGTGTGGGATACCGGTGTCTGACTAGGGAGAGAAGGCTTTGTGTAAGGGATGAGGGCCAGATGGAGTAGGAGATTGGTTACATATGAGAATTGATCAAATGAGAAAATAAATTAAGTTAATGAGAGCGAAGTACCTCACTGCCAGAGCCAGTGGCAGAGGACTATGGAAACAGGAAGGATGAAATGTACCCCATGGTGTGGATTAGAATTGGGGATCAGTATAAACTTGTGGTTTTAAACTGATAGATACATTGATGGATAAATAGATAGGTAGACAGAGAAATAAATAAAGACCTAGGGTGTGTGGTTATATTTGCTTATGTACAAATGTCCCTAGCTCTGTCTACCAAGACGTCCAGGAGCAGCAACACCCAAGAGTGATAAGAACATCAGTATACCTAGCTCGTAACTCTTGGCATCCGTATACCAGTTTTCACTAAACAAGCCAGGGCACCTGAGAAAAACATGTATTTTGAGGGCTGGGGCACTGAAAGCACAATATGAGTCTGGAGCATCTTGTTCTTCCAGAAAGTAAGAAAGTGTTAAAAAAACAAAACAAAACAAAACAAAAACAGTGCTTGAAGAATGATACCATATCAAAAAGATTCAGAAACCAGCTACCATTGGTCAAATCTGGGACAATTTAAGCTAAAAAATAATCATCTTAACAAATTATAATTCATCACATAACATACAAAAACATAAATCTATTCTGATATAAATAGTGAATAAATTTCACACACAATATTGTACAATTGCACAGTGTCATCCCACAAAATAATTAATTACAAAAGGGAAATAGGAGTTACTTTATAGTGGAAAAGCATGTCAGGCTCCACCTTAATGAAGGAATCAAAGTGAACTTCATCAGAACTGGGACAAATTCAAACTGTTCACCATCTGTTAGGATGCAATGAGAATACAGCGTGATCTTCCTGCCAAGTATACACACCCTGGATCAAATCAGGAGAAAGTGTCGAACACATTTAAACTGATTAGCATTCTACAAACTAAATGGCCTGTAAGCTTAAAAAGGTCAAGAAAGTCAAGGAGAGAATGAGACCCTATTACCTTAGTATTCTTTCTATAAATGTGATATATTATAGCTAAGAATGTTCTAAACAGTCTCTCTATGCTAAGTTTCTCCCTTCTAAAATTCATAACTATGAAATTAATCTGGAAAATGTATGGCTTTTTTCACGCTAATAAAATAAACTGAAAACTTCACCATCATTATGTTCCATCCTTGTCAGGAACCTGCCTCACTACCTTGGCTAGCTTCTGCTTTTTACTTAAGAAGAAAATGTTTTCAAATTGAATTACTTGCTGATCATCAAACAGAACTCTATTTCATTTTACTCAGTTTTTTTCTGTCAGAATCTTACTATCTTCAGGACAAGCGCATCTTCCTCTTCTCCAGGAGAGTCTTTTTATTCCTTCAGCTAAATATAATTTCTTCTTTCTCCAAACTTATTGTTGATCATACTTAAATAAATCAGCCTTGCATTTCAGATATGTGCAAACAACCATTTTTTTCCTATTTTATGTATGTTCCTCATGAGCAGGGGTTCTAATGTATCACAATATCACAAGTTTTAGCGAAAAGTAGATACTCACAAAATTGTTAACATCTTGAATTATTGCTGTTCTTGATCGAGAAAAGTCATAGAGCATACAAACATAGCTATATATAAAAATGATAGATGATACTTTGTACAAAGAGACTCCTGTTATTTGAATAAATGCCAGTCATTTTCCTTGGAATGATGAATGAAAGTTATTTCAAATTTTTTAAAATACATATTTAAATGAAAATTTTCTTTATAAATTAATTTTAAAAAGTTGGATCTACTTGTTCTAACACCAAAGAATTAACACCCTATGCTATCCTATCCTAAGCCCAATGAATGCTATTAGGTCATTACAGAGTTCTGCATGACCCAAATCCGTGAATAATGCAGTAAAGTAAGGGCTGAACACTATGTCTTCACACGCTATCTTTGGAGATGGAGAATTCAGAATAGACTCTAGAGTCCTCAAAATCCATCTAGCTGAAGAACAAATTTCATCTTTCTTATAAACCACGATCCTCTTAATTAAGGTGGCTTCTTTTTAGCACTTTGGAGTCATTCACTCATTCATTCATCTGACAAGTATTTATTAGGCACCATACTGATCGAGGTACTGTCCTAGGACCTGAAGATTTGGGATGAACAGAAAGGACAGATTCCCTGCCATCGCTGGGCTTACATTCTCAGATGGGAGAGAGACAGTAGTTAAATGACAAATAAATTTATCATATAATTTACCATGGTGATAGATGTTATGATGAAAAACTAAAGCAGATTGTACATCTAAGGAATAATCTTTTTTTTTAAACTAAGATAATGGTGGAAGTTCTCAGTGGTGAGGAGACATTCGAGCTGAGACCTGAATGAACTGAAGGAATGTGCCATATGAACATGGGAAGCAAGAGGCAGTCACTCATTTCCTATGTAAACAACCGCCTTCACCACCACTCCTTGATATTCTGCCAACATTTGTACTTCACATTGCAGATATTTGGGACTACCTCCAATTATGTTAACATATTATAAGATTTTATTCCACTAGCCTTTTAAATAGAATGTTTTTGCCTTCCTGCAATAATTCCCATTCAACCTCTAGCTTAACAGAAAAAGCTCATATTCGACCTTAAATGTATGCACCCATGCAACCAGCATTCAACCAAAAATGAACAGTACACGTGCCCCTGTGCAGCCACTACCACACTGAGTTATCAATATCTTGACGTCCTACACCCTGAATGAGTTCTGCAGGTTGTGAGCTCATATGAATGGACTCATATGGCACACTTCATTGTGCCTGTCTTCTTTTCCTAAACATTATATTTCTGAGATTCATCCTTGTTGCCATGTGTGGTGTTAGTGTGTTCATTCTCGCTGTTATTTGGCTTTATGTATGAATTTTTAATTAGGATTTTAGTACCAAAGATACCACACTCATTAAAGAGAGTATATCATGATTGTCTTTCCTGTCCGCTTGTGTTTGATTTTAATATTAGGGTTAAAGCAGCCTTGTAAAATAATGCAACTTCCTTTCTTTTTCTGTTCTCCAGATCCCTTGTGTAGTGTGAGGACCTGCTGGGTTAGAATGATGACTGAGTAACAAAAGGCAATCGATAAAACATGTATGCTACTTAGAGATAATGAAACGTTTTATTGGGGGTATTGCAATGGACAATTTGATTCAACCTTTAAAAACACTCATTCGGCAGGAGGTAGTATCAAAATACTAACCTTAAAATTAATTTGTACCGTATTTTGGGAATCTTCAATATTTCACTTTACAGAATTTTTTCTCAAGGTTGCTTGTAACACTGAGGAAATACTGATATTGATAACACATTTTTGGTGAACATAGTCTCCTTCCTCAAATAGTGATTAAGGAATCTTTCCCAGGGAAAAAAAAATCTTGTAGTTGTTCCTGACCATTTATAAAATAAATAACATTGCTAATGACCGTTAGTTGAATTTGTACAGGTTTTTGAAATGATCACAGCTGGCTTTTTAATATCTGGTCTATCTTAAGAGAGTTAATTCATTCAGCTGCTATAATTTCAAGTATACTTTTAGTATTTGGCAAGAGTCATAAAAAAGCTATGATGATTCATAGTTTTGTACACCATTAACACATTTTTATTTAAATTTTATTGTCTGTTTCAATAGCTTTGCATTTACACTACCACAGGATTGCATGCAAGGAATAAAAGTTAAAACGTATTCCTGCTGGGCTCAAAATTTTAAATAGATGAAGATTTAGTGGTCATAATACATACAAAATAAAACGTCAAATGACAGATACTTAGGTTTTGCCTGATATGTGGCACATTATTTATAAATAATTTTATATTTATCAGTATTTATGAATTTGTGACAAAGTAATTATTTCATTTATCCTCATGAGAATGAATTTTTTTTTTTAAGATTGGCACCTGAGCTAACAACTGTTGCCAATCTTTTTTTTTTCTGCTTTATCTCCCCAAACCCCCACTATACATAGTTGTATATCTTAGTTGCAGGTCCTTCTAGTTGTGGGATGTGGGACGCCGCCTCAACGTGGCCTGATGAGAGGTGCCATGTCCGCACCCAGGATCCGAACCCTGGGCCGCCGCAGCGGAGCGCATGAACTTAACCATTCAGCCATGGAGCCAGCACCCGAGAATGAATTTTAACTAACTCTTCATATCATCAATCATTACAATAAAAACTGACACTAAATAACATTTACATAAAATTGAAAATTAATAGCTGAACACTACAAATTAGTTTCCAAACATTATTCATCTTTTCCAAATGCATTGCTTATTAGTTGATAAAATTTGGCAAGTATGTATAATATATTTCAAAATAGTATTGAATTGAGGAACACAAGCAATAAAACCAAAGTCAAAAATTACTGTAGCATTTATAAGAGCACTGTGCAATAGATATATAAAGCAAGTTAGATTTGTATTTTTAAGTTTTATACTAGCCACAGCTATAAAAAAGTAAACAGAATTTAATATCATATTTTATTTAACCAACTATATCCAAAATATTTTCATTTCCACATTTAATCAAAATAAAATTATTAGTTTTTTCATAGTAAGTCTTTAAAATCTTGTGTATGTTTTATAATTACAGAACATATCAATTTGAACTAGCCCTTTTTCAAGTATTCAATAGTCACCTGTGGCCAGTACCACTTTTGGAGCGTGCAGATGTAAAACATAGGTCTTTAGAGTGTCAGTTTCAGATCTTGAAGATCTTAATTCCAAAGTAGTAAAATCTAGACCCAATACCTTTTAATTTTATAGAAGATGGGTAAATATTTATTGGATCAGACCATATATTTACTAAGTTTGGCAATCGTTCATGACAGTTAAGCTGTGACTAAATAGCATGGACATTTAAGGCAGGTCTTAGCTTCATGAGGAAGGTAAAATATGAAAAAGATGTGTGTATGTGTAAATATATATATATGTCTACATGCGTACATATATGTATATATCTATACATACAAATATCCACATACATAATATATGTTCTATTATCATTACAACTTAAATATGAAAATTATAAGGCTTAAAGAAAAAAAATTACCCAATGTCATACATTTAATCATTTTCATAGCCTCTTAAGCCATTTTCTGTATGTTCCTTTCAGAGTCAACATTCTTGACCACTGCAGTAAACTATCATTAAATTATTACATCACCTAAGGGTCTTCTTTAAGACTGAAATGCTGGATAGAAGTCACTTCCAGAGATCTCATCAAGATGGTGGTGTACACGAACTCTGAACTCACTTCCTCCAATGAATGCAACCAAGTTACAACTATTCTTGGAAAAATCACCCTGGAGAGAGAACTGAAAACTGAATAAAAAGAACCCCTCACAACAAGGGATGGTCCTGACTAAGGCAGAAGAAGCAGAAATTCCTTCTGGAGAGAAAAAAAAGCCACTTTCACGAGCCATGGAGCTTCACAGTCAAGCAGAAGCCACCTTAAGGTATGCAGCTTTACTTGGAGAAATGGGGACCTTAGCAGGGGCACGTTATTGCTGTAAGCATCCTTCAGACTCAACACAACTGAGATAAGTGTCATATTATCTGCCTTCACTGGCTATTAACTACAACAGGGAATACCCCAGAAAAGCTATCTGACGTAAGCTGAAAAAAGTCAGCTCTCAAAGGGCCCACACACAAATTCACCTGTCTCATAGAGCAACTTAAAATCACCAGAAAGAAAGGTGCACAGTCCTTTGGTGAAAAGAGACTCACCTGGTAGGCTCTAGGTGCATCTCAGTGAGAGGTGAGTCCTTTCTGAAGATTGAGACTTCAGTGGCAGCCACTGTTGTGACTGAATACAGGTATGCTGACACAGACTTGGAAAAACAATTGGAGTTCTCTCCTGGCCTATTAGCCCAGGGGTCTGCCACACTCACTAGCGTGCAGATCTAATCCAATTCAGCCAGGGCAGGCAGCCTGCCCTAGGGACTGGCCCCACCCAACAGCAAGCCCTCAGGCTACTTGTCAGCCTGCATGCACTGAGTGCCTTAATCCTCTATAGGCAGGTGAGTGTGTCTGCCTCTGTGGGGCAGGACCTGTATGAAGAGAAGGTGAAGTGTGGAGGACCTTCTTGGAGAGTGTGGGGGCCTCTGCACTGGGGTGACTGGGTATGCTCCAGGGTGTTGAGAAGTGTGCACAGGCCAGGACTGTGTTGATGATGTGTGTGTACCTGTGGGGGGTGCACCTTATCAATGGTGGAAGACCTGTGCTTCACAAACAGCCACAAAGGGGATCAGCCCCGCCTTCCAAAGCCTGAACCAATTGGGTGCTCTTGTGCCTGGGGCCGGCCCCACACAGCTGCAATCCTAAGAGAGCTGACAACAGCCTTGCATGCCTGAGGCCTACAGCAGTTGTAAGCCCCTGAGCCTAGCAGCCAGCCACATTGGGTGCATACTCACCTTATAGAAAAACTGCAACAAGAGTGTGCTATTAGGCATTGCAGCCAACTGTGCTGGGATCCCCAAACCCAATTTACAAACAGATGGCCAGGGACAGGCTAGACTCCCTGGGAACCTGCATTAAGAACAACCCTGCTGCAGCAGAAGGATACACATAGCCCACACAGGGTCACTCCTGGAACACTTGGACTGCTGATGAGAAGGAAGCAGTCCTGCTCGACTGCAAAAGGCATCTCTTACATAAGGCCACTTCTTCAAGAAAAGGAGACATAGCAGACTCACCTAATATGCAGACGTAAGCACAGAGAAAGGGGCATAAGGAGAAGACAAAGGAATATGTTCCAAGCAAGGGAACAGGACAAAACCCCAGAGAAAGAACTAAATGAAACAGAAATAAGCAATCTACCTGACAAAGCATTCAAACAAAAACTCATAAGGATGGTCACTGATCTTGGGAGAAGACAGGATAAATACAGTGAGAATATCAGCAAAGAATTGGAAAATGTAAAAAAGGACCAATCAGAAATGAAGAATAAAATACTGGAAATGAAAAATTCAATAGAGGGACTCAATACAGAAGAACGGATCAGTGACCTGGAAGAAAGACTAGAGGAAATCACCCAAGCTGAATAGATAAAGCAAAAAGGATTAAACAGAATGAGAAAAGCCTAAGGGAACTCTGGGACAATATCAAGCACACTAACATTCATATTATAGGTGTCCCAGAAGGAGAAGAGAGAGACAAAAGGGCAGAGAATCTACTTGAAGAAATAATGGCTAAAAATTTTCCTAACCTAAGGAAGGAAACAGATATCCAAGTAGAGGAAGCACACAGAGCACCAAACAGGATAAACCCAAAGAGGCCCAGACCAAGACACATTATAATTAAAATGTCCAAAATTAAAGATAAAGAGAGAACCCTAAAAGCTGCAAACTAAATAGACTATCAACTCAATACAGATTGCTATATACATAGGATGTTATATATGAACCTCACGGTAATCACAAACCAGAAACCTATAATAAAGAAAGAAATAAGCAAGAGAAAGGAAATCAAACATATTACTAAAGAAAGCCATCAAACCACAAAGGAAGACAGCGAGAGAAGAAGAAAGGAACAGAGAAGAACTACTAAAACTCTCAGAACAAAGCAACAAAATGGCAATAAATACGTACTTAGGAATAGCAACTTTAAATGTCAATGGACTAAATGCTCCAATCAAAAGGCATAGGGTTGCCAATTGGATAGAAAAACAAGACTCATGTATATGCTGCATACAAGAGACACACTTCAGACCTCAAGACACTCACAAACTGAAAGTGAAAGGATGGAAAAAGATACTCCACGCAAATGGCAAAGAAAAGAAAGCTGGGGTATTCACAATTATATCAGACGAAATAGACTTTAAAACAAAAACTGTAACAAGAGATGAAGATGGGCACTACACAATGATAAAAGGAACAATCCAACAAGAAGATATAACACTTGTAAATATGTATACACCAAACACAGGAGTACCTAAATAAATAAAGTAATTATTAACAGATATAAATGGAGAAATAGACAGTAGCATAATAATGGTAGGGGACTTTAACACTCCACATATACCAATGGATAGATCATCCGAATAGAAGATCAATAAGGAAACATTGGCTGTAAAAGACACATTAGACCAGATACGCTTAGTAGATATATATAGAATATTCAATCCGAAATCACAGAATACACGTTCTTTTCTAATGCTCATGGAACCTTCCCCAGGATTGATCACACATTAGGCCACAAAACAAGTCTCAAGAAGTTTAGGAAGATCAAAATTATACCAAGCATCTTTTCTGACCACAAAGGTATGAAACTAGAAATCAACTACAGGAAAAAAATCAGAAAAGCCAAAAAATGTGGAGAATAAGCAAAATGCTACTGAACTATGATCAGGTCAACAAAGAAATCAAAGGAGAAATAAAAAAAAATACCTAGAGACAAAAGAAAATGAAAATACAACGTGTCAAAATCTATGGAGTAGAGCAAAGCAATTCTAAGAGAGAAATTTATATCAATTCAGGCCTACCTCAACAAACAAGAACAATCCCAAATAAACAATCTAAAAGTGCACTTAAAGGAAATGGAAAAAGAACAAACAAAGCCCCAAATCAGCAGAGGGAAGGAAATAATAAAAATCAGAGCAGAAATAAACAAAATAGAGACTAAAAAATAATAGAAAATATCAATGAAACCAAGAGCTGGTTCTTTGAAAAGAAAAACAACATTAATAAATCTTTAACTAGACTCACCACAAAAAAAAAAAAAAAAGAGAGAAAGCTCAAATAAATGCAATCAGAAATGAAAGAGGAGAAATTACAACACCTCAGAAATACAAAAGATTGTAAGAGAATACCACAAAAAAGCTCTACTTCAACAAATTATATAATCTAGAAGAAATGGGTAAATTCTTAGAATGATACAACCTTCCAAAACTGAATCAAGAGAAATAAAGAATTTCAATAGACCAATCACCAGTAAGGAGATTGAAAGAGTAATCAAAAACCTCCCCAAAAATAAAAGTCCAGGACCAGACAGCTTCCCTGGTGAATTCTACCAAACATTCAAAGAAGATTTAATACCTGTCCTTCTCAAACTCTCCAACAAATTGAAGAAGACAACAAGCTTCCTAACTCATTCTATGAAGCCAACATTATCCTGATACCAAAACCAGAGAAGGACAACACAAAAAAAGAATATTATAGGCCAATATCATTGAGAAACATTGATGCAAAAATCCTCAACAAAATACTAGCAAATCGAATACAGCAATATATTACAAAGATTATACACCATGATCAAGTGGGATTTATTCCAGGGATGCAGGGATGATTCAACACCTGCATATCAATCAACATGATACACTACAATAACAAATGAAGAATAAACATCACATGATCACCTCAATAGATGCAGAGAAAGCATTTGACAAGATACAGCATCCGTTTATGATAAAAACTCTAAATAAAATGGGTATAGAAGAAAAAATTCAACATAATAAAGACCATATATGACAAGCCAACAGCTAATATCATTATCAGTGAAGAAAAACTGAAAGCTATCCCTCTAAGAACAGGAACCAGACAAGAATGCCCTCTTTCACCACCCTTACTTCACATAGTATTGGAATCCTAGCCAGAGTCATCAGGCAAGAAAAGAAATGAAAGGGATCCAAATTGGAAAGGAAGAAGTGAAACTGTCACTATTTGCAGATGACATGATTTTATATATAGAAAACCCTAAAGAATTCACCAAAAAACTTTTAGAAATAATAAATGAATACTGTCAAGTTTTGGGATACAAAATCAGCATACAAAAATCTGTTGTGTTTCTATACACTATAAACGAAGTGCAGAAAGAGAAATTAAGAATACAATCTCATTTAAAATTTGCAACAAAAAGAATAAAATACTTAGGAATAAACTTGACCAAAGAGGTGAAAGATCTGTACACCGAAAATTATAAAACATTGTTGAAAGAAATTGAAGAAGACATAAAGAAATGGAAAGATATTCCATTGTCTTGGATTAGAAGAACTAACATAGTTAAAATGTCCATACTTCCTAAATCAATCTACAGATTCAAAGCAATCCCTATCAAAGTTCCAACAACATTTTTCCCAGAAATAGAACAAAGAATCCTAAAATTTATATGGAACAACAAAAGACTCTGAATAGCCAAAGGAATCCTGAGGAAAACGAACAAAACTGGAGATATCACACTCCCTGATTTCAAACTATGCTACAAAGCTATAGTAAACAAAACAGCATGGTATTGGCACCAAAACAGACACACAGATCAATGGAACAGAATCTAGAGCTCAGAAATAAACTCACACATCTATGGACAGCTAATTTTCTACAAGGGAGCCAAGAACATACAATGGAGAAGGGAGAGTCTCTTCAATAAATGGTGTCAGGAAAACTGGACAGCCACATGCAAAAGAGTGAAAGTAGACCATTATCTTACACCATATACAAAAACAACTCAAAATGGATTAAAGCCTTGAATGTAAAATCTAAATGTAAATTTTTACTTGAATGTAAAAATTTAAAACCATGAAACTTCTAGAAGAAAACATAGGCAGTATACTCTTCAACATCAGTCTTAGTAGCATTTTTTCAAATACCATGTCTGACTAGGAAAGGGAAACAATAGAAAAAATAAACAAATGGGACTACATTGTGGGGGACTGGACTTGGCCACCCCAAGATATATCTCTTTGGCATGAGGATTATTTTGGGCTGCTTACTTTTAAAAAAACTGCAGACAGGAAAGAAACTCTGAAAAGTATAATTTACTTACCCTTTGTAAAGAGACATTTACATTGTAAAGGAAATCTCCATCTGTAAAAGTGTCTCCCTCTCTGTACCAGGAAGAAGGGGGGATGACCTTATCTCTAGAAACTCTTATCACCGTGGAAGGCAAGGACTTAAATCTGCCTAATAATCTTGTTTACTGTGCTTTTTGGTAACCTCCCATGATTGACTCTCCCCATCCCCAACATCCTCCCTTGTCTTTACCTGAGGGTGGTATTTAAGGGGACAACTTCTGCCATTTTTGATAGTTGCTCAGTTTGCCTGAGCCTCTCCCATGTATACATGTTATAAAGCTTTGTTTAATTTTCTCCTGTTATTCTGTCTTGTGAATTAAATTTGTTTTCCGGCCAGAAGCCGTAGAGCGGGTAGAGGAAATATCTTCCTCCACCACAAAATCAAACTAAAAAGCTTCTGTATAGTAAAGGAAACCATCAACAAAATGAAAAGACAACCTAACATGTGGGAGAAGATATTTGCAAACCGTATATCAGATAAGGGGTTAATATTCATAATATACAAAGAACTCATACGTCTCAACAACAAAAAAACTAAAAACCCAATTAAAAAATTGGCAAAAGGTCTGAACAGACATTTCTCAAAAGAAGACATATATCTGGCCAAGAGGCATTTGAAAAGATGTTCAGCATCTTTAACTATCAGGTAAATACAAGTCAAACTATAATGAGATATCACCTCACTCCTGTCAGAATGGCTATAATTAACAAGACAGGAAACAATAAGTGTTGGAGAGAATGTGGAGAGAAGGGAGTGCTAGTTGGAATGCAAACTGGTGCAGCCACTACAGAAAACAGTACAGTTTCCTTAGAAAATTAAGAATAGATCTGTCATATGATCCAGTTCTTCCACTTCTGGGTATTTGTCCAAAGAACTTGAAAACACAAATACATAAAGATACAAGCATCCCTGTGTTCATAGCAGCATTATTCACAATAGTCAAGACTTGGAAGCAACCTATTTGCCCGTCAAGGGACAAATGGATAAAGAAGATGTGGTATAAATACACAATGGAATACTACTTAGCCACAAGAAGCGATGAAATACAGCCATTTGTGACAACATGGATGGACCTTGTGGGTATTATGCTGCATGAAATAAGTCAGAGGCAGAAAGTCAAATATCACATGATCTCACTCACTAGTAGCAGATAAAAACAATGACAAACAAACACATAGCAACGGAGATTGGGTTACTGGTTCCCAGAGGGGAAAAAGAGAGGGAGGAGGGTGAAAAGGGTGATGAGGCACATGTGTGTGGTGACTGATTGTAATTAGTCTTTGGGTGGTGAGCATGGTGTAATCTACACAAGAATCGAAATATGTTATTGTGTATATCTCAAAAAAAACTTCACATCCATCACCTAATTTGATCAATTCTTTTTTTGTCAAAGGAAATAATGTGATATAAATCTTATTGATTAGAGTAAGCAATTTTCTTATAGATTCATATATGCTTTCATCTTCTGCTTTATTATTTAGTTATAATATTGATTTCAATATTAATAATGTCACATAGTCTCAAAAAATTTTATTATACTTACTCTCAGAGGTGGTTAGAGGATATCACATACTTGTACTTCCAATTCCACTGCCTGATGATTTGTATATTTTACTATAAGTTGAATGATATAAAGATAATACTAGAAATATTGTGTATATGTATATGTGTATATTGATAAATAAATGAAAAACAATAGGATGTATTTGAGTATATGAGGAAGCCATTTGTTTTAAAACTAATTCAGCTTGACCTTGTTTTTCCAAAAGGGCCTGACACAGTCTGTTAATGATGCATTGTGCATCTTCTTTAAATACTTACTACGCCCCAAAGACAAGAATGATGCCCTTAAAGATAGGGAAGTCACTTTCCCCCATGTTGGCATTTCTTTAAGGATAAGCATCTCTCCATAAATAGGGATTAATTGCTGACCTGCTGCACTTGCCTTGTGACCACCGACCTGCTGACCACTGATCTGCTGTGCCAGCTAAGCATCTCATGACAATTATAAAAGAGAGATTCCTGTCATATGTGATGTATGCTGTTTGTTCCAAGACAGTATGTAAGCACTCTGTAGGACCCACTTCTTTGGTGCTCTTCCTTCCTTGGGGAAGGAAGGCCCCAGGCTAGTCCTCAGGTCTTGCTCATAATAAACTCACCCCAATTTTGATTTTCACATTGATTATGGATTATTTGCATTGACAATATGTAAAAACACATTGTTTTTATATTCTTCAAAATATAGTTGCATATAAGCAATACACATGCAGATAAATTGAAATAATTTAAAATAGTAATTAATTTAAGCCAATTTGTGAAGAACAGTGCCACTATCAATACCAGGAATTTAAGGTATAGATCAGGCTACTGCTCTGCTATTGTATTGAATGGTAGGATTAGAACTAGATCAGGCATTTGATATACACATAAGCAGATCTACAAAAACAAGTCGTTTTTATAAGTTTTTCTTATTTAATTTGAAAAATAATTTTCAAGTTTAAGCCATCTGGAAAAAATCCTTTGATATTTTCTTTAAAAATGCATTCTTAAATAGATATAAAACGTTAAAATATTCATTTTAATATGAGCCTGGGAAATAGATCTTTTAGAACGAGTTCTCTGTTAGCTTTTAAAATGACCTTGAATTATTTAACGTATTTCTAAGATCTTCGGTAAATCATAGCACAATAATTTTTTCATGAACTCAATCATCACAATGGTAGAATTTTAAGGTTTTTAAAATTCATTTTCGTCTTACTTTGAAGGAGAATAAAATCACTTTTCAGCTCATGTAGACCGTATGTCCCTAAACTGATGGGGACAGTAATGAGGACTATAAAGTCTGATGTCATAGTTTTTTGTTGAAGTATGAGGTTATGATATGCTCAATTAAAAACAATTTAGATCTTTCCTGTTCTCTGTTTCTGCTGAGATATCAAAAATCAAAAAACAAAAGGGAGAGTCTGAGCTGCTAGAGGATTTATGTAAAAGAGGACCAGAAATATCTTAAAACAGGCTGATGATTCGTAGCCCACTGCAAACCTCAAGGAAATACAAAGGGAGGCGGAAGAATTGATCTGGGACTTCGTGACGGGAAATTCTTTGTAGAGCACTGGCTTTGGATGTTTATGCTTTTCCTCTCTTATCCTTCAAGTTACATGAAAGGAATTTCAAGGTTTTTATTCAGAAATTCTAGTATGTGGTCGCTGGAACTTGGGGGAGCATGATAACACAGGGATTGAACCTGAGTCCCTAGTGATATAAACAAACAAACATCCTAAAGGTAAGAGGCAGATTGGAGCGATCTGTAGTGAAAGGAAGTAGTTTAGAAGTTGCTGCAATGGTGAGATTAGACACATTTTCCACTGGGCCAAATGGATCTGTGGAATGGCGCCAAAGTTCAGTTATGATCAAAAGTACTTGATCCAAGAGCCTCGCTGTAGTGTTTGTGGGCATGTGTGCGCGCGCATAGGTGTGTTGCAAGAGATTGTTCTTGGGACTTTAAGAGGAAATTTTAAAAGATAGCTTTTGTATTTCTGCTATACCCAGAATGAACTAAAGTTAGATGATACCCACAACAGCCATAATAATTTAGCCACTTTTCTCTAATTGCTCTCTTTGTTGATCCTGACTTCGTACAATTTCAATTGCATGCCTCGTTGTGGGGAGAAGAGAAGAATCCTAGAGTTCCTCCTGTAAGGAGCTCAGAGAGCTTGGAGAGAAAGAGAGCTGAGCTGCCAGGTATCAGAGTAGCCGATTACAGCGACAAACCCAAAATGAAAGAGTTACATCTTTAATCACTGAGATGGTATAAGCAAGAGTCTAAAATTCAAGAAAGCTCCGCCTCCTCCTGTTCTATTTCCCCACGTGGAATGGCGCCGAGGTGGATCAGCACAGATATAGGGGTGGTCCTGCTACTGTTGAGGGAGCCCTGAGCAAAAGGCTCCAGCAGTTTTGTGGACCCTAGGCTTCGGGGAGGATGAGGGGAAGGTATCCCCTTGTTCCAAAGTAGAGTGTCCTTAGACAATCTCGTCTTTGTTCATGCAAACATATATAAGCCTACATAAAAGTATGTGTTTCTGTTTGTAGGTATATTTGTCTATTTTTAACTTATCAGATAGCGTCATACAACTTTTTCTCATACTCTTTACTTCCCTGGTGCTTGCTGTATCTTTAAAATTAAATAACTTATGGTGAGAGCAAACCATGTAAGTTTTTGTCAGTTCCAAGCATAGGAAGAGCTGAGGTTAAATCTGTGTCCACACAGCACATAATGATGAACGTTGATGCTATTATTATTAATTTCTTTGTTTCCCATAAGTGTCTAATCGGTCTAGAATGCAACCACGAAGACACAAATCATCTAGTAATTCGCAGAGACTGTAACTGAGTATTCAGGCGCAGAATCTGTGTGAAAGAGGGGAGAACAATGGATTTGAGAGTAGGACAAGGAGGGTTCATTATAAGGGTTCACAGCAGGTGCTCTTGAACCAGATGCAGCCAGAGATGTCAGTGAGGTTCCGTAGGACAGACAGAAAAACAGGCCAATTCAACTGCGACTGTGACGCTGTGCAAATTTCCCACTGCATCCAGTCACTGTCTTGGATTCAAAAAAGCAGAGAAATCTCTTTTGAATGGAGTAGAGGGAGGTTTGATGACAACGTTGAATTTTTAATTCACTGAATGTATCCAGAAATGGAATGTATATAATTATATAAATTATGAGAATATGTAAATAATAGGAGATACAGAATTAGGGGATGAAATGGGGAAGAATCTGGAAAGTTAAGGAGGGGTTATCTCAGCTTCTTCCGTGATAGAACATTAATCTATATAGTTTAAACAAAAATATAGTTTAAAATAAAGGAAGCAACATGACTTCAAACTCCTAATGGTATTCCAATTTTTTCTCTTTGCCTTAGAGAAGGATTTAAAAAGCCAACATCACTAGTAGGGAAGAAATAGTTATTGGTTTCAGCAATTCCCTCTGTTCGGTTCTTTTACCATTAAACAAAAGTAAAATATAATATTTTATTAAATATGAACATGGATGTGGTATTCACACACACACAAACACACATAGCTATGCACACACGTCTGATTTTTTTCTGTATATATAACCACGTACACAATCATAAGTGAGAATCATGTGACTATTAGCCAGTTAACTTATCTAAAATTTTCTTTAAGGTACCAAGTGTTTATTCAGGGTTTTAGAATTTTGTTCACTTAAGTATCATGAAACTTGATCAAACTTGGCACAGGAACATTTTTAATCCACTACCTATCAACAGTTGAATTTAAGAACATCTCTTTGGAAAAAAATTAAGAATTTCCAATAGGTGCTAACTTGACAGGCACTTATATCATAATCCTCTATGTAAATATGAAGCTGTCTCAGCATTATAAATGTTAATGGACAAGCAGATCGAGTCAACAGAAATGTCAAAAATGACAACTTTTGTCTAGGGGGTAAGGATCCTCAGCAATCATCAAGATGCCTCCAATTTGTGAAATATGGAATAATAGGAATAATAGGCGAGTTGGCATTTGCAGATAGAGCAGAAATAAAACACACACATAAGACTACAGGTGTAAGAAATGGACATTTCAGGAAAACCTCAGCCTGACAGTGCGTAAACTCAGTTATGCACTTTGGAATGGTTGACTAGAGTGCTTTTTCACAGCATCTTTTTATTTGATGCTAAATAAGTTGCTGGAATGAAGAGCAGGACTTGCACAAGCCCACTGTTTCTGAAGGGAAAACTTAAAGTGTCTATCAAGAGAATTTGTATCCACAAATAAGATAAATATTCAAATCCTTCATTAAAAACAAGATGAAAGCTTCCTAAATGCAGAAGACCCCAGAGCGCTCTGCCTTGTTTCAATTCTCGTAACTATATTCTATGTTAAAAAAAGAAAAAGGGCATGTTTATGGGCTTAAGGGGGCTGACATCTGTTAGAATCAAGGTAAAGGTGACAAAAACAGAGTTGTTTTCTTACTCAGAAGAACTATCAGCGTGAAGAAATAGAACAGAAAATATGCTACCAAGTTGACTGAAGGGATCTCTTTCTTAAAAATGTTTTTTTTTCATTATTGTAATAACCTATGTAGTGTATATTCAAAGGATTATTTTGCCTTTCACCTCACATTATATATGTATATTTTATTAAATGCCATAAAAACCTCTGTGAAGAAAGCTTCGTTGGGAGAAATTAAAGAAGTAACGCTGCTGATAAATTTACGTATAAATCTGAAAAGTGTTAAATTCTGAACTAATAAAGCACCGCTGACTTTAACACTTCTTGACAGGAATTATTTGACATTATGTGAATGGTCTGGATTGTCTTCTTTTGATGTGATAAAATTCATTTATTTCAGAGTCAATAAAGAATTTGTTAATGTACATTTTTTCCTCAACCTACTAAAAATTATTGAGGAAACTCTGTGAAAAGTGACTTTTAATTCTTCCCAAATGACTTTTTTGTGAAACAGAAGAAAACTACTTTTCTGATTCTTTTGTTTGGGTGAAGGACTTGTTCGCTCTCTCAGCCTCTCAACCTCCTTAAGGCACATACGGTAAACGGAATAATAGAATTGTTTGTTGTTGCCCAACTTTGCGTGGGATTTAAAGAAGACTTTTCAAGAATCGAATTACCTCCAGAAGACTTTTAAAAAAGCAAGTTTTTTTTCCTATCATATTATGTCTTACTTTCAAACCAGAAAAGAAAGATATTTAGATTTCTCGAAAAAAATGCCTAACTACACATGATTTATGGTCAAAAGAGAGGGAAATCTGTCTCCTTAATTGATTTCTTACTTTAGGCAGTGTAGTTTTGTATTTTAAAATAGAAATTGGACATGCTTATAACTTGTTTTATATTACGTACTATCCTTATTCACTTTCCAGATTTAATCGAAAGAACAACAATAATGACAAAATACTATTTTGTCCCCTGTGGAGAATTTGGCTAGAATGTTAGGTTTTCTTTTTCTTTTAAACATATATACAAATACTCTACAGAAATGCTATGGGATAATATTATAGAATAAAATTCCATTAACACCTCAGGAATTTACCTACTGTCGTTATCACAGAAGTGAACTAGTGAGCATTTTATTGTATACGTGAAGTGTAGGAACCTCATTCATTCAATTTATTTTGTGTAAAAGAAGATACTAAACCTCATTTTGCTTTTACTACATCCCTTTCTTTCTTTCATCCGTCATTTTCTCTACTATAGTGAGAATGAATGGAAATTTACTCCTTTCATCAATGTTTTAGAGCGAGCTTTCGTTATCAATAGCCCCCAAATGCATTTTATATGTGAAAATAAGGAAGAGAACTAGAGCCTCCTACTCTGTCAACATCTGTTGATAATCTCTACATAGCATGTTGAATACGTCTATATAATCTCTAGTAATAAATTACCATAGAGCCTGGACATTTTTATCTGTACATCTGCAGAAAGCTATTTATAAGATGTTAGAAATGAAATTAGAATAATAGTAAATAAATCATCTTACACTGTTAATGTGAAATGCTTGTAGCTATTACAGCTTTAAAGATGAGGTTAAGCTATTAATCATATGTAAAATTTAATACATGAGAAGACATTCTAAGACAATCTTACAGCATGATTTGCCTAACAAACTATTACTGGATATTTGGTTGTTTTCAACTTTCTCTATAATTAAAACAATAAATAACAGTGGCATATATATGCATATGCACCTATAGACATATGTTAAGCATATAAAATCTGATGCATCTGTAATTTTCATAAGTTAACTATCTGAACATGCAATTAGTGGGTCAAATTGTACCACCATTTAAAATGCTTTTATATTTCCCTCCATAAAGGGCACAAATTAGGTGGTTAGGATAAATAAAATTTATCATGGTTAGTTACTATTGCCTATTACTACTTCTGCACTAACTTTTGATTCAACATTAATTTTTCCTGCATTTTGTTTTCTTTATGGTTCACAGACACACAGGTCTATAAATGAGCCCTAGCCTTTTTCTCTTGCTCTGTATTTAATTGAGGGGTCACTTGGATATGCTTTAATCCTATTTCAGGATTATATACATATATACGGTATGCATGTATTACAGTGTATATATGGATACAGACACATATAGATATCTACATGAAGCTGCTTCCCGCTGGTGAACAACTCAACATGGCGTTTTGTTCTTTTAAGGCCTGCAAGATAATCTGTCAATTCAAATCTTTCTGGCCTCTTTAAGGGCCCAGGATACTCTTCCTTTTGATTAATTCCAAGTCAGTTGATGAAGAACCTTAATTATATTTTCAAGTTCTCTTCTTCCATCTATAAAATCATAAAAGTGATACCCAATTATGTTGAAAAATTCCATTCACACGTAAGGAAAGGGTGTTATCCATAGTATGTACACCAGGGGGCAGGAATCTTGAGGGTGTCTTGGAATTCTACCCACCACAATAATCCAAAGGGACAGAGACAGCTAATTACATAAATTCAACACATATTATGTTTAGAACCTTAGATGACATTAGTGTTATAATGAAGCCGTATATCCTTTGTTCAACAACAACAAAAAGCAACAATAACAGAAAGCATTTCGAATTCAAATAGAAATTCCAGAGAAAATAAAAAGCCATATAATAAACTTGTTTTTAAAATTTGATTTTGATACTTAGAACACCTTTCAGAGACTGACGGTTTTATGAACTAGGGTTACGTTTATTTCTTGAAATATAAAAGGTAAATCATGACTGTTTTCAAAACTTATACGATAGAAAATTTATAGTTATAAGTTTTAGCAATATAAAATTAATGATGTGGCTAATATAATTTTATGTGGATGTGGTAGAGAAATGATGTGGAAGAGGAGTAATTTCTTCCTCTCATATTTTAAGGAGCTTAAGCCCTACTATGGATTAATAGCTATTGTGTATTTTCATACTTTCAAAAGTTAGCAAAATAACTTAAAAGTTAAAACTAGGAAAATTCGGAGAAGAGAAGGTAAGGCAATAGATAGAGCAGTATGAGCAAAAGAATAGGGAAGTAGAGATTTAAGACCTGGTGGCACAGTGGTTAAGTGTGCACGTTCCACTTCAGTGGCCTGGGGTTTGCCGGTTCAGATCCTGGGTGTGGACCTGGCACCGCTTGGCACGCCATGCTGTGGTAGGCGTCCCACATAGAAAGTAGAGGAAGGTGGGCACAGATGTTAGCTCAGGGCCAATCTTCCTCAGCAAAAAGAGGAGGATTGGCAGTAGTTAGCTCAGGGCTAATCTTCCTCAAAAAAAAAAAACAAAAAGAATAGGGAATTAGAGATTTAAGAATACTCTTTAGTGTGAGATACCCCCTAAAAATGAATAAAACAAACATTCAAATCTTGTTACTGCCAGAGACTTGGGCTAAAATGGAAGCAGATTAGGAGGCTGCTAGTTTTCAGTTTATAACCTTCCGTGATGCTGCATGTTTACCCCCATGTGCACATTTTACTTTGAATTAAAAAATATCGTCATGGAGACTGGGTGTTCGAGTGTGGAGTTGGGTGCTAGTGAGTTTCCACGGCACGGTGGACCATGTGCCGACCTCCCTGGGAGAAAGATGGGCTTTAGTTGTGTCTCTGTCTTTAACTAGCTCTAGGATTCTGGCTACATGTGTTAATCTTTTTGTGTCTTACTTTCCTTTTATGAAAATACAAAAACTATAGAATAAGTTTATATTTATTTTCCCGTCTAATTTACAAAGCTATATTCAACATCCATAAATGCGCTTTAAAAGATAGATAGTGTTATTCTAGACTATCTGGTGATATTTTGCTCAAAGTTTAGTCTATAATTTCACTTTTCAGATTCTTATAGCTCTATTATATTCACAGATCTAGTGGTGCCAAGTAAGGGACTTGCTGCCTAGATAAATTATTGATTTCATGTAAGAAAATAGGTGAGTGGCACTGTATCTTATACAACATGGAAGATTAGCAATGTTTAGAACACTGACTAAATTAAATATGCTGTATACCAAAATTAAGCTGTTGCCATAAGTCATAAGGCAATCCCTAAAATAGACATATATTTGGGGGAAGCATGTGTGAATGTTTCAGCAAAAATTATAAAGGAATAACTCAGATGCTGTATTTGAGCATTGACAACGATTTCTATAATAGTCAGCTCAATGTTAGGGGCAAGGTAGGATTCATAATATTAGCAGCTACTGTTTTATTGTCATTTAAATCAGAATAATTATTTCTTCTGAAATGATATGACATTATTCCATAAAGGATCACAGTGTCTTGATCCACTTTACTGTCAATTATAAACTTTGAAATAAAAAGCATGAAAGTGTCATAATTACCACTTATTTTCAGGCATTCAACAATTATTATGTGTAATCTTATATACTATTAACTTATTAATGATATCTATTAAATGTCTATTTAACTATCTATTAACTATATAACATAGTTAATGTAATATATATCATTATACATTATACATATATGTATATATATATAAACACAATGCTGACCATATATCAAGCATGATGGCAGAATCTAGTAACAAGATTAATTCATAACCTAGTGGGGGCGACAAAAAAGTAAAATAAGGAGGGTGGCAATAGAGATAAGTGTGAACGCCCTAGGATATAAATCAGCTTTTTAATAGTAAATGGCAATGGACTTTATATTTGAACCTCATCATTTTAATTAGATTAAAATGTGTCATTCAATACATATTAAGATCTACAGAGTGGCAAAAGTACATCATCTCCGTAAGATCATGTATACACAGTTCCTCATAGCCGTGTTCAGCATGCAGAGCAAAATGCACAGAATTAACATTCCCATTATAGCTGATGAATCTGAAGAAACACTTTGACCTCATAAAATAGTGCAAACTTCTGATACGAGAAGAAATTTAGAGTCTGTCTCTTAGTCTATTGATTCCCTGGGACTCGTACGATTACTCTGCTGTCTGGGTGAGGCTGTGGAATGGAAGTGCTTTAAAATTGATAGGGCCTTTATCCCCTGAGCTGTGCTTTTCCTGATTCATGCTGCCAATAATTTAACTCCTTATGGCCACAGAAGCCCCTTTGATAAGACCCACGTTCATGAAGGGAAAATATCATTTAAAGTATCACATTTGTACAAACGCTTTTTCACGTCCCTCCAGTGTAATCTATGTGTCGTAATACTTTCTCAGCAGTATGTTCAAGGAAACTTGTTTTCGTGTTATTCTCTATAACAAGTAACATGTATAGCTTCAAAATATGTTGAGATTACCATCATGAACCAGAATTACCAGAATTTAGTATTATCCATACAAAAACTTTGTCTTTGCTTAATTTATGTAATATGTTTTAACATTGGACCCCAAATAACTGATAAACTCATGAATTTATATGTTGTTTCTGTTCTTAAACTAGTATTTTGCAACAAATATCTAAAAACCTGGATTAGAAACCAAAACTAGCACCTGTCTTGAAGAGGTTGATATGTATTTATCTGAATATGTAGATGCAGCATTTTTCAGTCTAGAGGAGAAATATGCAGTTCATATATTTTCTTAACCCACGGCTGTTTTTAATTCCTGTATTTTTGTTGTTGTTGTTGCTGTTTTCGGTATTGATAGTACAAATAGGAGGGACAGCCATCACTTAAGTAGTCACATAATCGGTTTTATATAGAAGCTTACCACCACGAGAATCTGAACTGTCAGTTTGACTTGCTGTATAAAATGAGAAATTATTTTATATTTTTTCTAGAATATAATTTAGGCCAAAAAAAACCTATCCCTTAAAAAAAAGTCATGTTAATTAACTTCTTTCTTTGAATCAACTAGTGTCGTAAACAATAGCAAAAATCATGGTTTCTTATCCACTTGTAATCACTTAGTGTGTGAAAAAATCACTCAAAACAGTCCAGTCCTGGGGCTGGCTCGGTGGCGCAGCAGTTCAGTTCTCACAGTCTGCTTCAGAATAGGGAACTAGAGATTTAAGGCCTGGTGGTGCAGCGGTTAAGTGTGCACGTTCCACTTTGGCGGCCCAGGGTTCACTGGTTCGGATCCCGGGAGCAGACATGGCACCGCTTGTCAGGCCATGCTGTGGCAGGTGTCCCACACATAAAGCAGAGGAAGATGGGCACGGATGTTAGCTCAGGGTCAGTCTTCCTCAGCAAAAAGAGGAAGATTGGTGGCAGATGTTAGCTCAGGGCTAATCTTCCTCAAAAAAAAAAAAAAAAAATCCAGTCCAGATCAGGTTTTGCTAGGGTACAAAAGGTTGAAGAGAGATTTAATTATTAAAACTGATAAAATTTTAAAAAGTTCTAGGCTTAAAAAAATGAAAAGGAAAATCTTCATTTATAAAATACTGCTATTAATAATAATAACAAATCAGATTATAAGTCAAACACTTCCAGAGCGTCCTGTTAGAAGAGGAGCAAACTCTCCGTCTTTGAATGCTGCCAAATGGACAGGGATGTCTGGGTGACTCAGTCCCCAGAGTTTAGGACTGAAGAAGCAAGTTCAATAAGATGGCTGTATGTGATTCAACTGCAGCAGGTTGTCCCTGAGAGGACAGCTAGCTTAGGGGGCTAGACAACAGCTTCTGTAAAGTTCTTTTTCCCTGAGAAGGAGAATTGTCCTTCGTCTCCTTTCAAGGCAACGTGGAACTCCCCAGAAGGAGTGGCTGATATGCTGCAATCCATGCCATGCTGGATTGGCTGTATGATGCTCGAGACATTCATCCAGGTCATGGTCAATGCTGGGATTAAGTGAGCAATCTCATGTAAATTTACTGCTGTTAAATCAAACAACAGTCCAAACGACCATATCAGATTTGTGGTCTCAGCTTTTTCTTATGGGTTTTATAGATGCTAATAAAAAATATTAGAGTGATTCACAAGAGAATGGGAAAAGAGAGAGGATAGACATCTTTGTGTGGTTACTAAGAAATGGATTGAAAAAGCAGACACAGATGGGGTTGAGATCAGCTCTATCAGAGGTGAAGTGGACTGATGGGAGACCTTCAACATTTGAGGGCCCAAATAAATCCACTCTATCTAACTCAGTTTGGAAGAATTTGAAAAGTCTAAAGGCAAAAAAGGAAATGAGAAACCTGATCTCAAATCCCCAGGAGTGAATTAATCAGGAAGAATATTGGCAAAGTGGCCGGGGTCCTTTGGATCAACCTTGTCTGGAGGCCCAAGGCCATAAGCACAAGTGTGGGCAAAATGACCGCAGGGTAGAGAAGAAAACTTTCTGAGGCTCTTTGACATGGGAGCCCAATGAACTGTGATTCCAAACCTTTGGTGAAGCCCTACTGGGCTACAATTAGATTGGGAGAATATATATCTGCAACGGTTGAACCAAGGTGAAAGTTTGGATGAAAATTGGCTTTAGGTAAAATAGGTGTCCATATAGACATCGTGGAACAAGCTGAATTCACTATTGATGAGGAGTGATATTCAGTGGAAAATGATTTGCTTATTAGAATAAGCAAATTTGAATGAATTCTTTTCCAGGAAGAAGGCACTACCATGATTCTAGTTCCCCTTGAAGCACAAATGGTGTTTCCTTCTGTGAAACCCTGTTTACTTGCATTACGGTTCTTTACCCACTCTCAGAAGGATAGAGTAACTCTTCTCCTCATGAACCTAATACTTTCCAAGAATTACCGTGGTGTCTAGTGCCTTCCACCTTACTTTTTTATATCAAGGTCTTTCACCTTCCTTACTTATTGCTTGAACTTGTCTCCTTGGTTTCCTCACCATCATGCTGCAGAGCGATGGAATGCTGCTTCTGTCCCAGAAAATCCTACTGACTGCACAAGTAAAGACTCTCAAGTTGTTCTAGAAAAATCCATAGTATAAAATTGCCTCCCTCACTTTTTTTGCATCACTTAATTCCAGATTCCATCCTGGAATAACAGGTTTTCATTCTTATACCTGAATCTAATGTCCCGTGAGCATTAGTTTCCTATTGCTGCTGTAACAAATTTGGTGACATAAAACAACACAAATTTATTCACTCACAGTTATGGAGGCCAGAAGTCTGAAATCAGTTTAGCTGGGCTAAAATCAGGGTGTTTGCAGGGCTGGTTTCATCTAGAGGGAAGAGTCCATTATCTTACCTTTCAAGACTTCTGTAGGCTGCCTGCAATCCTTGGCTCATGTCCCCTTCCTCACATCGTTCCAACTTTTTGCATCTGTTGTCACATTTTATTCTTCTTCCTTTGCCCTCATTCTTTCAGCCTTCTTATACAGACCCTTGTGATTACATTTGGGGCCAAGCCAGATCATCTCCAGGGTAATTACCCGGGCTATTCTCCAGATAATTCTGGAATTATTCAGGTTAATTATCCAGGAAAATCTTCCTATCCTTAGATCCTTAACTTAGTCACATTCACAAGTCCTTTGCCATATAAGGTAACATCCATAGACTCTGAAGATTGTAATGTGGGCATATTAGGGGACCATTATCCACCCATCATGCCGATACCATAGTTTAAAGTTGTTAATATCAGCATTTTGAACTACTCAAATTTCTTTCTATTTTTTCCTTGCTTTGTATAAGCAAAATATACAGATCTTCCATGAATTTATTGATCTGTTTCACCACATGGTTTTCAGTTTGTGTGCAGTCCACTCATATCTGGTGGTTACCCCTGGTGGGGGAAAACAGTACTGCAAAACACTGCAACAGTATCATGTCTTTCCCATCTAATAGTGAGACTCAAGGGACTTCTCGCTTCTTGGCTGATTATCTAATCTGAATGTACAAGAAATGCCTGTCTTCTTGAACTCTGGCCAACTTAGATCTTGAAGCTGCTGTTTATTTGACTCATTTCTTCGTATGGCTCATTAATTTCCATCTATTCAACGCATATTATGTGAAATTTAACATCAAATTAACACTAATTACTTACCTCTCCCAAATACTCCCTTTATTATTCATCTAGGCATTTTCCTGTCACCCGTTCAACACTATGGTAAATTAACATTTCCTTAGTAACAAGGATTTCAGGAACATCTAATTTTAGTAGTCGGATTAATGTCTGGAAGGGCTGCTTACATGAATAAATAATTTTACTAAATGGTAAAATTTTGAAACCCTCCTCTCCTAAATCAAGTGAGTAAGTCTTGAACCTGTATCACAGTCGGTATAAGATACTACTGACATTGTGGGACTGTTACCCGTGATATTTCCAGTTTTAGGAATAGATGGCGCTAATATATTAGTCTTAGCAATGAACTCTATGAGAAGACCCAGTGCAGTGGAAATGGCATGGTTTTGGGACAGACACACCAGGAATCATCTACACATCTCCCACTCACTTTTTGGGTGATTTGGCAAAATTTCTAGTCTTTGTATCTTAGCCTTATTTTCTGTGTAAAATGGAGAAAATGGAGTTAACAAAACTAGTGAAAATGAACTTATTTTGAGTGTCTAAGCTGTGACAGGGTGGTTATATCTACCATTTCATCAACTCTTCAAAACTACGTTAGAACATTTGATAGTATCTGTTATCAGTCTTTTATGCATGTTTATTTGCAAAATCTTAGGTATTGGCCTTAAACTCTTCCAAGTAGTTTACTATCTGTCTTTGTTTAATTATAATAAAAACTGCACTTGGGGGAAGTTACGAAAAGGTATGTGGTCATGTAAACCCAGCTAACCCCCTTTAAGAATTCCTATAGTACAGCGGTTCCCGTGATAAACTTTAACTCAGTCATGTGATTATCCATCAGGTCTGTAGTCTTGGAAACTGAATTTTTCCAGATGAAACAACGGGTCTTTGAGGTCTTCTTCAAAACTTGATCCATACCAGTGTATCAGTATATTCTTCCATAAGAGGAAAAATATTTTTGAAAGAACCAGCTTCTTGTTGGCAAATCAGTACATATTCTGCCAAGAGGCAAGCTTTATGGTGAGTCAGCATAATAATCAAAAGAAGTGTCCATGTTCCCAAAGCCAGAATGTATCATTATCTGTTCCCATTTTGCACACACCTGCCACGTGGATGGAAGAGCTTCAGTCTGTGGAGCGTTGCCGGGAGACATGACAACTACTTTTACTTTTCCAAAAGGTTAATATTTTCTCTTTTTTTTTAAGGTGATTTTTCTCTAAACAGGATAGAAGTTGATCCATTAGATTTCTGCTTTTCAAATTAGAATTACATTTATTTTTGTCTCATTAATGTTACACTCAAGGTATCATGATAACAGTTTTGGAATTTCCCAAACTCTGTAGTGATATGCTTTTCATGATTTTTGATTTACTAATCATCTAACATTATATGGAGCTTTATTTTTTCTCTCAGAAAGCAAACTTAGTATTATCATTTTTAATCTTTACACTTTAAAGTAAGTTGACTGTCATTCTCAATTGCTTGTAATCATAATCCAGATAAACTGCAAGAAAGTCAAAGTAATTTTGCTGTTTTGTTCCATAATGTAGAAACTTCTTTTTTTAATGACTATTGTTTTTCCTAGACCAAATGGGTCTAGTGGGTTTGGGAAGGAAGAGGAAATATTCTAAGAATTTCTGACTACAATAGTTTCCCTTGATTTCATCATAAGAATATGTTAGTTAGAAGGTGTTGTATGTTATGGCTTTGAAAATGGCTTTTGTACAATATAGTTATTCTGTTACCTGATTTTCTGCTATTAATATTTGGAAAAAATTTACTACTTAAATTGAATTAAATTTTCTTAAATCATTAGCTCATAAATATTCTGTGCTAGTAAAGACGTACTTCTGGTTGTTTAATCCATGATATATGATCATCAATTTTATAGAGACTTGATTAAGCACAAATTAAAATTATGGATGTTTATTTAAAATAGTAAAATGACTTTATTAAAAATAAGCTTTTTCTGGGGCAGTCCCCGTGACGAAATGGTTAAGTTTGCATGCTTTGCTTCGGCAGCCCAGGGTTTCGCTGGTTCAGATCCTGGGCCCGGACATGACACCGCTCATCAAGCCATGCTGAGGTACCATCCCACATAGCACAACCAGAAGGACCTGCAACCAGAACATACAACTATGTACTGGGGGGCTTTGGGGAGAGGAAGAAATAAAACAGGATTGACAACAGATGTTAGCTCAGGCGCCAATCTTTAAAAGAAAAAGATAAAGAAAAAATAAGCTTTTTATGCACATTTTAGTCATGGTATGATTAAAGTTAAAAAAATGACAAACAATCTACCCAAATGGAACCACAATTGTTATAAAATTAAGTTTTAATCTAAAGGCTCTTTAACAACAGAAGATCAGTGTTAAAAGAATAATGTGGGAAATACTGTATTTACATTTGTACTCAAATAAATTTTATTTGATTCCAATAATATTAAAGAAGAGCAATAAATTGAATTAATTGCTCTGGCAATACAGTGTAGAAGAAAGAGCAAGGAAGTTAGTGAGTTAATTTACATTCTCATCTCTACCGCTCCATATCTACTTGCCTTTGGCAAATCAAGTGACCCCCTTGTGCCTCAGTTTCTACAGGACTACATGGCTACTTGATGTCATTTTCTTCAAGAATTAATACTCATAAGTGAGACTAATACGATCCTTTTAATATAACATTAAGGTGTTCACTATGGCTTATTGAATAATTACTAGCTCATGTTTCCTTCTTTCCTTAGGCTATATAATCCGAAGATAAGATACTGTTCTCGTGCACACTTTCTCTAAAAACTTCTAGAACAGTTCTGAGTTCTGAGAGCAAAGTATTCACAAAATAAATACTTGATGGTAAATTTAGTATTCTGTTGTTTTAACTTTTTATCTCAAGTTTGGTAAGTTTTATCTTCAGTATGATAAAATGAGACATTTAAAAACATAACAGTTTTCTGATTATATTCTTGTCCAAAAAGTCATCAGACAGAAAAATCCAGTGGATTGGATCCCTAAGATGGAGATAAGTGTTAAGCAGAGCTTGGAACAGAAGTTGTGTTCTGAGCTACTGGCAGTAAAAGAAAAGCACTTAGACGTCTAGCTGTCATTCCCTCCATTTAAATATTGTAAATGTTAGTATCACTGCTAAGGGCAAAATCATAGTTAAGTCTTAATATTTGTGGCTGCTTATTCTTAGCCAGGTATTTTCATAGGTCTTGATATTTTTCCTTTTACTTTGAAAAACTACTCCATGAAGTATGAATTAATAATACGCCATTGCATAGATGACGACATTTTTCGTGGAAGGCAATACAAATGGCTTGAAGCAAAGTGCCCTGAAAATTTTACACATTTAAAAATCATTCTACTATAGTAGTGGCACTCAAAGTGTGGTTCCTGGAACTCTGGGAGAACCCTGATGTCAAAACTAATTTCCTAGTAATTCTCAGACATCATCTGCCTGTTTTACTGTGGTGACAATTACACTGATAATGAAAGGCAGTGATGGGTAAAACTGCTGGTTCCTTAGCGTGAACCGAAGCAGCGGCAACAAACTCCCATTATTATTGTATCCTTTGCTACCATGTGTTTACAGAAAAACGAAACAAACAAGAAAGAAACAAAAACAAACAGAAAGCCAGTTTCACTTTAGAATATCCTTGATGAATTGTAAAATTTATTACTTTTGTTAAATCTCAACGTGTGAATATATTTCATGTGAACATTATCTGTGATGAAATGGGAAGTCCGCACAAAGAACTTTTGGTGCCTATTGAACAATGATGGCATTCTCAAGAAAAACACTTGCACCAGTGTGCCAGTCCCAAGTTGCCCTAGCCACTTCTTTTCATGCAACACAATTTTTACTTGAAATAATGATTGACAGACAAACTATAACTAGTAAGATTTGGATAATTTGCAGACGTTTTCTTGAAAGTAAATGAACACTTCAAGGAAAACAAATGAGAATATTTGTTGCCAATGGTTAAAGCTGAGCTTCTAATTAAAAATAAAAATTTTGAAAAATTTGCATCCACTTGCACAAGCTTGAGAACTCCCTAATACTTAAAATATTTCTGATGACATCAGCACTCATCTTGTCAGATTTGATCTTACAATATTGTATGATGAAAATTTCCAACTTTTGGAAGATCTCTATAACTCAGTGAACTAATATATTTCAAATAAGCAGTGCATTATACTACAAAACTATGCATGGGGAAATGATTTATTCAAAGTACAAGACAGATCAATAGATTTTAACATAACAAAGTAGGAAAGGTTCATTGATATGGCTTCAGGTTCCATACTGAAATTATCCTTTAAAAAATTACTTGTCAAGTTTTGACATCAATGAAGAATATCAATAGTTACCTAAAAATTACTAAAATCTCTCTTTCTTTCTGGTTATATATCTGGGTGAAGTATTTTCTTAATATACTTCAGACAAAACAAAATTTTAAGGCAGCTTGAATGCAGAAGCACTTATGATAATCCAGCAATCTTCTATTCAGCTGGATATTTAAAGAGATTTGCAAAATTATAAAACAATGCCACTCTTCTCACTATTTTTAGCTTTGAAAAATATATTTTCCATAAATAGTGTTTTTTATGTAATTATGAAAAGGATTATTATATCTAGCTTTAAATGAATTAATAAATGCATGTGTTTTTAATTGCTTAGTTTTAATTTTAAACATGGTAAATAACAGCACACATAACCCAATTCTGTAAAAGCTCTTTGGTTTGAGTACAAAGCAGCCATAAGTCTGAAAATGTTGAGAATTATTATAGTATATGGTAAAGAACAATTTATAGAGATTCAATTAAAGAGACAAGAAAAGAAGTTAAGAGGTGAAAAACAGTGGGGTTCAACTAGTGACGCTGGTAATGAAGAGAAGTGGACAGATTCAGTGGTATTTAAATATAGACAAAACAGGAATTGTTCATCCATTCATTATGAAACAGGGAAGAAAGGAAGATTTAAGGATGATGCAGACTTATCTAGCATGAATGATTCAAAGGACAGTGATACCATTTATTAAAATAGGAGGAAAAATTGGCTCTTTGAAGGGAGAGGAGTGGAGGGGAGGTAGTGTAGTGAAGAATTATGAGCTCGAATTCAAAAGTCGTGAATCCCTCGTTTTGTCGGATCCTGTTCCTTATTGCCTTTTCATGAACTGTCACTCACAGTTATTTATCAAAATTTAAAACTACTCCTGCTCTCTTGTTGAGATTTCCCAACGAAAGTTTAAGTAAAACCAATATCTCTCAGAATCTTATGCTTTTGACTAATTCCTTATTCCTGAAATCCACTTGCCCCTTAGTTCTGCAATGTCTTGGGAATTTCACTTACCTAATTAACAACTTTAATCCTCTCACCTTTACATTCATATCCTGCTCTCCCTATATATTGATTATTGGCTGTTGTCAAGGCTCCGAGTTGACCCTGTGTGTGACCTGAAAATGCATTACTTACCTGCTTCTTCAGGGTGTGGGGAAATGAGGTCAGCAGACAGCCTTCAGCATCTTTATTGTCTGCCTCAGATAGAGTCACCTGTCCAAAGGGTGTGCTATTCCCAGGACAGCCTATTTCTGATGACTGAACAAGGCAGGGGTATAAATGCCCACCCATTTCAGTGCAATATTGGACAAAGCTGGTGAGCAATGGAGAGATCTCTGGCAGGTTGCCTGTGGCTTTGCTGGGCCTGATTAAATTTCAACTTCCCTCTCTATTCAACCCTATTTCTCCCCCATTCTTTCACAGATGTTGACGCCTAATCAATTGCAAAGAGATCTGAGGACCAAAGCAAAGGCATAATAATGGATGAGTGGTCTAATTTTACAGAAAGCTAAGTGTCCAACAAAAGCTGGTCTGCCATTCCAAAGTCAGGGTTCTGGTTCGGAAAACCTGGGGTTTTGATACATGAGATGGAGATATATAAGTGGATTTCCTCAAAGATTTTGACTTCCTAGCCTCCTCTGAAATTTATCAGTCTGCAGAAGTGACCACCTCTCCCTACAAGAACTAGAATCCCCAATTTCCTGGGAAAAAAATTGCAGAGGCCTTTTTCTGGAAGCCAAGAGTGCTCCTCTTACCCACTTCTCCTCTTGTCCATTAGACCTCTAATGAAGGCTAATTCCCAGCATAACACAGATAGGATGTGAAAGGCCTGGTGAGAGGGGGAAAGGATTATACTCCAAAGGAGCTAGAAAACCTAGACATCAGGTACCGGCAAGGGTAGAAGGAGTAGATTCCAGGTCAGTAACACCAGGATATAAAATTGGGAAGGGAGGAGTTGATAGACTTGAAGTGTTCTCCCAAGATACAGGATTTAACCCCCTGGGAAGCACCCCAAGAAATGGTGTAACTTCACTATTAGGATGGCTCCTAGAAGAAGGTAAAATTTGATCACCCATTTTGATTAAAGTTAAAATGTTAAAGCTGGAATAAATGGTGAAGGAAGAGAATAAAAGTCCCCAGAAATTGGACATGCTGGAATGGATATGCTATCTACAGCTGGAAGATGCAGTAATAGATTAATTTCCACCGGAATGCTCGGAGGACATGCTATTCTTAAGACTGTAAGGAGAAGAGGAGCGCCTTTACTACTAAAAAGACCACCGGTTGCTTTCCTACAGGCAAGGGCTAATGGTATTGAAAATTTATCACAGAACTTGGCTGAAAGACAGTAAAATTATGATAAAACCCTGAAACAATAGAGGCTGTGTGGTAGTGCTCAATCACCAGAATGCAAGGGTGTATAATGCAAGGGCATATAATTATCAAAATAAGTGGCAGGATCAGATGGCTGACAAGAGGGCTTCACCACATGGACACCCTTAATAGAGCACAGTCACTGGGAAGAAAAGAGACGGAAACCCAAAAAGAATTTTAAATTTGTATTGGGATCTGAGGGTATCTTGAAAATCAGAATAAATCCCACAACTAGAAGGACCTGCAACTAAGATATACAACTATGTACGGGGGGAAATAAAGCAGAAAAAGAAGAAAAAAAAAAAAAGACTGGCAACAGTTGTTAGCCCAGGTGCCAATCCTTACAAAAAAATCAGAATAAAGATAGGAGGCCTAATTCTGTAATGTAGTTATCCAAAATACGTTTGTTGGTGTTATGATGGAGAGTTGTATGACAAACTTCTTACGTTTGGGATATTAGACAGAAAAGAGTTGTCGATGTTTGAAAATTACAGTGGAGAATGAGGAGGGCATTCAGTTCATGTACAGTACATGGAGCTCTAAGGAGAAATGAGCTGAAACCCCTGCTGGCAAGGGAATGAAAAGAAATGCACTGGAAATATACAAAAACTTTCTAAACGAAAAATGATAATTGGTTTCTCCACAATTTGAAGTAGAGATGAAGGAAAAATGACATGACGTAATGGGAAATCAAATGAAAGCTAGTTATTTCAAATTAGACTAAATGGGATAATAAGATGAATAAAAGTTAGTCTTTATTTTATTCACTCAATACACATTTATTGCATGACTTTTCTGCACCTGTCCCTGTTATAAACTGTCAATATCGAAATTGTGCTCTTATTGATGAAGAGAGGTAAAATAAGGAACAAATGTCGAGGGAAATAGTAGGAAGAACTCCTATGCTTTTCTTTGAGCAGTTAAAAAGTTACTCTTTTTAGGAATAAAAAGGTAACCTTTTTTTGTTCTATGGTGCTGGCACAGTGAATATCACAGAAGAGTAAATCACTGTGGATTAGAAATCTTGAAACTTTTGAAATACAAGAAACAAACAGAAAACTGCTGGTCATATCTCCAGCGCCTCGCATAGGATGCACTTTGAAATGTCCTGGTTTTAGGTAACGCTACCTACCTCACTGCTTTATTAAATAGTGCTCTGTATTGTCTTTCATATGTTTCATGTGAATTTATTTTTAAATTCCAGTGAGTTGTATTTTTCATAAAGGATTGAGGTATAATTTATATCCTACTCATAATTTTCCATGAGTCTGGGCCTATTTGAAGTGCACCTTTAATACACATAGAATAATAAATGTTCTAGTTGTAAGTTAGCATATAAGAATTCTTGTTGTAAAATCCGATATATGAAAAGAAATTGTACCAAAATCAGAAAACAATTACCAATGAGGTACAAAATTGTGGCTCTTTCAACTTAAATATGTAGTTTCCAAAATGACAAATATATAATGTTCACAATATGACATATTGTAATAGTTTTATAGAGTAGGTATATAGCACAATATAATGGAGGGCTTAGTGAAATAATGTGTCACAGGACCAAGAAGCAATTGCTAGTGTCTTTTATATGTAGTAAAAATAAATTATAACTATAATTGTAGGAGAAATGAGACATATGATGTGGGTTTGTAAACTATCAGATATTAAATAAAATAGAACAGCAACGAAGTGTCAGACTGAGTCGTGCTGAGTGTGACAAGGAAGTAGAAGAAGAAGAACATGGGATTGTGTCTGGTGGATCCAGAGTGAACCTTCCCTGCACTCTTCTCAGCAACGTTTCCTGCAAATGAAATCAAAGATTAAGGGAACACTAGGTATTGGCCTCTTAGGCAATTCAAGTACCTGATAGCTTTGGGTCGTTGACCATATTTGAATGATTTGTACATAATTATTTAAACGTAATTATTGAGCATAACTTTAGTTTTTGAAATGTTTTCTCAGTTCTGGGAATTGTTTGTAGAAAAATTTAGCGTTTTTAACATTTAGTACTCGTCAAAGATGTTTTGGGGACTTTAGAAATATCACATAAGGATAAAATTAAAAAATGGAATAGCTCTTTTACCTTGAACGATAAATTTGACTAAGTTCGCTTGGACATTTTTATTTAAATCTTAGCATATTTTCTACTAAATTCTTAAATATTGATACTTTCTAAGAAAAAGGAATTTCATTGCCTGGCGTGTAATCCTATTTCCTTTAAACTGTTTCTTAGAAAGTTCATGCCATCATAGAATTTAGAATTGAAGGTAGTTTCCACTTCATTTATACTTACTTCTTCATTGTATAGTTAAGGAAATAAAATCAGATAAATAAAGTGGACTGTGTAAGTTTGCAAAGTTAGTCTCAAACCAAATCTTCCAATCCTTAGCCTCGTCACTACATTTCTGTACTCTTTGGTTTCTCCAACATCATTGAGGAATTAAGTTATGTCTCTTTAAAAAAAATTATGTTGATCAAATTTCCCTTTTTCATATGGTCTAAATGTAGAAAACATATGTATTTTTATTACTACATCTTAAACTACCTAGATGAAACTTAAATGGATTAAATAATTTATAGTTAATATACTTGAATATGGAATAATCATAAAATCTCATAAATTTACTGCCTATTTTGTACAAAACACTACTTAGACACTTTTTCTAATCTTTTCAACACTGTACAAGGAGACAGTCTAATTCTCATTTGGGAGGCAGAGAAACTGAAGTCCAGACTGTGTTATGACTTGATTACATCAAAAACTTAGTAAGTAGCAAAGGCGTCTTCTTTCAAACTCTGTTTATTTAATTTGCAACATTTTATGTTTAAGTTATGCCAAACATTTATTTATTTATTCCTTACCAGTCATTCATCAAGTGCTTACTATGGGGAAGACATTGCCCTAGATTTGAGAAATACAGAACAATCTCAGAACGAAGCCCACACTCAGACACGGAGGTCTGACTCTGTCCTATAAACCTGCTCTCTGGGTCATTTGTATCAGAATTACCTTGTGCTTGTGAACAATGGAGACTGACTCCAGAGTCAGGATCTCAGAAAGCAAGTCCATGTGATTTATATTTTTACCTTAAACTTGAGATGATTTGAGTGCACGTTAAAGTTTAAGAACCCCTGGCGGTACTAGAAGATGGATGAAGATGCGTGCTGTGTGAATACCAGAATGGACCATTTGCTCTTTTACATTAAATTAAAATGAAATATCTTTGCAACATCCCTGAACGATGAATAGGGATAATTTTTTCATGCTTCTAGATGAATAAATGATCTAGAAAATCCAGATGATATGCCCCCAAATGATGCACTTTTTGAGGAGTTAGAATTTTGCCTTAACTTTTCAGATGAATCTTAAACGTTTTCTATAATGCCATAATGACTTTTGAAAATTCTAATAGATGTAGGTGCTTTATTTGTCTGTGTCAATGTTTTCAAAGAAAATGTTCCAGAAGTGAAGTAGCCATGTTTTTTTATGATGCTCAATTGATTTCCAGACTTTCGAAAACCTTAATATCAATTGAAATTCGTAAGAATTTAGTCACAAAGAACTCTTAATTAGAAAGCTGAGACAGGATATATGCTAGTGTCTTTTCATACAGGCTTTTTAAAAAAGTTTTGAAGATTGTAAAGAGGCTGTTAATTATTTAAAAAGATCGCTTTCCCCTTCTTCTGGATATCAGCTAGACCACATTTCCTAACCTTCCTTTTTACTGATATGACCTTGAAATCGCATTCTAACCAATGAAATAGGAGAGGAAGGGCTGTTTCCCACTTGCAGGCCAAGACTTTGCAAACTTCCCCCATACTCCTCCACGCTCTTTTCCTCTTCAAGATGGAAACCCACAGAACTAACTTGTAAGGTATGTATTGAAGATAGACTTCATTTCCACCAACCATTTTTCTGTTCCATGAACTAAAAAAAAAATCCTTTATGTTTAAGGCTTTACAACTTTAGGAATCTGTTAATGCAACCTAATCTGCAGTAATAGAAGAAAATTAATTTAAGTTAATATTTTATGAAGACATAAATTTAACCATCAATATTAGTGGCAAGAAACTGAATAAAAAATTAACGATATTTATAAATTTTAAGAAAAAACTATATGATTTCACTATCCCGATTCACATGGCCTATTTATGTAGGTATGGCCAATATGTTAAATGATATTAGACAGAACCTCCTGTAGATCCAAATTTTGTTTTGCTGAATTGTTTGGACAATTTCACAATGATGAGATACTACAATATTTTGTAAAATCAGTCTTTTTTGTTATAACTACTAAATTCCAAAGACTAATATAGCACTGGCCTGATGAGAATGTTTGCTAAAGCTGAATTGCTGAGACGAGCGCTCAGATGTCTGAACAGACTTTTCAAATATCGCTTGAGTTCCTTGACTAAAGGATATTTGGACATTTTTTAATGTTACGTTTTCAAAACAGCGTCCTCTCTTCCCTTGGCATCTGTGGTGGTTAATAATTCATCCCTGTCCCCATCTGCAGGCATGATGGGCTAGGTGCCTCTCTTTAGTGTTTCAGAAATAACCTTTCTAGGGGTCACATTGCAGTTCTTCTTGTGACCAGGCTTACCTACTGAACCGATAAAACGTGATTTTAAAGAGCAAAACCAGCTTTATCTTTTCAGAGAAGGTGGTTCAACCTAACTGAAAAATACAGTTCCGTCTTACCTAAACCAACCATCTTCCCTCACCTGGTTTATGTGAGTAAACAGACAGCTTCAGTTTTTAAGCAGGATTATCTAGTCACCTGCAGTCTGAGGACCACATACACCATGAGGGGAATTATTTCAGCAAATCAGAAATCACCAGAATACTGGAGAAAAGGTCATGCATGTTTATGGGGGAAAACTATATATTTTAAGATTATTTTAAAAAATATGCACTGGGTTAAGTAAATTACAGTGTATACGTGTGTCAAAATAGTATGCAGATATTAATAATTATGTTTTAGGAGAAATTTCACTGCCATTGAAAAGGACTGGGGTATAGTGGTGAAAAAAATAAGGATTTAAAACAGTGTGAACTTATATAAAAAAATAGAAAAAGAAAAACAGCATGTAGAAAAAACAGTGATGAGAAATACAGTAAATATTCATTATCTCTATTTGAAGGGTTAAGGGTAATTTTTGTTTCTTCTAGGTAATCTCTATTTTTTACATTTTATGTGTTAGGAATTTATTATTTTTATGATCAGTAATTGTTTGAAACAGACACCTACTATTCATAAGTTAAAGAAAATTTTCTCAAAATACTCAGTGTGCCTTTCTTCTAACTTATAAGAATTTTTCCTATTGTTAGTTAAAATTATTTTAGAAAAAATAATATTTATTCAAAGCCAGAATTAATATTTTTCCCACTGGCTAGGCATTTTCTGTAAAATTTTGGACAAGCAAGTAAATTTTAATTAATCAAACACTTTACTATCAAATCTTCAGTATACTAAATTACCTGATTTGTTTTTTCATCTTTTAAAGTTGTGTAAAACTAATGTGGAAGTAGAGACAAGTAGCTCATTAAGTATTTAGTTGATTTTAATATTAGAATGCAAAATGTCAATCTTTACAAAATCCTGTAAAATGTTAACTGAACCTTGGTATTCTTTACCTTCCAAAATAAAATCTTAAGAAAAAGTGTTTGAAATTGCAAACCCATGTTATTCTCAGCATTCAGAAAGTAATCCAATTTTACTAGTATCTTTATAATGATGAATTCTTATAAACTTCATACTTTTTAAAAATAGGTTCTCCTTGTTTCTGTTAAAGCCACGTTGATCTCCTACTGATTGACATTGCACTCATTTCAAGGTCACAGGAGTCGACTGCTATTTGATGTCAAAGTTCAGCTATTAAGGTAAAACACAGGAGTTGCTCAGCTCCTGGCTTCCATCCTTATTTAAAGGAGCCATAGTTGTAGTCTCTTTCAAAACACAAGTTACCAGAAAGTTCTCTACCACAGCACATATTGGTTAATGGAATTTTGATTTAAATGTAAACACTTATTAATATATTATGATTTTAAATGAAAAAACCTGCTATCATCATTTAACTAATCTTCACCATTTTATCATGACTAATGTTTATATAAATGAACATTTGACAAAATTGAATGTTCCTGTCATTTCTAAATCGTAAGAAACTTACAAGTTTATAGATCACTTTTAACTAATTTATTTGAAAGTTATTTAGTGGACTGTAAATATATATCTGGATTTCGATAACAGTTTAGGTTGTTTTTGCAATGATTGTTTTCATCTTAACTAACAGGATGTCCCCAGGAGGTACTCTGCCTTTCTGCTTTGAAAGAAATAAAGGCATTTGTTGAAGTCACCAGAGCAAATATTTTATGTTAGATAACCACTGCAAGTTTCTGTAGGCCAAGGCTCTTAGACATCCCCCAATGGCGAGGCGCTGTGCTGTTTCTAACCCCGTCTGGACTGAATGAAGAGATGGTGATGAAAAGCAGGAGTTATTGATTCAGTGAATATATTTATAATAAATAGTTAGCTGTCTCTTTCCTTTGCTACACATTTTTCTTTATCAACTTCTCTTTCTTACTCATTGTACTGTATACTTTATCTGATCTTCTCTTTCGTCATAAATTTTATAATCTCCCATTTATATCCTTTTTCTTTTCTTCTTTTATCCCTTTCTTCCACTAAAAAGAAGGTAATTCTAACTTTGGCTAACAGAATTTTTAATCAGAATATCAAAACTAAAACAAATTATATAAAGTAATCACCAAAATAATAATTCATTAATTAAAATTTCTTTAACAATGTTCACGAACTGAGGCAGCAATGGCTGCCAGACACTTTTCAGAATGCCACTGTAACAGACTTACATAAAGTTTGCCATAGGATGATTGCTTTGCGGACAATATCCTGGTCATAGTTGGCAGATGGACCCGTTTACCCCTGGAAAACTTCAACGGATCCTGTCAGAAGTCTAGATGTACTTTACTTTGGGTTTGTATATTTCACCGTCAAAACTACAGTGAAGATTACAATGGAAGGATTGGAAAAACATGTATTCTCTCAATTTGTAACATTCATCTATATTTACTAGAATCAAGGAACCCATTTTTAAATAACTGATGCTCAGCAATGAGCTAAATATCACTTTAGGGTTTGGCCATTATCCATTTCTTTTAACTCTCCAAGTAGTAATTTAATACAAAATTGATGTAGTTGATTAAGTAATTTGTTTTAAAAAGCAGAAGGTGAAGAGAAGTTAGAGGTTGGCTTTGATAAGTGTTTGCTACATTGCACACAGAAATAAAATCAAGTAAGATCTCTTTCTACAAGGTTCTTAGGGTACAAAAATGGAAAGGTGGTATGGAGAATTATGCCTCAACAAAACTCTCTGCTTTCTTCAACTGTATTAGTTACCTGTTGCTGTGTAAACACCACAAAACTTAGCAGCTTAAATGAATACACATTTATCATCTCATAATTTCTATGGCCCAGAAATATGGACAAAACTTAACTAGATACTCTGCTTCAGTGTCTGTCACACCACTACAATTAAGGTGTGGGCTTAGGCTTGGGTCTCATCTGAAGACTTGAGTGGGCAAGGTCATGGTCATGTTGTCCTTAGTAGAATTTAGTTTCTTGAGGGCTGTTGGATTGAAGCCCTCAGATCTGAGCTGCCTGTTAATTGGAGGCCAACCTCACTTCCTTATGCACCTGTCCAACGTGGTAGCAGCTTCATCAAAGCATGCAGGCCATGAAGGCAATAGAGTATTCCTGCAAAATGGAAGCCAAAAACTTTGTAATCTAATCGCAGAAGTGACATCCCATCAACATTGCTGCATTTTATTGGTTAGAGGCAAGTTATCAAAGTGTGGATATCAGCAGGTGGGGCTCATCCAAAGTCATCTTAGAGGCTGTCTACTACACTGACTAACAAAAGTTTTCTATGTGTTGTTGGAACCCATGGTTTCCTGTGTTATATTTGCAGGTCTCAATCAAAACTTCATCTTGGCCAAAGATGCTATTTCTACATCTTTATATCTTTTTGTAGCTATCCCTAAAAGAATCCTGTGTGTGACTATGCTAAGACCTAGGAGGGCAGCTGTAATTTTGTCCACAGTAGGAGAAAGAGAGCTTCATTTTCTTATACGTCTTTACTTAGACAATTCAATCCTGGGGATAGATGGAAGGGAAGGGGCTGATACCGTTATACCCTTGCTGGTTTTATAGGTAAATTCATGAATTCTATCCAGAGAGGGAGAGTATGGATTAAGTTGTGGATAATCTGAGAATGATAGACGTGGTTAGTGAAAGTAAAGTAATCAGAAAATGAGAGATAATGCTGAGAATGGTGCTATTTATCTCTATAAAGAATTTCTCAGAACAAGGAAATAACTTTTCTGAGTGGTTTCCTCTAAATGCAATTAGACTGGGACTCACTTTTGAGCTTTGAATAATAATTTGACTGATAATATAATTGCTCAATGGATTGCCAGTGCCCTTTAATGATCAGAATGAATGTCATTGGATTGAAATTCTTATTTGCTTCATGATTTATAAACTAGGTTTAATACATTAGTCATTTTCCAGGAAATCTGAAGGAGATTTTAACTCTGAATCTCATAGGCTGGTGACTGGACAGTAATGGGGTACCCATATCATGGGAATGTGCTACAACATGGCATTGTGTTGAGGTGGTTACCTGGTACCAGGTGTGAGGGATAATGTTTTGCTGTGGTTTCCCTGGTATGCCAAAGCTTGCCATATGTCCCAGATATCACTCCAGAAGGGACAATTGCGAGGATGCTCTGAAGAGAAGAGCAAGTAGTTTTCCTGGGAAACACAATTTTTACAGTTATACAGTCATGTGCTGCATAATGTTTCAATGACAGATGACATACACGATGATGGCCCTACAAGATTAGTATCATATAGCCTAGATGTGTAGTAGGCTATACTATCTAGGTTTGTATAAGTACACTCTATGATGTTTGCACAACAATGAAATTGCCTAATGACACATTTCTCAGAACATATCCCCATCATTCAACAATGTATGACTGCATATTTAGTGTATCATTGAGACCACTCTTCACTCACGTTTCCAGTATATGGTGGAAGCATGGAAGGAGGATGAAGTAATATCTTCATGGAGCATTGTCATGATTAAATTGATGGGACACTAAGCCTGAGTGCAACTTTGAGAGAAATCATGCACTCTCATCCAAAAGTAATAATATACTATGTTAATGACTACAGAATTGGCTGTGTTCTGAGGACAGTGATCAGGTGACCAGGAAGACAAAGCAGAGCAGAACTCTTAAGGGAACAGCCAGAGCTGCCCATGTTGTTGTGGTACAACACTGGAAAATTCTTTGTCTCATCACTGCTTCTTTCCATGGTAAGTTAACTATCCCAATGGTACAAACAGAGAAGGCAGGACAGACAGACCTGTAGGTACCATGTCATACCAGAGCTCTGAAAGGATAATTTAAAACAGTTATTGGTGAAACTTTGTTTTTGTTTTATTTCGGTTGTTTTTTGACTGCAGTATTGCTGTACCCCTAGACTCATTTGAATACAATATGTAATTGTCAATAGCCTTTCATGACTACTCCTGTTTGTGTAAATGTGTGATAAATGTGCTAAAAACCCTTTTGCTGAGAAAGACAGATGTTTGATGTAATACGCATTTATTTAATGTTTGATTAATTACATTTAATTAGTTAATTTAGTGTAGTATAAATATCTATATATAAAACAAAATGATGATGTTTGGTGTAATAAATATTTCATCAATATTTTATCTAGTGCTATCCATGTAATAAAGGAATTACTGGCAGTTTCATAGAAATTGAGATCAACACATTTGCTGATGAGCATAGAGGAGATAAAAAGATGTTTGGGGAAATTGATGGGCCTAATTGAAGGCACACTGTCACCACTCTGGATGTTTCAAGTCATATTAACCATTGGTATACATGCAGCATTCAATATTGCAAATCTCTCCAGAAGAAGAGTTTCAATAAGACAAGATAACAATTTATCCACCAAGGTATTAATCTATAGTTGAGGGGGTAGACCAGCAGATCTGAACTCTTCTCAGACCCAGGAGTGCCTGGGATATGATCTAGAATTTACCTTCTGAAAACACCATTACCCCAAATGAACACTTAGCAAAGATAAATGTAGCATATTAACTGGTCTGTTGTTCATGAATATTCAAATTGGTTAGTCCTTGATAATTGCTCTGACAACTGGCGGGGTGCACTTGACAGTATTCTCAGAAAGGAGTATGTATTCTGTGTCATTTGATCAAGTCCTGTGGTTTACTGATGTTGAGACAGTGGTCATGCAGCATGTCATGATGAAAGTCATTACCATTAAAAATTCCTTTCTTTTCTATAAAATCTTTTTTATTCCAAAAGAACCCATGTTCATTGAATAAAAAGAAGAAAATTATCCCTATAATACAAACAAAGCAAAAGGCAATGCTTCCCTAGAACTTTTGGAAGCAAGGAGTTTAGTTTAAATTTAAATGTACCAATGCTTTGATTGGCTCAAAGTAGAGCTGAGCTGGTCATTGACTGGATGGGCTTCCAGAGCAGGTCTATTGGAGCAGGATTTGCTGATCCTGGCTGATTTGGCACAGGCTCCTGTCAATCAGTCTTGCAGTGTCCTATGGATATGCATGAGAAGATTGTTCAGGTCCTTCAGGCCCGAGCAGAATTTTCCATTCTTACCTAAGATAACCATTGCTATGTCTTGTTGTATAATAGGATATTTATAAAAATGAATTTTATTATCCTTGATGGAAGTAAACAAAGGACAACATTTTTGTCACTATGGATGTTAGAGACTTTTCTTACACTAAACACTTACATTTTTATATCCATTTAAAAAAGAGGAGGTCATACTGACTTGTTTAATATTCAAATAATATAAATGTTTTACTTTCAAATACATCAGTGATAATTATGCATTTGTCAACCCAATCTTGTCAAAGAGAAATATTTTTACTTTTACTAATGTTAAACTAGTCAAGTTTAACTCTGATTTAAATAAATGAGCCAGTAGTAATTAAATTCTAAAGAAGAAATAAGTCCTCACTTCTGATGTTTACTGCTTTGTGGTAGTGAGATCTCTGGAGAGCTGCTTCTGCTGTGATAGACAGGAGCTGGACGGAGAGTTACATGAGGGGCCCAATTCCCAGTCAGAAAGTAAGGCTTTAGAGGCACATATATTAAGTTAAATAACAATTTGAGACTGAGCTAAGCCCATGTCTTCTATGCATATAAAAGGGAAGCAGCCAACAACAAGCCTTTCCACTGCCGTCAACATCCATCCTGAGGAAGAATATCATGCCTCGAGGCTCTCCTTTGTTGAGACAGAGGATGGGTAATTAGTGTATTGGCCAAGTAGTGACATTTGTAGTTTCTATTACAGTTAAACTAATTGAGTCAACACGTGATTATCTAATACCTACCACATTCCTGTCAACACAGTGGATCCTGAGGATATAATATTTGCAAAATCAGGCACTGTCCCCACCCTCATGAACTTTATAGGAGAGCACAAGATAAATAATAAAAGGAGACCATACAAATGCATGCAAAATTAAAACAAAAATAACTTCTATGAATACAGTTTCTCAATTTTATAAAAATCTACAACAGGGACCCTATCAATCTGGGAGCCCGGTGTTTATTTCTAAGGATATGATGTCCAAAGTGACTTTGGAAGAATATGTAGGTGCTGACACAGGAGGGGGAGTGGGTGTGGGTAGAACTCCAGGCAGAGGAAACAGCTTGTACGAATCCCCCTAAGAAGGCTCGTATAGCAGGAATGTAGATGCCCAGAATCAACGCGACAGTGGTGTTGAGGCTGAAGAAGTAACCAGGGGCAAGACGAGTAAGATTTTAAGGAAAATTTTAAAGACATTTTTAATCCTAAAAGTAATGGGAATCTATTAGAGGGTTTTAAGCCAGAGTGGTTTAATTATATTTGCATTTTGAAAAGTTCATTTGATTTGCATTACTGAGACTAATTTGGAACCAGAATGGATGGTGCAAAATCAGTGAGGAGACTAGTGCAGTGTACAGGTGAAAGAGGATGGGAGTTTTGACTGAAGGGGCTACTGTTACCGAACCAGGTTCGTTTTCACCTGCCTCCCAGAAAGTCAAACGCTGAGACAGTGAGATTGCAGCAGAGAGAGGGTTTGCTCACAAGGCAGCTGTAGGGGACTTGGCCACCCCAAGGTAGGTCTCTTTGGCATGAGGATTATTTTGGGCTTGTTACTTTTAAGAACTACAGACATGAGAAAAACTCTGAAAAGCAGAAGTTACCTTTGTAAGAGACATTTGCATTTGTAAAGGAAATCTCCATCTGTAAAGGTGTCTTCCTCTCTGCACCAGGAAGAAGGGGGGGATGACCTTATCTCTAGAAACTCTTATCAATGTAGAAGTCAAGGACTTAAATCTGCATAATGACCTTACTCTTGTTTACTGTGTTTTTCTGGTGATTTCCCATAACTGACTCCCCCTACCCCCAACATCCTCCTTTGTCTTTAGCTGAGGGTGGTATTTAAGAGTAAAGCTTCCACCGTTTTGGAGAGTTGCTCAGTTTGCCTGATCCTCTCCCATGTATACATGTTATACAGCTTTCTTAAATTTTCTGCTCTTATTCTGTCTCACGTTAATTTAATTTGATGTCTGGCCAGAAGGACCCAGAGTGGGTAGAGGAAATTTCTTCCTCCCCTACTCAGCCGTGTGAGGAAGCTAGAGCAGGAACCTCAAATTTGCCTCCCCCCAAAAAAGGACTCAGGGATATTTACGGGAGGGGGGCAAATTGTTCTGAAATGTGGAGAGAGATGACTGGAGATGAGGAGAGGTGAGGTAATTGATGATCTTCATGCCTCTTCATAGGACCCATGTTCACAAAATGGCAGCATTAGCATGATCTGAAGGTGGAGTTTTTAGTTTCTTGATGTCAGACATCTGTGTGGGACCAGTTGATGAGTTGGTGGTCTCAACCAGCCTGAGGTGGACAAGGAGTTCTAATTCCTGAAAAACAGCTCACCACCCATTACCATGGTGTCCCAGGCTCCAGGGAGATGCTATCTACAGGAGCCTAGTGGGAGTCAGATAGCATATTACCTAAGCAGCACAGGTAATGATGGGTGTTTTAAACAGCTGAAAGCTATAATCAGTAATCGCAAAAAGGAAAAAACCTTAGGTCCCAGCTACTTAATTAATCATCAATGGCTAACTGTCTGTCAGTTTCACTGCAGTCAAAAAAGAAAAAATATTAAACTGATTTGACAGAAAATAATATATAAAATCCTTCTTTTTTTGTTGCCTAGTTGTTACAGAATGCTGAATTTTATTGAAACACATAGGTCTTCCAGGGAGAATTTAAATAAGCAGTGTATAATTTAAGTCATTTTTACTAGGGCCTATTCTTCCAGACTCTGTCTGCAATTTATTTTTACTACATGCTTTCTCTAAACTATAGAATTTACCTACTATAGAATGACTTCAGTTCCTTAAAAGTATTTTTAAGTTAATCATCACAAAAACTGTACAATGTAACTACTATTACTCTTTATTTTATGAGTGAGGAAGTTAAATAATCAGCCAAAGATTGCTCGGCTAGGAAGTTTCAGAGTAAATAATCCCAATTTAGGTAGTATAAAGGCCAAGCCCTGCTTTCACCACTGTGTCAAATGTACTAGGTGGGTATTTACAAACACTACGCCAAAAGGGACAAAGAAAACGTAGCTTCTTTATTTCCTGTAAGTGAAGTGATTTTTCTCACAAGCGTTCATCTACTGGGCTTGTTGAGCTGGAGGGGGTGTTGGGAGGTGCTACTTTATCAAATGTAGCTTGTAGCCACTTCCTTTCACTTCGAAGTTCTTACCTAGTGCTTGACCAAGATGGCATTAACATTCCACTCAGCTTGAGTAAACTTCTTCCTAACTAAGCTCCCTTTTCTTAGAATTTACTTAGCATTTTCTCTTAGAAGATTTCCAATTGTAAATTCTTTCTGACCCCTTTAAAATGTATGTAAATCTTCTCCCTGCCTCTTGCCAGTTTTCAGCAGGAAATATCTTTCTCATGGACCTGGAAACCATCTCTTTGAAATGTAAACAGGATCATATCCCAGTCTCCCAGTCTCTGTGGGAGGGCAGGAGCCAAACGTCAGTGGGTACACAGCAGGAAACACAGAGGCCTAGTCACAGAGAAAGAGATTTGCAAATTCAGCAACAACTTTATGTACCCGGCACATCCATAGATCAACTTCCCTGGAGTGTCCTCCAGAATTTTTCCATAAGCTCAGCCCAGAGCTTAAAAACCCTCTCACTTTTTGTTTCAGTAGAATTGAGTTCGGTCTGTCTCTGCTATTGTAATAGTCTTGAATAAGTCTTCCCTGTCTGTTTAACTTTGCCTGGTACAGTTTTTTCTATGGCATGCTGAATATTGATTAGAGACAGTTTTTGTCCTCCAGTTACCACAGATGACATTTTACCCACATTTTTCATCACTACACAATATGTGATACAGTTTTTCCAAATTTTATAACAGTTTCCACACTTTCACTACCTGGTTGCGCAGCAAATGCCACATATTTCAGGGTTGTTTTCCTTTGGTGGTGTCCCATTTCTAGTACCAATTTCTGTGTCAGTCAGCTACATCCATAATATTGTCACACAATAAACTATCCCAAAATTTCATGCTATGTGCATACAATCTCTTATTTTTTCCCATCACAGTTTTGCAAGCCAGCTAGAGGGGCTCAGTTTTTGGCTTTAGTCTGAAATTCAGCTGGTGTGATTCTGCTTTAGGATGTAGTTTGGCTAGGCCTATCTCCAGTTTCTGGATCTGCTCTATGTGCCTCAATCTGTGGTCCATGCTGAATGGCCAGCAATTACACAGGGTATGGTTTTCTTGTGGTACTGCGAGAAGCTCAACATCCACTAATATCCTATCAGCCAAAGCAAGTCAGAGCCAAACCTGAAATTAAAGGATGGGTAAGTACACTCTGCCTACAGGGAGGCCATGGAAAGGCTGCAAACCTATAAGGCTCTGGAAGGGGCCATAGTCAGTTTCCTAGAAAACTGCATTAGTATTCACACTGCCAAAGTCCACTGTCCAAAGCTACAGAAACACACTGGAATAAACAATAATAGGTTGGTTTAATTTTTAATTTCTTGCAGTGAGGTAGAGTTGATGGACAGTTGGCATCTCAAAGGGATTTGGGAGGTGCTCATCATAGCACGTGGGTGTAGGGGAGGAAAACATTTCCTCTACCCACTCTAGATCCTTCTGTCTGGGCTACAAATTAAATTCACATGAGACAGAATAACAGGAGAAAATCAAACAAAGCTTTATAACATGTATACATGGGAGAGACTCAGGCAAACTGTGCAATTCACCAAAGTGGCAGAAACTCTCACCTTAAATACCATCATCAGCTAAAGATTGATGTTGGGGGGGGGGTCAGTTACCCAAGATTACCAGAAAAGCACAGTAAACAAGAGTCAGGTTATTATGCAGATTTTTTAAGTCCTTGCCTTCCTCATTGATAAGAGTTTCTACAGATAACGTCATCCCCCTTCTTCCTTGTACAGAGAGGGAGACACCTTTACAGAAGGAGATTTCCTTTACAAATGTAAACGTCTCTTCACGAAGGGTAAGTAAATTCTACTTTTCAGATTTTCTCTCATGTCTGCAGTTTTTAAAAGCAACCAGCCCAAAATAATCATCATGCCAAAGGGACATATCTTGGGGTGGCCAATTCCAGTCCCCTAGATGGGCATGTGCTGAGCGATTCCAGAGGGTTAGGGAAATGAGAGACAGTTTCAGAACATATCTGGGTAATCTATAATCTAGTAGGTGAGTTCGGTGGGGTTGGAGTTTCACTGATAAATGTAGTCACTTGGGTTACATGGAAGTGGAGGATATTTAATTGTTTTCATAGTTGGAGTGGGTTTTATGCCACTGCCTCTGGATCAGAAGTTTTCTGCTTCTTAAGTTTGAAAAGATTCAGAAAGCAGGTAGAGTTGCCCCTTCAATTCTTCTTCCCTGCCCCCATCCTTTCCTTTGAGCACCAAGCAGAGACTCACAGAGAGTTGGAGAGTAAGTGAGGACTCCTTATGTGTCTGGGACCCCAGGTGACTCTAAACTGCTACTCCAGGCCACATTGGGCCTTTAAGAGTCCATTAAAATTTCACTTGCTTTTTTCACACCCACTTTAATTGCCATCACCTCTTTCCCCATGCTGCCCTAGAGGTGACACCATTTCTCCTAGGAAGGGCTTATGTAACCCTTTATAATTCAGTTCCTCTGGTTGATGAAACCTCAGCTCTCTGAGGAGCTCAAAATGATTTTGGAGATTACATAGCTTTTTCTCACTGTAGGAATACATTCTCTTGCGACTTTCTGCATCCTGAACCTCTAATCTGTAAGGTCTTATTTTCAGGAAAACGAGTGTCTTAACCTCCAACATATTAGTTACCCTGATCACAAATCCCATGAGTTAGTTATTATTTTCTCTTTTGAAAAGGAGAAAGCTGAGTCTCAGGAAGGTTAAGTAATTTGCCTCAGGTCAGGCCACCAACATTTGATGTGGCTAGAGAGCAAATCTTGCTGCGACGGCCATGGAAATTTCTCTATACTACATTGGCCCCAAATGATGTTCCCAGGCCCTGCTTCCTCCTTTCTTAAGAACCAGCCTACTCTTTTGGGCACGTAACTTACATTCCCCCATGTCTTTCTCCATCTTGTTCCTTCTGCTTTAGAATAGTACCTAATTTTTATAATTTAACATGTACTAAACATGTGTTTACATTGCAATATTGCATTATTTTCCTTAAAGAGAGTCCTCCAAACTGAGCAAGCATCAGACTTCACAAAACCTTCATCCACCTCTGTTGGTGGGAGCTAATTGGTAATTAAGCTGAAATTTAAATTGATAACATGCACACAACCCCTATTATATAAGGGTTATATTATATTCAATATATATTATATATATATATTGAATACAATATATATATTATATTATATTCAATAGCACGTGCATGCATGAAAAATAACGGGCTGGTTAGGAGGAGTAATAATAACAGGTATTTTGGGTATTTACTTTAGAAGAAAAGTTCTTTGCATTTTAAAGGGCATGCTAATTTACACCCGCAAAGTGGAATCACTGAAGCACAAAGCCGCTTTGACATCAAAATATGTCTTGAATTTTGTTCTAACTATGATTGAATTGTGTTTTAAATGATAGATCTTTCAATACTTTTAGTCAAATTTACTCAATGGAGCAGTCACAGCCTAGTTAAAAAAAATGTCAAGTGTGGCACTATAGACGTTATAAGAATATTCTGTAAGAGAGGAATTGAAGTAAAGTGATCTATCTTGGAACTCCCTTTCAGCTGGGTAATACTATTATAGTCCTGTCTGTTCATAATAGAGATGCTTTCTCTAAATGAGAAATAGCATCACAAAGAACGAAGAGGTTCTGCCTGATCCCTACCAATGACTCTGCCTCCTTCTACGTGTTTAATGATGCCTGTAGGAAAGCTTACTTATTCTGACAAGATATTTCCATCAGCATCCTTGAGCTCGCAGAATAAAAATGATGTGAAATCATGCCTGCTCTTCATTTGGGTGAGGATCACACCCTTAAATGGTTGTTTTTTGTGTGACATTGTAAAAAATATGTATTTCCATGTTATAATTTTTAGCAGATAATGCATACACCTAGAAAGGTAGTAAAATAATTCCTTCACAACAACAAATTAAATTTAATCTATCAATTTATCAATCTATAGATTTAATGTCAATTTATCTCAAATTCACATTTTTATGATTTCCATAGGTTGATATATCAATAGCATTAAATTGACAGGTACTAAGAAATACCTAAAATGTCCTTATAAAATGGTACAGATCTTGTACTCTTTGTCTCTGTGGATTTATTGACTTAGTTTTAGACAAAAAAAGTTTAGATCAGGAACTTAGCTTTAAAAATATTAACATTTTCATTGTCAAGAAAGCTGTCCTTGTGTCCAAAGTGTATTATCTTTATTATCATAATAATAACCTATACAGCATGATTCATAAAAAATTAGACACTTCCATAAAATGTACTGTTCATTAGCAAGCTTATATTAAGTATCTAGACAAAACTACCTTGTAAAAGTTACTAATGTTCCCTTTAATTAATAAATATTATAAATAAGAAGATTACTCTTCCTCAACAAATTTTCATTCACTAATTATAGCATCACTTGATGATTATTGCTAGAATGAGTGTTGTCTGAATTATTTCTATGTTAGCTGACAATTAGTGATTATCTAATTCCACCCTTACTTCTATACTTATTTGGTTTGCATTCCATTTTAGGGAATAACTTTCTTATTTATTTATTTAAGTATTTCTTTCTTTCCTTCCATTGTTGTGGACTCAAGGATTCTAATTTGTTCATTGATTCATTGGGTTTTAATTTCTTACTAACATTATTTGGGGACATTTGGGTAAAGAACATCATCTTAATGGTTGTTACAAATTTGGGCATTAGTGGTCTCATTTCCTTTTGAGGTGCTTCTACTCTTTTTTGAACACTTTCTTGCTTTCTAGTTTGTTGTTCCAAGCTCCCTTCTATTTTCCCTGCCCGAGGCCTGGGATCAGCCATTTCTCTCAGGAACCTTGGTTCATTTACGTAGGGAATAATATTTAGTTACTGATTCTTGAGACTAGATATGCTAATTCCTGATGAGTAGAATTATGTAGCATAATTCCGAGAAGAGAATTGGAAAAATAGTTTTATAAAAAATTGCAAGTTCATACTGACACTGCACATTGAATCCAGAACCACATGGTTTCTCACTCTTCTTCCTCCATTTCACATTTACATTGTCACCCGACAATGAAAACTCTGGGTCCCAAATATAATATATTTACTTACTGGCCCTATGAAGGACAGTCCTGATATAGTTCACTTCTTGCGTCACACAAATTCAAATTTGCTCTTCCATTACATTTAGCTCCCATATTAGATTAGAATGCCTCTGAAATAATGGAAACAAGATGCTCACTTCCCTACCTAAGAGAGAGGTAAAAGTACAAGAAATTACCTCCCAAGTGTCAGTCAGCCTCAATTTATGAAAAAACTTAAGACAGGAGATTTGGTAGCTGTAGCCCATGCCCCTGTGGCTGGTCCCAAAGCCCTGACTGGCATTCATCACCTTATTCTTCCACTACTCTTTCCAGTTTTGCTCACCCTTGACCAGAAGTTTCATTGGCTTTAGCTGCTCGTAGGACATGACTTCATCCCTGAATGACCCTAACCCTTAGATTCCTTACCCTTATTAAGCAACAATTTTTAAAATTGTCCGTTTACCAATATCACTGTGCATGGAAATGCCAAGAGCCACACCTGTTAGTCCCTGGGCTCAAGACTAGTCCTTTCCGCTCGTCAGTACAGTAATCTCCTTTTAGTCAGCTGAGATACAGGGCCCAATGTATCCGTTAGATAGTTTCAACTTCAAGTGTAGTGGAACATTTATTTAACCTTTGAAAGAACACTGTGAAAATCATCAACTCAACCTGGTAGAGCCTAAGGTGTGGGAATAAGAAACACAAACTCAAGAAGTGTGTCAGTGGGAGTATGTACTTCCTCTTTCCTGGTTCCCACACCTATGTATTCCAGCACCGTATATTAACAATTGTTCAGCAAATATACCACATCTTAGAGGATGATGCCCCGACACTGAAGGGAGTTAGCCCTGAGTCAGCATCTTTGCTGGGCCTTTATCAGAGCATTCTGTTATGACTAACTCCTTTTGGATATTGTAATACATAGTAAGATGATATGATATAGTTGTCAAGAGCCCATTGTCCCAACTCTTCTTTGATGTGAGTTAATATCATGTGGAATCCCATGCTGATAGTCAATCATTTTGTAAGTAATGAGTAGATAATGCTGTAGGCGGCCTCTGGACAAGAAAGGCAAAGACATATCCAGAGTAGGTATCTATTCTAGTTAGGATGAATCAACATCCCTCGAAAGGCTCCATTATAATCTTCATCCCACTTAATGGCTCACAAACTTCCTTGAGCAGGTTGTCATGTAAAAGGTTCAGCATACGTTCTGTTACCAGCAGATTGGACATTCATAGTCTCAGTATTAGATAATTATTGAAGATAATTAGCCCATATTTTTAGTTCCACATATAGTCTCATCATTAGCCCATTTTGCCAACACTGGGAGGCTAAGAAAGGCTTCCTTACATCCAAAGGATGAAAGCCATTTACCTGATCTTTGAGAACTTGTGTTAGTTTCCTGTGGCAGCTGTAATAAATTATCACAAACTTGGTAGCTTAAAACAATGTAAATTTATCCTCTTACAGTTCCGGAGGCCACTGTAGAACCTTTCCTTGCCTCCTCCAGCTTCTGGTGGCTATCTGCAATCCTGGGCTTCCTTAGCTTGTGCCTTATGACTCAGATCTTCACATTGCCACCTCCTCTTCTCTGTCTCTCCTCTGTGTCTTGCATAAGGACAATGGCCATTGGATTCAGGGCTGACCTGGATGACCCACAATGAACTCATCATCTCAACATCCTTAATTTATTTCCAGCTGCCAATACTCTTTTCCAAATAAAGTAACATTCACAGCTTCCAGGGATTTGACATGGACCTATTTTGGGGGGTTCCACTCAAATCACTACACCCAGCAAGCGCAAAACTTTCCTAGATGAAAGGATTAATTTCACCCACATAACATCCATCTTTTATCAAACCTAAATTAATTGCATACTGATAACATCATTTCAGTAAGGATTTTTTTAAAAAATCAACAACAAAAAACACGAACAATGATACAGTCCTTATCCTGCGTCCTCATTCTTGCATATTCTAAGGTGTTTTATTCCGAAATTTGCCTTATTTCACATATGGCACAAAATGAAAGGAGTCCTAAAGTTCTTATCACTACTGCCTGTTAGAACCTTTCCAGGCTCTGTTGTCAAAAGTGCAGTGCAGGGAACTGCTAGAAACAAGAAGACTGCCTGGTGTGCGGGGGTGGACCCTGTCCACGGAGGCCTGGAGAGCCTGCAAACGTGATGACAGGCGTGTGGGACCAAACTGCGCATGCGCATGATGGGCCTGAGCATCCAGGCTCTCGGATGGGTCCTCCGCTGGGCGTAGAAGGTTTGGGCGTTCAAGTCACAGGTGGGGACTTCTAAGGGCACACCACGCTTCCCAGGTCCAGCCCACTGCAAAACAGAGATGCCAAACTATCATATTTTAAGCTCACTAAGAATTTCTTTCCCTTACTTGGAAATAGTACTATTTTACAAGCAGAAATTAGTAATACCAAAATTCAGTATAATTTATAATCTAATAGTACAATCACTACAAGATTTATAGGGAAATATTTACAGCAGCGATATCACAAATTATGAACAAACAATGAAAATCACAAATCATAAAATTAATATTTCATGGTTTTGGTATAAATGTTTAAATATAATTTATTTATAAGGGGTCATCTAATTTTCATCAAGTATATTATGTCCTGGTTCTCAGTTGTCATTATTGGTAGATGTAACTCACCACCAACATTAAATCAAAATATAATTTTGTAACCTGCCTCAGACCGGAACACATTACATTTCGTCCATTCATTAACAGATATTGTCATGTTCCTAACGTATTGATGGAAAATTTGCATTTTAAAGTGATTACCTTTGAAATAGGCCTGGGGATAAATATCAACATTGCTGACAAATTAAAATTCCTCAACTAATAATTAATTGGGTCCTCACAGTTCCATAAAGAAAAAAAGAGATTCTACAATTTCCAATTGAGCCATTCAGAATGTGTGCACCGGTTTTTAGGGAAGCATAAACAGTCTCACTATACAGCCTTGCGCTTTCTCCTGACAGTCACAGAACACGATAATGAGAACTAGAAAGAAGGCAAATATTCAGAGCCTTTCAGCAGCTTTCCTTTTGTGTTGTTTGTTTGTTTTTATGAGGCAGTATGGTGCCTCATAAAAGGGATAAAGCTAGAGAAATTGCAAGGCAGAGCTGAGCAAATTTCTCAGGCAGAGGATGCTGCATTGACTGGAAATGCATGGAGACTGCGCTTTTCCCGTGAGTTTTTGGCGTGGATGTCCGTGTGTGGAGAGGGCGAGGAAGCTTTATGATGCTGAAGTCAGATTCACTCAAGTGCACTGTAGTTGTTAGGAGCCCAGACTTTGGTCCAATAATCTTAGCTTCAAATTCCAGCTTCACAACAGGCTAGCTCTGTGACCTTGGGCAAGTTAACTAACTTTTCTAAATTTCGGTTCCCTCATTTGTAAAAATGGGATTGCTGTAAAGCTTAACTAAGGGACTGCATGTACCTTGCATACTACGACACCAGTTACCTGGAACCCACACAAGAAATTGCTAAAATACAGCTGAATATAGTATTACTATGATTAGTGTTATTATTGGCTTGATATTTCACCTCTTCCAGGTCTTTGCTCAATTGCCGCATCTGGGAGAATATTCTGGTCTCCTTATTTATACGCGTAAGTGCTCCCCCTTTCCATCTCTTTCCCTGGTCTATTTTACCTGATATCATTTATCATCTGAGATGCTCCATTTTATTACTTACTAATTAATAAATTAATTAATTTCCTGTATCTGCCCCCCTCCCATTAAAATTTAAGCTCCTTGAGAAGGGAATTTTATCTGCCTTGTTAAGTATACTTTTCTCTGTAACTGGATTCTAGACCCTAGAACAGTGCCTGGCACAGTATATGCATAATAGTTTTAATGAATTAATGTTATTAAACTGCTGTGAATTTCAGCCTATATGAGTTTTAAAGTGCAAGAGAACACATTTCATATAAAAATTAAATCTTAGCACCCAGCTGATAAGTGGCTTATCCAAAATCAAAATGCAATTTTCTGGTAGACTGTAGCCTGTTGCTCTGATTTCCAGCCAGCTTTTGCTTACTTAATAATCCTAATCTTTTATATTTATGATTTGTTGAGGATCTGTTACATGACTACCACTGTAATTAATGTCTTACATATTGTGAATACTTTTAATCCTTACAGTGAAGTTAAAAGAGAGGTATCATTTTCTTAATTTTTGATATGACTTTAGAGACACGGTCTGTGTGGTGCTTCCCTCCAAGTTTTTTCCTACTAACTACCATGTTGGGAAAATTCTTCAATTTTCTTGCCTATCAGCTTTCATTGTTTCAAAAAGCCATCGCCATTTAATCATATAACCTGCTATTTTGTCTTCCCTCGAGTTCCCATAGCTTACAATAAATAACCTGATCTTAGAGATTGCCAAACAAGACATTGCTTCCTGTTATGCTATAGCATCTTTTACCTTTGAAACATCCTCCAAAACTCTCCGAGAGGAGGAATTTAAGTTTTTATTACTACTGTACAGGTCATACATATACTGATCATTGAGTGATGATGACTCTTTGAGAACTTAAGAAATCTTACTTCTTTATTAAATAAATCTCTGCTTACAATTGGACTGAGAGTTTCTAGGTTGGCCAATGAAGCTGTTCAAATTGTGCCAAATTTGCTCCTTTGGTTTTGCCTATTTTTGATGTCCCTATCAATTGCATTTCCATTGACAAGACATTTGAAGAAATGATTTCATTTCAAAAATGGAAGAAAATAGAGGACAATCAATGAAAACAACAACAACAACAACAACAAATTACCATTTACAGAGTATGTACTAAAACTCTGTTCGTCACTTTACATGCACTATTTCTGAAAGGTAGTACCATTGCGTTTCTTCATTGGAAAAAGTAATGCTCAGGATGTATAAGTAACTTGGAAAAGATTTCAAGTGGATTACCATTCACATCTTCTAACATGTAAAATCAAAATCAATGTTACTTCAAATATGCTATATTGTCATTTCACCAGGACAGCTAGTAGAAGTGGTCATATGCAGAGCATTAGTGCTATTAGAACTCCACCTACCTCCCACCCTCACCACCCCCTTGACTGGATAATGGGGAAAAATAAAGAATGCTTGATTTATTTTACCTTTTGTGTCTACAGGTATTATGAGACTAGGAAATACTGTGTCTCTAGCACAACTCAAATCAATAAAATTCTATAAAGATTTATGGAAGTTGCAACATATTGAACAGTATTCCCCTCTACTTATCTCTCTCCAATGATCATAGAAATTCACATTCAATGTGGATGCTATGGAAGCTTTATCATGAGAGTTGAGTGTAGAGAGCCTCAAGGATAATTCAGAGAAATTTCTCCTTGACAGTTGTGTGATAATCGTAATTTGTCTTTGTGCATATTTGGTGTCTTATATTAAATAATATCCAATACATTATATCCGTTACACACTAATGAATTATATCTTAGATGAATACAGATAAATTCAGCGTAAGACATATACCCAAGCACTGAAGAAAAATAAAATATTTAGTTATTCACAAAATTTTAATCCACTAATTTTGCTTAGATAAATGTGTACATATACCAGCATCTATAAATGTGTTAAACACCAAAACAATGTAAAATTAAAAAACATTGGAAACAGGAATCTTGGCTCCACTATTTCTAGCATTCTAAGATGTAAGCAAAGGCAGTTGATCAACCATCTGATATTTTAGTTCTTAGAATAGAAAATGTGGGGTATTAGAGAATTCTGTGAATAGTGTATTCCTCAGTAATATCAGGAACTAGGCCAAGGAGGAATGAATACAAATATATGCTCTTTACTTGTGATAAACATATTTCAATGCAATTTTTTGTCTATCCTGACGTGCAGCAAAAATAACTCTGAACACAGGGTTACAAATATTTCAGAGTGGCTATGTGTCTGTATCAGTCAGGACTCCAACAGAGAAACAGAGCCAGCAGAACCTACATGTTCTATGTATCTATCATCTCTCTAGAGAGATGTGTTGCAAAGAATTGGCTTGTGTGATTGTGGGGACTGGATAGGCAAGTCTGGAGTTTGTAGGCTGGACGCTCTCAAGCAGGAGCTGACGCTGCAGTGCACAGGTGGAATTTCTTTTTTCCGTTTCCTCAGGGTAACTTCAGTTTTGCTCTTAAGACCTTTTAGCTAGTCAGATCAGATTCACCCAGATTAATCTCCTTTGCACAAAGTCAATTAGTTGTAGATGTGACTCACATTTACAATATTTTCACAGAAACACCTAGATTAGTATTTGATTGAATAACTGGGCACTCTAGCCTAGCCAAGTTGACACATAAAATTGATGATTGCAATTCACTCCTTGTCAGTTTGACAACCAAGCACATTTCGTTAATCACACCTAATCTACAAAGAAATACAATAACTACTGAACATGATACAACTATCCCACATATAACCAAAAATGTGCTAAACTTTTTCCGAGCAAAGAATTCAAAGTCCTTGGGTGATATTCACTCTTCTTGATATCACATAAATTCTGAGATGTAAAATAAACTATAATTAATATATCTGTTAGACTATAAAGGGGTAAGGAAAGATGTAGAAATATATATATTTATACATGTATACACCCACACACTCACACAAATATATTTATAACAATAATAAAGAAGAAATGCTCATGACACGATCACACACTGACACATATTCATAACAATAATAGAGAAGAAATATTCATGATAATTACAGTCCTTTTGCTTGCAACTGGTCACATCATCATAGTTGGTATTTATAGCTACCTACTTCCACTACTCACTCCATATTCCTTTTTCCCTTGGCAAGCACCTCAGCTGGTTGTGTTCATTGCCTGGTGGGGTGACTCAAACTTTCATTCCTAAAGGGTCTTGACCATTAGCAGTCCTCTCTGAATTAAGTTGTAGTTTTCCATTGACTTTAATCACAGGACATGGTAGTACTAAGAGATGCTGTAAAGGATCTCCTGTGATCCAGACATACACTTACTACCTCCATTGTACAGTAGCAGTCTAATTTCCCCTCGGTAGGCAGGATTGGTCACCACATTCAGTACAGTAATCGCCTTCTTTGTCTTTTGATTCAGAGGCATGAGGCGTCCAAAATGGCACAATGACAGTCAGAACTTCCAGTTTAATGGAAACGTTGTCATGTTTCCTGGTGGAAGCATTTGTTCCTTTGGAACTAAGACCTCTGTATCAGCTTAAGATTATGGGGTCAGGAAGCAAAAATGTTGCCCACGGATCACTGGAGGTAATAGTGGTGCTATTCCACTCCTTGATTCCTGGACTTGTGAATCCTGGTTATGCGGAGACCAGCACCATATATTAGATGTAATTTAGACCATATATAGCCTCCATGAGCATGTTGTCCCAGCACTGCAAGGTATTGAGACATAGCTGTCATTGTAAATGAGTCTTCAAAAGGCAGCAAGTTGCCACATTTCATTTGCTGTGAAGTGAGTTCCTTGATCAGAAACAACACTTTGTGGAATACCATGACAGTGGATAAGACTTTCTCTAAGTCTACTGGTGGTAGTTAGCTTCAGTATTATTTGCAGGGAAGGCAAATCCATATCCAGAGTGTTACTTCTAGTAAAAATGAAGCACTGCTCCTTTTAAGATGGAAATAGTCCAATGTAATCAACCTGCCACCAGGTAGCTGGCTGATCATCCTAGGGAATGATTCTTTATCAGAAACTCATTGGTCTCCACTGTTGACAGATTGGGCCCTCAGCAGTGGCTGTAACCAGGTAAGCCTAGGTGAAGTCTATTTTGCTAAACTCATGCCTAATCTCCATTGTTGCCACCATGGTCACTTTACTCATGAGCTCACTGGGTGATGACAGGGCTGGCTCAGGAAAGAGACTGACTGGCATCCACAGAGTGGATCATGCTATTCGCTTGATTTTTAAAACCCTCCTTTGATGAGCATTCCTTGGGGCACAAATATCTTTATGCTCATTGCCTGTTCAATGAGGTCTATCCACATATCCCTTCCCCAGATTTCCCTGTCACCAATTTTCCAGTCATGTTCCTTCCTATTCCCTGACCATCCAGCTAAACCATTGGCCATAGTACATAAATCCATATGGACTAGTACTTCTGACCATTTCCCCTTTCAATGCAGATGTCCCAGAAAGACCTATAGTGCTACAAGCTATCTACTTTTGGGCAGTGCCAGCATATCATGCAGAACCATCTGTAAACCAGGCCAAGTCTTCTCTTCATTAGTCAACAGTTCATAGGGAACTCTCCATGAGCCATAGGTGTTCCTGGGAGAGAGGAGGTAGTGATACAGCGTAGGGAACATAGGCATTTGGGCCACTTCCTCATGTAACTTAATTCTTCTTTCAGGGCCTCTCAAGCCCATTATCATTTGATAGTAGAACCCTGTTGTTCACACCCAACTTTATGACTTCCTGGGTCAAATGACACTCAGTACATGATGATTATATAACTCAGGTGGCATGATGTCTTGCTGACCCATGGTTAAGCATTTAGTCTCTACTAAGGCTCAGTATCTAGTTGAAAGCTGTTTCTCAAAAGATTAGTTATCCTCAAAGGGTAGTAAAGCTTTGACCCAAAACCCTGAGAGACTAGGGCCTATAGGGGTCTGCCGAAGAGTCCAAAGAACCTCTCATTCTGCCACTGACACTTCAACTACCATTGAATCTGCTAGATTATATAGTCCAAGTAGCAGAGCAGTTTGCATGGCAATCCAGATCTGTTGAAGAGCCTTCTCCTGTTCTGATCCCCACTCAAAACTAGCAGCAATTTGGGTCACTTGGTAAATAGTATGGAGTAGCACACCCAGGTGAAAAATACATTGCCTCCAAAATCCAAATACATCCACTCTGTGTCGTGCTTCATAGGAGGGGTCAAATGCAACAACTTGTCTTTCACCTTAGAAGGGATCTCTACATATGTTATATCACTGGATGCCTAGAAATTTCACTGAGGCTAGGGATTTCTGGAGCTTTTTGTCAAATTTATTTCCCACCCCTCTGACATGCAAATACCAGTATGTCTAGAGTCATTGCTACCTCTTGCTCACTAGTTGCAATTGGCATAATATCATCAATGCAGTGGAGCAGCAGCATGTCCTATGAAACACAAAGATGATCAAGATCCCTGCAGACAACATTAGCAAATAAGGCTAGAGAATTGATGTGTCTGAGGCAGTAAGTGAAGGTATTGCTGGTTGTACCAACTGAAAGTAAACGGCTTCTGCTGATTTTTTACTAAGATGGCTGAGGAGAAAAGTATTTTGCAGATCAATAGTTGCATACCACATACAACGGCATGTATTAATTTGCTCATGCAAATTAGGATCATTTTACATTGATTCAGGAGGAATCTTTACTGTTAACTCCAATGAGGCGCATTGAATAGAACTATATGTTAGGTATTCTGAATCTAGATGGACACAGCAAAGATTCCTGCTGAATCAAAATGTAATATGATCCTAATTTACATACAGTTTTCCAGAGTGCAAATTCAGAAATTTTAAATTAGCATAGAGTAATTTTTAAATAACTATTAGCTTGCTTTCTGTTAGACTGAGCTTAAAGCACATCAAGACTCCAGGAATCTTTTAAAGAAGGTAAAGAAGAAAATTTCAAAAGCTGAAAAATTGTTATTTGGTGATAGATTCATGAAATATAAGCGTGAAGAGATTGAGTTTTTGACATCGAGTTATTTTTGTCATTGTATTACAGATATTATAAGACTCAAGTTGGGATATTAGCCTAATAGCTAGGAAATGGCAATTTATGCATCACTGGGCACAATGGCATTGCATCAAAGTCTGTCAATAATATTAGCCTTTCCCATTCATGGGTAAATTTGGTAAGGTGTCATATTGGTAACTTTAGATTAAAAATAGGAAGCATTTTCTCTTCTTCAATGTAATAGTTATATATTAGTTGTCCTTGGCAGTTTCTTTAAGCTTTTAGAAAATCTCTTTTAAAAAAATTAAACCATCAAATGGACACTTAGTTCTCTTAAACTAAAAGTGTATAAGAAAGCATTTTATTATATCCAGAGATTCAACAGATGTACACCATTTATTTCCAAAATTATAATCTAGTATTTTCTATAACAATGTAATTTTGAAAAACTGGAGTGAGATTTCTTTTTCAATTTCATAAATTTATTTTGATGCTTTTTTTTATATTATTGAGGTCATAATAGTTTATAACATTGTGAAATTTCAGTTATACATTATTATTTGTCAGTCACCATATATGTGTAACCCTTTACACCTTATGCCTACCCCCAAACCCTTTTCCCCTCTGATAACCATTAATCAGTTCTCTTTGTCCATGTATTTGTTTATCTTCCACATAGAGGGAAATCCTGTGGTGTTTGTCTTTCTCTGTCTGGCTTATTTCACTTAACATAATACCCTCAAGTTCCATCCATGTTGTTGCAAGTGGGACAATTTTGTCTTTTTTTCTGGCTGAGTAGTATTCCATTGTGGGGTATGTGTGTGTGTGTGTGTGTGTGTGTACACCCACATCTTCTTTGTCCATTCATCAGTCAGTGGGCACTTGGGTTGCTTCCATGCAGTGAGATTTTAATTACAAAATCTTTTCACCTTTCTGACCAAATAATCTGGTGATGGTTGACAGAATATCCAAGCTGCTGGCTTCATCCCTTAATTCCCGCTTGTATCATTTAGGGATTAGAAGGTTGCATGTGGTTAAACTCAACTCAAATAGGCTGAGAATTTAACGTGAGCTCAGGTTCTCTGGTGAAATTTGAAACAACCAGCAAACTCAACTCTATTCCTAATTACAGCTAGTCTTCTGTGGCAGCAGCTACTTTATCATATGAAACCTTGGTTTCTGTAAACTTTTTGTTATCGTTATTAATTTAAAACACTCTTTTGTCATCACATGCTATGCATTACTAGTGTCCTCATTACCCCTGGCAACATCCTTTTATAGAAGACTTGAAATGATAATGTATGTGATTGACATTTACAAACACATTTTAAGAAGAGCTTGGGACTCCCTGGTGAAGAGGAAAAAGGCCTAAGAGAACCACATACCTGCTCCTTTCAGATCAATCAGCTCACACCTTGTATGGTAATCAAGTTATTTTGATTAAATCTAATTAGATTTGAGAACAAATTGTAGATTCCCACTCTTAATGTTCTGCTTCAATGATTGAACCCTGACCGATACTTGACTTGGTACCTGAATTGGATCCAGGAGAACATTCTGTGGGCCTATAGGCAAGCATCTGGTATGAGAATTTGGGTCACAGACAGCACTGTAGCAGGTGAGAAAAACTAGACACAGAGCGGGGGGGAGTGAAGTCGATCTGGAATTTCCCCAGTACCTCTGCACCTTCCTGACCTCACATCTAACCCCAGTGATTCAGAAAGTAATGACCTCTGCTGTACTTCTGTCTCCCACATCTCATAGAGGTCCCTCTTTGCCTGACTCTAACTGGAAACAATTCCAAGTGTAACAAAATTGACAATGGAATCGTAAGTACTTTAAGGCGTTACCTTAGAAAGAAGGTGAACATAGCTTGATGGAAGTGGGTGTTAAGAAAGTGTTGAGGCAGCTAAGTAAAGGGAATATGTGAAAAACGTAAAACCAAAACAAAAAAGCTTATTAAAACAGGTAATAAGCAATACCAAAAAGAATACACATGTACCAATACTTAATTTTTCTTTAGTTTTCTGTGTTCAGCTGTTTTAGTACCTTTTGGGTTCAGCTGTCATTACCTGGTGGCATAACATATCATAACATATCATTGTGTTGGAAAATTACCTATGAAACAACTCAAATTCTGCCATGTACTCATAGCATTTACCTATATTTTTCAGTCATCTGTGAGCTAATTTGTATTATAGAATTGCTCATTGCAGTAGACTAAGATTCACTTTCTAAATATGTAAACACATCATTCCTAAAATATAGGCTAAGATCATCTGTCATAAAGATACTCTTTGGGTGTAACACATATCTTATATTATGTGCATATCTAATGCCTAACAATTCTCCTTTCTATATTTTGTTTAATAGAAAAGCAAACAAATTGTATTAAAGATATTGATTGCAGGGCCAGCCCCAGTGGCATAGTGGTTAAGTTCGGCACACCCAGGTTCAGTTCCCAAGTGTAGACCTACACCACTCATCTGTCAGTGGCCGTGCTGTGATAGCAACTCACATACAAAAAGAGCAAGATTGGTGGTTGCTCTGGTGGCGTGGTGGTTGAGTTCATGTGCTCCGTTTCCATGGCCCTGGGTTTGCAGTTTCGAATCCCAGGCACAGACCAAGAACCATTTGCCAAGTCACACTGTGGTGGCATCCCTTATAAAGTAGAGAAAGATTGGTATAGATGTTAGCTCAGTGACAATCTTCCTCAAGCAAAAGGAGGAAGATTGACAACAGATGTTAGCTCAGGGCCAATCCTCCTCCTCCTCAAAAAAAAGAAGATTGGCAGCAGATGTTACCCCAGGGTGAATCTCCCTTAGCAAAAAAAGAAAAAAAGAGATATTCATTGCAACATTGTTGGTATAAGAAAATTTGACAGAAGTCATAAGCAGAAGTTATAAATTAATTATCCTATATGCATATAATGAAATTATAAGATAAGCATATATATGTAGATATATGTATGCATATGTATACACCATCTATGAATGTATACATAAACACATCCCTTATATATACACATCATACATATGCATAATACACATATGTACATATACATACACAAATGTATATATGTGCAATATATCAATAAACTGTCACTTGATTCAGTTGTGATAACAACAAAGAAACTTCTTTGGCTTAAAAGAAATATATTCAAGCACAAATAACACGTTCACTGAAGCTCTGCTTCACATACTTTTCCTCCAAGATCTAGAATTCAGGAATAATTCTTAACTGAGACATTGTTGTTCACATTAGCAGTGAGAGGAAAAAAGGGGAGATGATAATCACGTGAAAGCCAGCTCTAAATGCTTCTGCAAAGAATAGATATATATTAATTCTACTCATATTTCTTTGGTCCAAAATAAATCACATGGACCAGACTGACCTCAATGGGATGGGGGAGTTCAGTTCTCCCAAAGGAAGGGGGAGCAAATATATAGGAACAAGATATTGAGCAAACGCACACACGTACATACACAGAAGGAGAGAGAGAGGAATATATGTATACATGTATGTGTTTATGTGTGTGTGTGTATGCAATGGGGGAGTGGATCTGTATACCCTCATGTCACGGGAAAAGATATCTGTGAGAACACTAACTACTTTACTTCTTTGAGTTTGTATCTGACAGGAAGAGAGAGAAACTTTCATTTTGTTTTTGCTTTATAAACATTTTTTAAAAGTGAAAATAAAGGATAAATGAGTGACTTTAATATTAAAAGTAAAAAATATGAAAACTATTTTAATGTGAAACAAAGTAAAATAAACTTCAGAGACCATTCTTTCATGGTTTTATTAATAGGTAAATATTTCATTAATTTATAACAACTTTATTGAGGCACAATTCACACACAGAAAACTGAGTACATTCAAAGTATATGTATCTGAAAATCTCCACCTGTTCTTTACCTTAGGAAGTATTCAATCTTTCACCATTGAGTATCATGCTAATTTTGGGTTTTCCATATATGCTCTTTATCAGGCTAAGAAATTCGATTTTATCTCTAGTTTGGTAAAAAAAATTGTAATAAATTTGAGTTGCATTTTGTCAAATTCTTTTTCTCCATCTCAAGATGATACTGTTTTAACAATATTATTTTTAATATGTTCTAACATTGAGTGATTTTAAAATGATGAATTATCATTGCATTCCTGTGATAAAACTTACTTGTGCAAAACATTATCATTTTCATATATTTGTGGGTTCTAGATACTAACATTTTGTGAATAATTCACGTCTATGTTCATAAAGGATTTTTTTTTCTATTTCTTATCTGGATTTGACAGTGGCCTTATAGAATGAGTTTGGAAACATTCTACTTACCTCTTTTTCTGACATATTTTGTGTAGATTGGATAGTATTTCTTTTTAATATGATTTATAGTACAACTTCACAACTCCAAATGCAGAGATTATCCAAACAGGAAGAATAGGTAAAACACGTGCTGACGTGGGCTCATAACACTTTATTTTAATTAGAGACTTATTTGAAAGAGAGAAAATTATATGCCTATGTAAAGAGAAGTCATCAAAAATTTACCTAGATTAAAAACCTCTATAATGACAGAAATGGTTAAGTTATGGATTCTACTATTTTTAGCACATTCTTCAACCTCTGAAATAAATGTTTAATGAAAATATGTTAAACCTTTTTATTTCAATTTCATGATAGCAAATACACATAAACATATATAATTTGTTGCTCTTTTTTGAATAAGAAACTTATGTTCAGTTAAATATACTGGGTAACTATGTTATTTTATAATTATTAACTCATAGTTTTCCTATGACGTGGTAATTTATAATTTTATATTAACTCAACTTCAATCTCTTTCAAAAAACAATAATGATAATTTCTAACATTAATGCCATGTCCAAAATACACCACATTTACTCTGGAGAAAGAATAAATTCACTTTGTGATAATTCCATCACATTTTGGAAAACATTCTATTCTGTGACCTGAATCAATAACTCAGTAAGGCAATCTTTAGTCCTTCCTTTTACAATTAATTACATATAACTTTTGACCTAGTTGAATTTCTTACAATTCATGCTGAAAAATATTTATTTTCCTCATTCTTCTTTGCTACTGAAAATATTTGTTTCACCCACAGTAAGATCCATTTGAAACTATTTGGGATCAAACATATTTCTATAATTTTATATTTGTAGTTATAATGTTTAGATAATTAAATAATTTTTATGGTGCAGTTTTTCATGTAAAAACTGCCAAGCCAAATCAAATGAAAAGTATAATTTTATATTATTTTCCGTACACCAAAAGTGTAAATGCATCCTTTCCTTTGCGAGAGTGCTGACGTCATGCTAAGCCATATGCAACACATTTACTAAAGAAGGTATAAATCAGACATCAGTATTGTTTAGTTAAAAGTTAATTCTGATAAATTTGTCTACTGTTTAAAACGAGTACACTTGTTATTTAATCTTTGTAAACAGTTAAAACCAGTTTGCAATATTAAAATTTCAAGTTCTATCCAGATTCTAAACCCTGCAGTGATAAAGACAATCTGAAACTCTCTTTGATCCGCCCACATCTCATATCTGGTCAGTTATTCCACATACACACACACTCAGACACACACACACACACCCCCCTCATTCCTTCTTCCCTTTTACTTTATCAACAATATGGAAAGAAATAGGGAGCAAAGTAAAAAAAATCAATATTTTTACAGTTTCCAAGACTACAAATATAGGTAGTTCTCAATATATCACAGTATTGTGTTCACAAAATTGCATTTAATTGTATGAGACAAATAATACTTTTGCTCCATAAACAAATTTTATTTAATCTCTTGGAATTTTGTGAGTTAATCAACAGCTCCTGCTTCTTTAAAATAATCTCTTCTGTTGATATCTATGATGCACAAGCTTCTGTTTGTTCTCCCTCTTGATCTCCAATATTAGCCCAGTCTCCTCTTTTAGACGTTTAAATCTTAGAGAGCTCTATTTTGGGATCTTTTCTGATTCTGTACCTTTACATGAAAAGCTCTTATCTAGTCCTATGGCTTTGTGTAACATCTCTGTATGACAATGCCCAAATTGATGGCTTCAATTCTGGAGCTCTCCTCTTGGCACAGAATCATGTATCCAACTCTGTGTTTTAGATTGCAATGTTGTTTCGCAAGTCAGGACTCTGGGAGTCATCCTTGAGTCAGCTACCCTTCTGTCATATGAATTCTGGCAAAGTACGACTTCTACGTTATTTATTTATTTTTTTAAGGAAGATTAACCCTGAGCTAACATCTGCTGCCAATCCTCCTCTTTATGCTGAGGAAGACTGGCCCTGAGCTAACATCTGTGCCCATCTTCCTCTACTTTATATGTGGGACACCTGCCACAGCATGGCTTGGTAAGCGGTGCGTAACTTTGCTACGCCGGTGGCCTGGCTGCTACATACTTTTCTAATCAATTCACTTCTTTTCATCTCCACTGCTGCCATTCTGGTTCAAACCACCATTATCTCTGAAACTTATTGCTACAGTTTCTAGTTTTTCACTCCCAATAATGCCTTCTGCCAATGCATTCTCCCCATACAATATACAGTTATGTCTATAAAAATCTTACATTATGTCATGTCTCTGCTTGAACTTATGCTTTCACTTCCCATTAGTCTAAGGACAAAATCCAAACTTCCATATTACTCATTTATCTAGTTTACATTAGTTACCCTAGTAGCAGACTACAAGCAGATAATGAAACTCTTTCTCACTCTCTCTCACATATTGCATATATAATGAATACATTGATAAACAAATTATAGAGCTATAATATTAGGAATACTAACCAAAATATGGGGCTCAAAAAGAGAGCATCATAAGAAGGAGCACAGAGCAGGAGGCAAGGAGAAATGCAGAGTTCTCTGTAATTTCTGGGAGACTTTAAGGACAAGGATGCATTTGTATCTTGGAGAGGAACTGGAAAACCATTTGCATTATTTCTCTATAGTCTCTGCTTTGTGTGTGTGTGTGTGCGTGTGTGTCCATGTCATGCCATTTATGCCCTCCCTAAGGCATGGATTTCTCTTCTTCGTAGTCATATCGAGGAATGGATAAACTTAAAATGATCTATGAAGACATGTTCCCACAACCTTTTTCATTCTCCTTACGCTTGCCCCTGGGAAATTTGATTTGCTTCTTTCTTAATACATCAAAATATGCCATGCTCCTTAATTATCTGCCTTCCTAATTAATCCCTACAGAAATTTGTCTAGCTAGTTTTTAAGGAGAAAACTAATGTGCTAAATAGATCCGAATAGAATGAAATATTTTCATGTCATAGAAGTTGATGTTTAAAAGTGGATTACAAGTAAATACCTGTTTTTATACTACAAAGTAGAGCTTTTGATAATTTAATTTGAGTAGTATGTTTTTAGTTCACTCTAAACTTCTAAAAAAAGTTCAGTTTCTTAGACTATATCATTTGAAGTATAGACAATATTTTCTTGAGGATTATATTTATTTCTTAGTCATATGCTCTAAGAGGAAATTACAAACTGTTGAATGTCTTGGAGCATGTGCTTGATGATGAAAGGAGTTGAAATCATTTTATCAATTTTATCAATGATTGTAGATATTAGAGATATTTAGGCTTGACACTTTTGTTAGGGCTTAGAGTGTCTGTAACAGATATATTTACATATGTAAGGGTGCTAAGAAAGAATAATTTGAATCCTTGTCTCTTGTTTGAGAGGCAGACCATTAGAGCCATCAAAAAATAAAGAACAATGGTAAAAATGCTAATCATCGTTATATCATTAATTTTTTTATATGGGTAGAAATTCAAATATCACATACAAATTTAAAAATCTGTTTACTTTAAATGTCAACAAATAAACTGGAATCACAGAGACTTGCAAACACGTCACTGACCTTACTAGAGAAGGAATCAGAACACACATTTATTTAATGCTTCTTAGAACCATTCCCATTTCTTCTTGTATTTTTAGAGCAAACCCAAGCATTTCTGCTGCCTTGACATTTTTACTACTTTATATGCCTCATCAGTTTAAAACATTTACTTCTGTGACTGCTGAACCATTGAGCAAATTGGTTCTTCAGATCAATATTCTTGCTCCGAAAAGGGAGAAGTTGTACACAGGTGTCTGGGAATGTTTATTCACTGAAAGCAGTTCATCTTCTACTGTTGATAGTTGGCAAAGTGACACTCCATTTTAGGTCTTTAATCACTTAAACCATTTCCTTAGAAAACTACAACTTGATAAGAAGGAAATCTCAATGTACTATTAAATCAAATGGCCAATCAGTCAACACAGACACCCTCTCTTCATAGCAATCAGCAACAGCTGGATCTCAACCAAGGCTGTGATTTTGCAGGTGCCCACAGAAGTCTATGCCAAAATAAATCCACTATTTAAAATGTTTTGAAGCTTTATAAAGTCCTTACAGCTAAGTTCAGACAAAAAAAAATTTAGGGATTTTCAGGCAAGTTATTTATGAATGTCAAGATTCTTGAGTAAAAGAAGAAAATGAGATCAAAACAAGGAGATGTCTTTGGAAAAACATCCTTCTCTTATTAGCTGTAAAGATAGACAGGAAAAGGGGGTTTGAATAGCATTACACACAACTGGTGGAAACAGATGGCACGCTATTCAGTATATTTCTCAACCGCTTATAGGAAAATATTCATTTGTAATTATCTGGTTCACTCTACATGTGGATGTCATAGCATATGCACTTAAAACCATTCCTCTTGAATCATTTTAAGTAGATTGTAATAAATGCTATTTACATATAAACTCTGAAAGAGTCATTTTATATTTTACTTTACATAAAAATTACAAGGTAATGTTATCAATTCAAATTCCCTCACACCAGATCTAGGGATTCTGAGTTTTAGGTGTATAATTTGTTTAAGGAATCAATATTGTTATCAAATACACCTAGTGATTATGAAATAGATATCCCACTCAAACAGCATTTGAGAAAACCTGCTTTAAATTTGTGCCAATAAAGTCAGGGTTTTAAATTTCCATTCAAATATCTGCAGTTAAAAAATTCTGACTTCCAAAAAACCACATACTTATTTGCTTACACCCAAGAAGCAGTTTCTGAGAATGGATAGCTTTTCCCCTCTCTGAGTCCACTCACCAGTATAGTGACGTATCTGTTTTTTATTAAACAGACATCATCATGATTGTTTACTTATCTACAGCACTAGAAAGTTATAAACTTTAATTATTTAACATTTGCATGATGGTTTGAAGATGAGATATTCCATTTAAGAGTTAAATATTATTATCGCTATTAAACATCTGTTGTATTTTAGTTAGAGTTGGCGACACTTGACAGCAGCATATGAAATTATTCCCCCAGGAATTTATAAGTTGTCTAAGTTGAACATATCATACAGTGTGACAAAATATTATTGATTTAGTTAAGAGAAGAGAAAGGTTTCAGCTGTCCTTACTACTTTTTAAGAGTGTTGAGAGAAATCTAAAATAAATTCAGTTAGAAATCAGAGGAACAACAGTTTGGATCACAGCTTGCTGCTCAACAGAAATGATGGAAGACAGAAGACTAAATAGAGTTATTTCACTAAAGTGCCGAGAGAAAATAACTATCAAGCTGGTATTTAGATTTGAATAGAAAAGTTTCAAGAATTATTTTTAAAAATTCTTCTACAGTTTTTGCAGGTGGAACGGTAAATTACCATAGTTACTTATTTATTCTACATTTTGATTGGAGGATAACATATAATTTTTATTGAAGTATAAGGGGCACTAATTGTAAGGGTAAAGTCTGATGACGTCTTACAATGTAAACGTACCCACGGAAGCCAAACCCAGATCAAGGCGTACAGCACATGTAGTAACTGAGAAACCTCTGTCCTGCCCTTGCTCGAAGGTAACTGTTTTCATGACTTTACACACTTTGATCGTGGATTAGTTTTTCTTGATCTGGAAATTTGTATAAATGGAATCATGAGTTATGCATTCTTTTGTGTCTGTCTTTCGTTCAGCAATATATTTTGAGTCATCTATGTTTTGCAAGTAGTATACAAATTCATTATTTTTATTGTTTTGTACTATTCCATTTTACCAGTATGCTGTAACTTATTGTACAACTCCATTACTGCTGATAGCCATTTTGGTTGTTTCCAGATTGAGATTATGAATAATGTTGCTGAGATCGTACATTATATGGCATTTCTCTGAATATATACATAGGAGTGGGCTTCCTAGGTAATAGCTTATGCATTTTATATGACATTTTTACTATTGATCAGTTTCAAATATTTTCTAATGTCCATTTTGATTTATGATTTGAATTTTTTTCTCTTAATGCATAAATTATTTTAAAGTGCATTGTTTCATTTCAAATCACTTGAGAATGTTCTAATTATCTTTCCATTATTGATTTCAGTTGTGTTTGGAATATATCACATATAATCAGTTCTTTAACTTTGTTAAAATTTGCTGCATAACTCATAATATGATTTCTTTCGGTAAGTGTCACATATGTACTTGAATAGAATGTTTATTTTTACAGCCCATGGGGTTTTACATGTGTGTGCATATGTGCACGTGTACATCTATCTGTGTGTTTGTGTATCTCAGATATAGAAATTATAGAAGATTACATATTTGAAGATACACACACATGCATATAACCTCATCAACTGTAAAAATACACATTCTTTTCAAATATGTATGAAACACAATTTCAAGTACATATAATACATATCATTATGTATGTTATATATTGTACATATTTCTACTCTTCTATAGTTTACTAGTTTTTTAACATGTGTTTTTCAGTTACTAAGAGTTATATCAAAATCTTTCATTATGATATAGATAAGCATATTTTATTTTTAGTTATGTCAGATTTTACTTTATGTATTATGAGATGATATATCTTCTTGTTTGACTGACAATTTAACGTTATAGAATGGAATAGCCTTCTTTCCTTCGGTACTAATCCCTGCATTAAAGTCAAATTCATCTGATCCTAGTACAACTATGTTAGCTTTCTTTTGGTTTTGTGTGATATAATTTTTCCATCCTTTAATAATCAACATTTCTGTGTTCATATTTAAGATACATCTTATGGGTAGTGAAGAGAGTTTCACTTAATTTAGTGTATCAATATCTGTATTTTGTTAGACTATTTAGTCCACTTTACAGTTAATGTAATTATAGGTAGATTTTACTTTAAATTGACCCACTTTGATTTGTGTTCTATTTGTATCATCTCTCCCTTTGTCCTTGTTTTTCCATTATAATTTTTATAATTAAATAGCACTTTCTAATATTGAATATTTCCCCTTTTAGTCATATTTGTAATTAATGTTTATTATTTGCTACAGTAAGTACAATACTTATCCTTATTAGCTATGTACTAATTGTAAGATTAATATTTGAATTGTTAATATTTACCTAGAGCTTTTCACCCCCTGACATATACATATATAAAGATCTTGTAGATGCATTTACTCTCTTCTGCTTTTTGTACATTCGTCACGAAATTTACTTAATATATTTTAAATCTAGCACATTATATATTTTAAATATCACAAGAATTATTTTAAATAATCAATATTATTTTAGATTTGAGTACATACATACCCCTTTCTGTGCCCTTATTTACCCTAGAATTACTCTATTTCCGAGTAGTATTATTTTCATTCAGTCTGAAAAAAAATACAAACCCAAATCTCTTTTTGGGATATATTTTGATATAATTCTCTTTACAATAAATTTCTCTCTTCTTTATCTTTGAAAGATATTTACTGTGCATATATAATTTTCACTTGGCACTTATGTTCCTTCCACATTTTGAATACATTCACGCACAGTGTTCTGGGTTACACATGCTTACCGCTAAGCTGTGAGTCTGAGTCTTCCTCCTCTGAATGGAAGGTGTCCTTTTTTCCTCTGGCTGTCTTTAAGATATTCTCCTTGTCTTCACTTTTAAGCAATTCTAATTTTTTTTTTTTTTTTTGAGGAAGATGAGCCCTGAGCTAACATCAGCTGCCAATCCTCCTCTTTTTGCCGAGGAGGACTGGCCCTGGGCTAACATCCATGCCCATCTTCCTCTACTTTATATGTGGGATGCCAGCCACAGCATGGCTTGATGATGGGTGTGTAAGTCCACACCCAGGATCCAAACCAGAGAACCCCGGGCTACTGAAGTGGAATGTGTGAACTCAACCGCTGTTCCACCGGGCTGGTCCCTCTACTATATTTTTTAGGTGTGTTTTTTGTGTGTGCCTTTATTCACCTTGTGGTGCAGAAATCTAAAATCCATAGTTTAATGTCTATTCTTTTAAATTTTAAAAAATTCTTGGTCAGACTTCCTTCAGTTCTTCCTCCTTCAATTCACGTTCTTTCTCTTTCCCATTTGGGATGAGGATTGCATCTATGTTCAATCATTTCACCATATTCTACACAATGTTAGTGCTTTTTTCATTCCTCCCTTGTTTTAAACCTCCTTGTTTCAATGTGGTTATTTTATGCCAATGTGTAGTCAAATTCACATCTCAATTCTGTTTATAATTTGCTTTTAACTGCATTTATTGAATTATTAGTTTCAGATGTTGAGAATATTTCAGTGAGAGCCAGCCCTGATAGCCTAGAGGTTAAAGTTTGGTGCAATCCTCTTTGGCGGCCCAGGTTTGGTTCCTGGGAATGGAACCACACCAACCACTTGTCTGTCAGTAGCCATGCTGTGGCTGCAGCTCACATGAAAGAACCAGAAGGAGTTACAATTAAAATGTACAACTATGTACTGTGGTTTTGGGAAGAAAAAAATATTTCAATGAAAGAATATTATTTTGATTCCTTTTAATAGATTTTCTGATTTCTTAGGAAATTTTTCATATTTTCATATATTTTTCTTTAAATATGAATTATAGCTATTTAATGTCCTTGTTAGATAATTTCAAAATCTGTATCACTTATGGATATGTTTCTTTTGTCCCTTTTAGTTCTTGAATTTCAGTCATTGGGATTTGTTTTTATTATGTCTTGTAATTTTTATTACATGCTAGATATTATTTTTTTTAAAATTGATGCGTCTCTGGGATGAAATTATCTTCCTCTATATAAGTTAACATTTCTTCAAACACGTAGATGGAGTAAAAGGCTGATCATCTGAAAAGTGATTTATTTTCATTTTACTCTTTTTCCTATATGACACCTTTCAAGCATCTCAAATGAGAGTCTGGAGTGCCTGTTGTGTCCCTTTACCTTTGTGGTCCTGACTCCAGATTTGGTACTTGCATCCTCTGAGATTGCCAACATTTATCTTTAGCATTTTTAGCCTCTTAATATCTGTTCTCTGCTCTGTTTCTGAGAGTCTTGCCTCCTACATATGGAGCTTAGGGGTCACCAAAAATCTTGAGGTGTAATTATATATAGAAAGGCTCACTTCTTTGTGTTTCCTTTTTTTCTGTATTTTAGAAGATTTTTTTTTTCAATTTTCAGTAAATATTGGTCAAGTTTCCTCCAATACTGCTTCCTCCCCTTACTCTTTCTTATTCCCATCTAGGATTACAATTGTGTCTGTGTATGTGTGTATGTGTGCTTTCTACCTCTATTAGGAAAATTCTGGTTTCTGTGATAAATGAACTTAAAATTTTCAGTGACAACAAAATATGTGTTTATTTTACAATCATGTAACCATATAATACATGTCTTCCTGGTTAGTGAGAAATTTTCCTTCACATGGCTATTCAAGAATTTCAGTCTTGTGACTCTGACATCACAGAACCTAGGAGTCCTCTACTTTTATGAAGTTTTACTACATAAAAACTTGTCCTGGGTGTGACAAATATCACTTCCATTTACATCTTATTGGCAAGAACCATAGCTACATGTAGATGCGAGAGGATTGGAAATTGCTGCCCCTGAACTGTCAGCTGACTCACACAGACTACATTTTATGAAAGTAGAACTATGATTTCCTTTCTTTTATTCCTCTAAAAAAATTTTTATTCTCTTTCTTATAACACTAATAGAAAAATCAATCTGATTTGAGTCAGGCAGTTAACAAACAGCACACTTATGAATATGATTTATAGGATCATTTCAGCATGGAAATATATGGAAAGACAAAAGTCCTAGGCTGTTGAAATGGAATTATGTGGTGAGAATGGTGTTAGCAAGTCTCACTATTGGATGGAATTTCCAGAAAATCCAATAAAATGAGTTAAAATGAAATAAAGGGAGAAATTAGAAAGGTATTATGATATAGTTCCATTTTTATTAAAATATGTTATAGTTTTCTTTACTGTTATTTATGTCAACATTAAAATAACAAAAATTCAACGTAAAGACATACTTTATTTCATTTAAAAAACTAACTAAATAAAAGTTATTAAAGATTTAAAATAAAACTGATTTTTGTGCACTACTTTGACTCATGATCAAGACTTAATTTAATGTCATTTACTTTCCTATACCTCTATTCTGAAACTTATAAGGCAGTTTATGATTTAATAAACATTATTTACTACAGTAAGTATAATACTCATCTTTATTAGCTATGTATTATTTATAAGATTAATATTTAAATTATTAGCATTTACCTATAACTTTAGCACTCCATGACATATATAAGGATCTTGTAGATACATTTATTCCCTGTGCTTTTGTGCATTACTCATGAAATGCATTTGACACTCTACATTTTTTGTAATGTCGTTAGGAAAAGTGTGTATAATTTGGTGTTTATATCCCCAGGACTTAGCATTTGGTCATTTTGTAGATAGTGAATGGAAATACTAAAAGTTTTGTGGTAATTTTCCACACTTGATAGGAATAATGAGTATGCCTCTGCACACTTTATACCATCATTTAAAATACGTTATATACATGTACTTTTGTCTTTCAAAAAATAATAATAGGGGCCAGCCCCATGGACTAGTGGTTAAGTTCAGCATGCTCTGCTTCAGCAGCCCGGGTTCAGTTACTGGGCACGGACCTACACCACTCATTGGTGGCCATGCTGTGGTGGCAACCCACATACAAAATAAAGGAAGATTGCCACAGATCTTAGCTCAGGGTGAATCTTCCTCAGCAAAATAAATAAATAAATAAATAAGAATGATATATAATTATTTTTTGTTGTTTGTAAAAGACAGTAAAGAGGCGTCCCACATGCCACAACCAGAAGGAGCCATAATGAAGAATACACAACTATGTACCAGGGGGTTTTGGGGAGAAACAGGGAAAAATAAAATCTTAAAAAAAAAAAAAAAAGACAGTAAAGATTACTATTCAGCTTTTAAAAAGCCTTTATTTGCTTTTATGGACAAACCATTATATTTTAGCAATGATTTTTAGATTATGCTCAAGATGTCTATTTTTGGAAATAATTCTACATTTCAAGTAAATTTCCTCTCAATATAGAAATATCTTTAATAACTATCAATGTTAAATGTCCTAGAGACATTGGAATGGATGGCAACTTTGAGTAATAAAATAAACTAGTAGCTGTCAGGATCCATTAGTAAAATACAGCCCATGCAACTTGAAATTTGGCAGTAATCCAACAATATAAATAGCTTCTAGCAAAGATTGATATTTTGGGGCTTTATTATAAACTTTCTATTTTCCCCAATAAATCTCATTGAAATGTAAAAGCTAAATACAGGAGCAACTGACAGGACACATTATTTTAACAATATTTGCTGAGAGATAAATACTTTATATCTGTCAGCATCTTTGGGAAAGATCAAATGTAGAGATGTGTAGTTTTATGGCAAAATCATTAATGTATTATTGATTTCAAGAGAAAGAAATATAAATAACAGGAAATAACATGTTTTTTAGATTTTAAAGAAGAAATTCAGTCAAATATTTGTTCCAGAAAGAGTCATTCTTCACCCATTCAATATAAATGTGTCTTTATTTTTTTAGACTCTGCCATGTTCTAGATTTCCATTGTTTCCTAATATTTTGACCTCAATGACAGGATTATATCTAAAGCAGTTTTTACTTTATAAAAATAATTTTTAAGTCATCTCTCATTGCCTAAGTTTAGGGCACTTTACTTTGTTTTCTAAAATAAATGAGTCAAAGGCACCAATCCATTTAAAATAGCATAGTGAGTTTAATCAACATTATCACAAAGGGAAATGTTATTTTTTCTATTCCGAACATTTGGATTTACCTTTTACTAAACTTTTAAATTCTTCTTTATTATCAATGGCTTTTGTGGCTTCTTTAAATACATTCATAAAATTTTTATAGTGGATATGAATGATCATGATAATAATATTTATGACACTGAGGAGGAGGATGATAAAAATGACAGTTAAAGCTTTTACAATTTCCCAGGCACTCTGAGAATACAGGTAAAGAATTCATTAAAGGTTTTCAGCACCATGCCTGACATGGTAAGCACTCAATATGTTCTGTTATCGCTGTTAGGAAAGTGTGCCGTTTTTCCTGATTTTAATCTCTCTTCTTTTTTGCTCATAATAATTATTTTGATCAAAGGAAGAATGTAATGTAAAATTTAAATTTATTTAACTAAAATTAATGCATATATATTACTTAGAATTTTGATCAAAAATTTATTTTTCTTTCCTATAATAAACACTATCCTACCTATGGATAATTCTTTTCTATTTTTTTTATTAAGACCTGTCTTTGAATCTCCAAAATTAATCAGCAATGTGATCTTAGAAATTTGTTTTGGTTTTCTTTATTTGGAGCTGTGTCTTTGCCACCTCTGCTGCTTACACAACAGTATGATGGAATTTTTTTTTCTATAAAAGTCTTTTTTTAAAGATTTTATTTTTTCCTTTTTCTCCCCAAAGCCCCCTGGCACATAGATGTATATTCTTAGTTGTGGGCCCTTCTAGTTGTGGCATGTGGGATGCCACCTCAGCATGGCTTGATGGGCGGTGCCATGTCCACGCCCAGGATCCGAACCAGCGAAACCCTGGGCAGCAGCAGTGGAGCGCAGGAACTACACCACTCAGTCATGAGGCCAGCCCCCGTACAAGTTTTTTATTCCCATGATTTTGGCTTATTGCCTAAAAAAAATTTGAAATCGAAATTATTTTTGCCAATTACATTTGACATTTAGTATTTTTTTTTTTTTTTAAAGATTTTATTTTTTTCCTTTTTCTCCCCAAAGCCCCCCGGTACATAGTTGTGTATTCTTCGTTGTGGGTTCTTCTAGTTGTGACATGTGGGACGCTGCCTCAGCGTGGTCTGATGAGCAGTGCCATGTCCGCGCCCAGGATTCGAACCAACGAAACACTGGGCCGCCTGCAGCGGAGCGCGCGAACTTAACCACTCGGCCACGGGGCCAGCCCCTGACATTTAGTATTTTTTACTTCTAGTCTTTCTTTACTCATGCCCAAAATGAAAAGATAAACATATTTTTAGTGTTTATTTGATTATTAGAGAGGTTAAAAATATTCCCATGAAGTTTTGATATTTCATCTTTATTTTTACGGAAATTATCCGTGTAAGAGTCAGCTCTGGTGGTCTAGTGTTTAAGAGTCAATCTCTCACCACCATGGCCCCGGGTGCACTTCCTGGTCAGGGAACCACACCAACCATCTGCTGGTTGTCATGCTGTGGCAGCTGTGTGTTGCCGTGATGCTGAAAGCTAAGCCACCGCTATTTAAAATACCAACAGAGTCACCCATGGTGAGCAGGTTTCAGTGGAGCTTCCTGACTAAGACAGACTAGGAGGAAGGACCTGGCCACCCACTTCCAAAATAATTGGCCATGAAAATCTTGTGAATAGCAGTGGAGCATTGTCTGATAGAGCGCTGGAAGGGGAGAAGATGGTGAAAAAGACCTGGCAGGGTTCTTCTCTGCTGCACACAGGGTCACTAGGAGTCAGAATTCACTCGAGGACACTAAGAACAGTCTGTATAAAATGTGTTTATTTTGCACGAATATACTGCTACTCCCGCCAATTCATATCTATGAGTCTATTCATTCAGCCACTATTGATTAACACGTATTGTATGTACAAGGCACTATGCTAGGAGCTATAAATAAGTCAGAGAACAAAACAAGTGAAAATGACTGCTTATATGGGACTTAACCAATAGTAAATACACTAAATAAGCAGAGTATTAACAATGTTAGGTGTCAATAAGTGCTATGGAATACAAAAGTTTCTTCAGGAGAGCCTGTCTGATAATGTGATTTTCAATGAGAGAGTGTGCCATGTGGATATCTAGGGAAAGAAAGTTCTAGACAGAGTACAGAACACGTGCAAAGAATTTTAGAAACAGTTTTGCTTAGTGTAACATATGAGGAGCAAAGATTCCAGTGAATTGGAATGAAGTGAATGAAGTGTAGGTATTAAGAAATGAGATCAGAGAAGTAATGTGTGACCAGATGTTGTGGTTATCCCATGTAAGTGGGATAAACACTCTACCCCAAATTTGTTTCAGATGTTGAACTGACGATGACACACACACGCTCAAACCAGTTGAGTTTAAACTCATTAATCACATAGTGCAGCCTTCTGAGGAGAGCAAGGCATGTTCCCAAGTGGGTCTGAAAATGGTTTGAGAAAGCAGGGAGGGGCAACTGGCTTGGGTGTTGTAGTGGTTAGGGGGCAGGGCTGAGGCAAGAGCTCTTGTGCATGAAGGTGGGGCTGACATGGGTTGAACTGCCTGCCTGTGCCAGAGAGAAAGCATACTGGTTTTTTAATCAGCTCACCCAGATGTGGAGCAAGTAAGTGAGAAGGAGGGTAGAAACTGAAATATGCCAGCAGTCAAACATGAAAAATGAGTTACCACAGACCATATTGGTTTTAACTCACAGTTAGATGGGAAGCCATTTGAAGTTATTGAGCAAACAAAACTTGACATAATCTGACTTCGTTCCACCTGGAACATGGAGCGCTGTGTTGAGAACTGAAAGAAAGTTAGCAAAGGAAGATGCATGGCAGCCAAATGTCAGCACTTGCTTTACTGAGATAGTAGAGGCCCAGAACAAGAAGTTGGCAATGGAGGTGAAGGGAACTGATTGGGTTAAGAATATATTTTAAAAATAGGAATAACACGGTTTGTCCATGAAATGGGTATGCTATCAGAGAGAAAAAAAATTGGCCCTGAAAACTTGGGAAGATGAGATTTATGACAACTGATACAAGGGAACCTCTGATACAGTCAGGTTTGAGGGAAAGTGAATAAGAAGCTACATTTTCCACCTAAGTTAAATAAGAGCTTACATATGTAAATCTGGAAGTTAGGGCAAAGGTGGGCTAGTAACATACAACTGAGAGATATTAGTGCAGAGATGGTATTCAAAGCCATGGAGATGGGTGACATCCTAAGTGAATGACTGTAAATAGAAACAGTGTAAAGGCTCATCCAGGGGTCCCTCCAAAGTTCAGAGACCAGGTGAATGCTGATGAACTAGCAAAGTACTGTAAACTAACAAGGATACAGGGTTGGGAGAAAAAGAAGTGCCTAGGATATCAACAAAAGAAAGTGTGTCTAGGAGGGAATAATAATCTGTGTTGAATACTGTTAGTAGGTCAAGTCAGATGAGGCCAGAGCATTGACTGTTGGATCTGGTCAGGAGACAGACACTGATGCACTCGACAAGAAAGGCGCCAGCGGAGAGATGAGAATGAACTTTGCTGGGAGTTAAATTCAAGAGAGAACAGGAAGAGAAAACTTGAAGATGGACACATACAACTGTTTTGAAGAGGAGTTCTGTAAAGGAAAGAATGACACGGATGGTAATTTTAGGAGGTTTAATTTTTTAATCAGTGAGAGAAATAACAGTATATTTGTCTGTCAATAGGAAATATTCAGTAAAGTGGGGAAAGTATTTGATGTGTGAGAGAGCTGAAGTACTTGGATGGCATCTAGATAGAAATAACAGTGTGGACTTTACTAAGAACACAGGGCTTCCAGCCCTCCTAATAGGAAAGTAAAGAGCACAGCCTATTAGCACAAATTCAGGAGATGGAGTCAAAGATTTTGTGGGAACTTGTGAAAGGTTTCTTCTGACTTTTCTCTTTTCTCAGTGAAACAAGCATCAAAGACACTAACTAAATGAGGCTGGGGAAAGAACTGTTAGAAGTTTGAGAAGAGAGAAAGATACGTCGCAGTCCTGCAATCCTAGCCCTGTTCATGGAAGCACACCCAGGCCCTGCAGTGAGCTCACAGGGAAATCACAATGCTTTCTTTAAATTCATGAGGGCATTGGAGTGATATTTGATATCTAACGGGTGCTATGCAAGCTACTAGGTTGAAGCAGTTCACAATTCAAATATTAGATCACATTGCCTTCCTTCAGAGGATGTCATTCTTTGCAAAGCTGGGTTTTTGGTTGCTGCTATAATAAAAATCAAGTAATACGTGAAAATCAATGTGGAACAGGAAATGAAGGTGGTGGTGTTCTAGATCATTCGGAGGTTTGAGAGATTATGCCATGAGCAATAAGGTGCACACATCTCCTTAGTAAGTAATTGTTGTCATTTAAAATTGAAATAAAAATGTTCTCTGTCAATTTATATGTTTATATTTTTCATAGATAGTATGTTATTTTGACATAAATCATTATTACATTGCTTAACCCAATAACTTAATAAACAGAACTGTTCAGCATTTCTTTTGATCTGTGGGTGCCATGTAAAAATTAACAGGACACTAAGAGCACCATGACCTGAGAAAGGGTGGGCAACTCTGTTACACCATCAAGGAGAGAGGAGGGATGCGTGGACTGGATGAATCATGATGCCATGGCTGGGTGGCACCATAAATGCACCTCACGTTCCCAGTCAGAACTGTAAAGCGAGATCAGTCAGCAGGATCTTGCGTTTTTCTTCAGCCTTTTTCAGCTACACAGATGCAGTGCATAATTTGAGGGGATTAAACTTAACAAAGTTTGTAATTTTTTCAACCAGCTAAAGGAGAGTTCCAGAGAAACAACAGGAAGTTGAAAATATACTAAAGGGAGTGATTGTGATGTTTGAACATGTTACTTCAGGTGGATTTCTCAGTGAAGGAAAATGATACTGTGGGGTAGGTGGAGTCCAGTAAATATTATGTCATAGGATCAGAAGGGTTTAAGCTTCCGTTGAGATCAAGAACTTGTACTCAGTGCATGAGAAAGAATGGAAATGGGTCTGGAGAGTTTGACATTATTGGTTATGAATAATTTTAAGTTAAAAAGGTCTGTGAGTGGAAGTAAATATCTTAGGAAGAATAAGGAACAAAAGTAGCCTTATTCAATGTCAAACTAGACTGAAGTTGGTTCAAGAGAAAGTGGGAATAGAAAATTGAAAATAGCAAGTATAAATCACCGTTTTGAAGAAAAGATTCATTCTAATGGGAAAGAAAGACATGATCTTAGAGGAACAGAAAGTCAAAGATATAAGAAACTTCTTTCTACCAGTGCTGCCTTCCGCAAAGCAGTTGCATTTGGAATCTGAGCACTTATCACAGTTATAAAAAATGCATGTAATAAATTAAAAGATATGTAAGGGGTTCATTTGATGACCATATCTGTGGTTATAAAGACGCGCAATCATTAGGGTTAGTACAATTTCAATTTTTAAAAGGACACGTATATGTACACATGATTTTTCCAAAAGTGAGTTTTTAATTGAAATCTAAACAACTTCAAAATTTTTCTTCCTTCAGACATAAAGTTTTTCAGGGAACTTTAAGCTATTATTCATTTTTCCATTTTTCTAATTGACTTGTATATACTTTTATTTATTTAAAACAGTTACTTTGATTCACTATGTTAAGATTTTTTTTTTATTTCCAGACAAGTAGAGTAGGTTTATTTTCATTGCTTTATTGTTCTTTCCAGCTAAATAAGCAGCTTCTAAAATATCAAAAAGATGTTTGCCCTTCTCATCAAGGGCAAAAATTAAGTAAAATGAATTTCATCCTCAATTAGATAATTACACTATAGGAATTCTAATATATTAGTAACTGAATGCATAGTATGAACTGAAGGAACTATGAAGTCAAACACTGCAATATCAGAATTTGGCTCTTTTAATTGATATATTTTTTAAGAGCTATAAAATAGAAACTGCTATATTGAATGAGGTGAAATAAAATTAAATGAGTGCATAAGATAAATAGGAAAAGGCAGTAGAATTGAGAGCATTGTGGAGAAATACCTGACGACAAATTTACACAGGGAAATACTTCATTTTTAATAGATGAGTTAGTGTATAAATTGAAAAGAAAATTATACATGTTAAATATTTTTAAAAGCACTTCTGCTAAAAATATAGATGCAAGACATATTATCTTACCATCATATCTGTGGTTGCAGACGGTTTGGTATGATCCTTAATTTAAGAATCATCTGAAAATATATTTGGTACCAAATATCTTCTTCATTAGGAGGATTTATGAATTCTTTTTTTGGTTTAAAATCTGACTTTTATAAAGTGTGGGTGGGTAACACACAGAATTGTTGAATACATTGAACCTGGTCTGAGTGATAATTTGAGCAGCTGGGAGAAGCATCCAGGGTGAGCCATAGCTCCTAGGGTTTAATGTGTGGCAAAAAGGAGTGATTTTAGAGGATAATTATTGAAATTGGACAGATATAGTTTCTGAAGTAGAAACATATGGACAGTAGACCCAGGAAAGAGCAGTACTTAAGAAGAATACAGAAAGAGAGGACAGATCAGGTTAAAAGTTAGTTACCCTCCTTCACAATTTTGCCTGGGCATACAAGAATGCTAACTTCTTATTTTTGTAAAAGCCACTAATCAGGATGTATCTAAAAAAAATCTCGTAAATAAGTAAAAAGTTGTCAAAATGGTAGTATAGTACCATATTATTTTAAAAAGCTCACAGCAAATTCCAAGATTGTATCAGTAACTATATAAGGATCAAGGATTTAAGTTTTACAATAAGAAGAACGTGTATAAATGACTGCCTACATACAAATAAATTTCAGAAGATTTGTATGCAGAGGACGTATCAATAATACCTGAAGTATTGAAAATAAAATGTTCAAACTGGTAGTGAGTAGAGGCCGTTGCTGTTTTACTGAAGAGAAAGGTCATTTCTTTTTTGTAAAGTATATTTTTTGGTACGGATGATTGGTCTCCAGAGCTAACATCCATTGCCAATCTTCCTCTTCTTTTTTCTTTCTCCCCAAAGCCCCAGTACATAGCTGTTAATCCTAGTTGTAAGTCCTTCTAGTTCTTTTGTGTGGGACACCGCCACAGCATGGCTTGATGAGTGGTGTGTAGGTCCACGCCCAGGATCCAAACCACTGAACCCTGGGTCACTGAAGTGGAGCTTGCAAACTTATCCACTACACCACCAGGCCAGCCCCCAAAGTCAGGTCATTTCCAGCAAGTACCCTATTGTACACATATTATAGAATTCAAGAAAGAAACTAATTGTTAATTTGAATCTCTACACTTTAGGAAAAGAAACGGAAAGAAATTGTATCTTTTTGTGTAGGAAAGCCAGTATACATAGTATTTAAAATTTTCCAAAGTCTTTGAATATATCTATCATATTTCACTCACCCACAGACACAATGATGAATGTAAATAACCTTTATTTTTTTACCACTTTCTAGATCAAGTTGTCAATCAGTGATTTACAAAATTTCATCTAATAATAGAATATTATTAGTGCACTACAAACATGTGGGTGGTTCTGAATACAGAACATTTATATAAAAGGAAAAATCAATAGATTTATTAGTAAGAAAGCAAAGTGTATTTACAAACTTATCTTTAAAAATACATTTACTAATCATGAGGCAACATCAGACAAATAAAAATGGAGAGACATTCTACAAGAGATTTAACCAGAACCCCTTAAAAATAGCAAAGTCGTGGACTGAGAAGTATCAGAGATTAGAGAAGATCTAAGAGATGGGATTAAATGCCGTGTGATACCGGGAATTGTGTCCTGGAACAGAGAAAGGACGTTAGTTGGAAAATCAAATCAAAGTCTGTGGTTTAGTTAGTATTATATCAAAGTTAATGTCTTTGTTTTGATAAATATACCATGGTCACATAAGCTTTTAAGATTAGGGGAAGCTGATCGAAGGGAATATTGGAATTTTCAGATGTATATACACATGTTTCTGTAAATGTCAAATTATTTCAAAATAAGATTTAAAAAATACACCAAAACAAGACATTAAAATATTTCTAGGAAAGAAGCAATGTTACACGTGAATTATTTGTAAAATGCTCATTATTTTAAATGTTTTTTAGTATGTGCTCTATGATTAGTATCTGACTTTAATGTTTTCTCTTTTGTGAACATCAAAATATTAATTAAGGCTCTCATAAATTCACATAAAATCTAAGTTCACTATCCTTTTTACCCCTAAAGTATATGTTTCTCAATTATGATTTCTTTTACAATATCTTTGATTAATGGGTATAATATGTTTGAAAGAATATTGATTGAGAGAATACTGACCACAAAGAAGATGTGGGAATATTATGTAAAGTCTTAATACTGTGGCTCTTACGCTTCTTTTTTCCTACCTGTTTTTTATATTAGAAACTTTAGGCTATTATTCATAATCATTTTAAACTTTGATAGTTCCTAGATCTGACTGTGATTCTGATCATTGCTTGTCCCTTTAGTCTACTTTTCTTGCCTTTTCGTATGGCTCATAATTTTTGTGGAAATCCAGGAGTATTACACTGTTATGTGTCAGGCAACTCTCCATAGTCTGGTGGTGAGAGGCTGGGCGGTGGTGAAGGGAGAGGTCACGAGAGGAGGTGAGAATGAAATTCTTTTTTTTTTTTAAGATTGGCCCTGAGCTAACATCTGCTGCCAATCTTTTCTTCTTCTCACCCAAATCCCCCAGTACGTAATTGTATATTCTAGGTGTAGGTCCTTCTGGTTGTGCCATATGGGCCACAGCCTCAGCATGGCCCGATGGGTGGTGCCATGTTGGCGCCTAGGATCCGAACCAACGAAACCCTGGGCCGCCAAAGCTGAGCGCGTGAACTTAACCCCTCGGCCACGGAGCCAGTATGAAGGTGGAATTCCTTTCTGTTCTGATCAAACCTCACTCTAAAGCAGGCACTGTGCCCCTGGTTTTGACACTGTGGCCTTCCTCGTGCTCCTGTCACTTCCCCAGCTATAGCTCTGTGCCCAGCATCTATTCACGCCACCCACCCTTTTCGTTGCAGTAAACAAAATGCTACCTAGATTCATAGGCATCTCTTCTGCATCAGCAAATGCCCCCTGAGAACGAGCAGCCCCAGATGCCAATGGCACCTCTCTCAACTTCTGTTTTTCCCTGGGTATCAGCCAGAAAATGCTTTTTTGTGGTACATATAGAAGGATCTTCAGGGGCTGGCTCCGTGGCCGAGTGGTTAAGTTCGCGCGCTCCACTGCGGTGGCCCAGGGTTCGGATCCTGGGCACGGACGTGGCACCGCTCGTCAGGCCCCGTTGAGGCAGCGTCCCACATCCCACAGCTAGAAGGACCTGCAACTAAGATATACAACTATGTACTGGGGGGGGTTGAGAAATAAAGCGGAAAAAAAAAAGGAAGATTGGCAACAATTATTAGCCTAGGTGCCAATCTTTAAAAAAACAAAAAAAGAAGGATCTTCAGTTATATTTGTACTTCTAGGTATTTTATTTTCTTCTGTCCTTCATTACTGGAAGTAAAATCCTTGAATATAGATATATGGACATATTTGTAAAACAAACATTGATGAAGGGCCACCTGGTAGCTCAGCCATTCAGTTTGCACTTTCCGCTTAGGCCCGGGGTTGGAAGGTTTGGATCCTGGGTGTGGACCTATGCACTGCTTATCAAGCCATGCTGTGGCCAGTGTCCTACATACAGAGTGGAGGAAGATGGGCACAGATGTTAGCTCAGGGCCAGTCTTCCTCAGCCAAAAGAGGAGGATTGGCAGCAGATGTTAGCTCAGGGCAAATCTTCCTTAAAAAAAAAAAAAAATTGATGTGGGACCCAGATGTTATGGCTGACAATGTTGAAGGTGACGAAAACAAACAATGCAATCATACATTTATTGCTATTGTGGCATTCACCTCACCAAACTGAAATAAATATACCTTAATAACAGCATAGCACTTATATAAAGCAAAGGAGACAATACTCCATTGTATGTGTACGTGTCTGTGTGCGTGGGGTGGGGGGGCACGGTGAGGCTTTTGTTCCCCCTGACACAAACTGCCTGCGGTTCTGTGGTCAGTTGTGGACCAGTCACAACAAAGGTGAAGTAAAAATACCTTTGAATGTATTTGTTGATAAGTAGTAGAGAGAGACCGGAAAAACTGCAGGGAGGCGCTGCTGGGAAGTGCACGACCACGCGCAACGGGGAGGCTTCGTAACTCTTGAAGGTTGCTGTAGGCTCTATATTTTGGCTGAGGAAATTACACTTACCAAACTTCCATTACACAGAGTATGACCTTTTGGGAACAATTTTATAATTTTAATAATTGTGCAAATTCAAGTTCATTTACATGATGTTGAAAGTTGGGCAGGAGAGCAATATATAGGTTTGACGGATTCCATAAGAAAGCCACACAAAAGAGAAACAGAATTTTTCTTTCAAAGATTAACTAAATAATAAGAAAACTTTTAATATTTGTAATTAATATACACATTTTTATTTTCTTACTCATGTCAATTATATCTAGGACAAAGGTAGAGCATGTAGTCATTTATTATTTTTAATTAAAAATCTTTTTCTAGTCCTCATTTAAAGAATATAGGCAGAGTGAAAGAACTTTTTTGTTTTTTAAAGACTGGTACCTGAGCCAACATCTGTTGCCAATCTTCTTTTTTTCCTCTTCTTCTTCTTCTCCTCCTGGAAGCCCTCCAGGACATAGTTGTATATTCTAGTTGCAGGTCCTTCTGGTTGTGCTATGTAGGACGTCGCCTCAGCAGGGCTTGATGAGGTGTGCCATGTCTGCACCCAGGATCCGAACAGTGAAACCCTGGGCTGCCAAAGTGGAGTGCGCAAACTTAACCATTCAGCCCCAGGGCCGGCCCCAGAAAGGATTTTTATAACCCATTATCTTATTAGCTTATAAATATTTAATAGATGCTAAAATGAAACAGAAATGATTTATGGCCTTTATTGACAACTGTTAGTTATTATATATATTTTTTTAAACAGCTCATTAGTCTATCAAGGTACTGACTTTGGAGCTTATAAAGTCCTTGTCTGTGGGTATCGAAGTATGGTGCAAGGTGACAGCCCGAGACACTGTGCCAGCATCATGGCAGGTCGAGTGGCATACTATTTGAGGAAATGCTATGGGAGCAAGATACAGGAGCCCCATAATGTACTTCATGCAGTCACTTGAGGGTTTATTTGAGGAAGGTAAATTTTGAGCTGGGCCTTTAAGGACTAGGGAAAAAATGCCAAATGAAGCATAGAGAAGAACCTCCAGGCAATGGTTAGAGCAGTAGCTTGGAGGCACTAAATTGCATGATCCAGTTGAGAAGTGATAAGAGGTCCATGAGGTTTGAGCTGTGGTAACTGGAGAGACAGGGTTAAACCATATATTCCAGGGACTTACATAATATATTAAGGCATAAAACTGAGCTTCATGAAGTATGTGGAAGTCTTCATGAGTTTGTCTAGGAGCAGATTTTTATATTTGGAAGACAATCCTAAGAGCAGTGGGAAGCCTGTTGTGATGTAGGAAGAGAATAATGGAGTCCACAGAACTACCTCCAAAATAAAGCGTTTCTCCAATCCTCAGAGCCACAGGGAAGTGTATCTGGAACTCTCAAAGTACCATTTTTATCCACATTAATGGACTAGAAATATAAATGTCTAGCTGCAGAGGACTCAGGTACTAATATATTAACATCAAATATTGTGTGAAACCTTACATGCGTATTTCCTCGGCCAAACTCGATTGACTTTTTCTTTGCAGTAACCAAATGGCTTATCCCTGAAATACTCCTTTAATTCCCATCGTCCATAAGGAATGAAGCTATTTAATTTATAACATTATATATCATCAGAAACCAGTTTTAAAAAATTCACTTTTGTTACACTGGTATTGATGGTAGAGTTTTGTCTATTAATTCAATTTATTTCAAAGAAATTCTTGTGCTTCTAATAGAATATGGGCACTCTGCTATTTCTAGCAAGCGTTTGGTTTACAAATAAAGCTTTTTTTTATCTTAAGGGGTTTAGAAAGCAATATATGAGATTTGTGAATAAATAGGAAATTACAATACTGTGAAAAATGCCTCAGCAGGAACAAGAAATCACATCTTTCTAATAGTAATTGATGACTTTAAAGCTATCTTTTCAATTTTCATTTCTCTTTAAATCAGTCTATTGTTAAAACCAGGTATACAATTAAAAATAACTTTATATTCTCTGAAAATATGTGCTTTGATCTATTGAAAGATGACTTTCCTCAGTCAACATTTACTTAATGATACCACGGAAAGAATAGAATTTATTAAAACATCAGGGCACAAGTACTTATCCATGAGCAGGGGTAGACATGCATATGAAACACTGATTCTCTGACTGAGAGAAACAATTCCCAGGTATCAAATATAAAGGATAGCTATTGAAATATGACCATTGGGTACATTTAAATTCTTTGGCATAAGATATGAAAGGATTTATAGTAATAAGTATATCAGTTCCTGCTATTTAATTGCAGTATAAACTTCTTAAATGATCTCTATTTAGGCAAGAAACTGTTAATAAAATCAAGTTCTACGGTAGTTTGCTGCAAAAACATCTTCAGAGAATGAATAGTCAAAGGAATATCCTATTGGGAATACCGAAGTCTGAGACTGCTTTTTACAACAGCACAGTAAAAAAAAAAAAAGTCTTGATAAACAATAAACAATGCTTGCGAAATGAATGCTTACATTTTAATTTGCTATCTAGCACTTTGTTTACAGTATGTGAAATGGCAGTTTTCAAAACCCCTTTTCAAAATGCGCCTAATGATCCGCGAGAACACAAATTTATCTGTTGTAACAAGCTGTGCAGCTCTGCGTGATAGCTGGAGGCAAGAGTGATCTTGTGATAATCTACTATTTACTGACAGACCAAAATATGTCTTTGAGAAAACTGCCATTATTGCCTTTACTTCCTTCAAGATGAAGTCAAAGTTCCTCAAAGCTGGAGCCATGTCTGAAGATGCTATATATGAACCCGATTTAAAGCGAGGAGACAAATCTGATTCTGGAAAGCAACACTAGCATTAGGAAACAATTACGTCGTTTTCTTAACCTTTTTCTTGTGGCATTTGAAATTACAAATAGATTGGTGAAGTCTGTGTGCATATGTCATCTAATTAAAATAAAAATATATGCCTGAGGTAATTGCATGGCTCATTTCAGAAAGAGGCTTTTAAAGGGAGGTGAACAGGACCTAAGCAAAATACCTTATTGGGAAGAAAGGAGGAACATGGGCTCTACGGCTAACAGAAAAACCACAAGGCAATCAAACAAGTATAACCAAAATCAAAACAAAACAAAACAAAAAAACCTGACAGAAGAAGCAAAGACAAAGAAAAGATAAGGCAATCCTAAGAATAGTAATTTTACTAGAATATGACAGACTATTAAAATTAGATTATAGAGATTAAGCAGAAACTTAAATACACAAAATAACAAAGCTGAATTAAACATGAACTTCCTTTGCATCTTGGGAACCTGGTCATTCTCGCAGCTCCATACCCTGATGGCGTTAACGTGGTGGAGAACTGAGATGTTACCATCACCATATGATTGTACTTAAAGAGACAGTTAAATAATGTTTATGACCAAAGCATTCCATTGAGAAGTATCCACATTACTGTAAAGGAAAAAAAGAATGAGGAGAAATTCAATAATCTGGCTTTTAATTCTCTGCATGTATGAGTGGAAAAAGATCGACTAACACCCTAAGTGTCCCACAGGCTGAATTGGGAGAAGTACCCCAGAGGCAGCCTTTCCTGCATCCCATGCCCTGGTCACGATGGTCATGGAAGAAGGATTCTTTGCTCAGCCTGGACAGCAATCAGCATCCATGAGTAAAACTAGTCAATTTTCACCCCACCTTCCAAACAGATTTTTTTCCTAAGGAAACAACTGGAAATGTAGACCACAATGCCAAATTTGAGAAGGTATTTCAGTCTTTAATTTGGAATATAAATGTATTAGACAAATTTTGAAAATTAGTAATAATTTATACTATACATATTTTCTATTTAAATATTCCACTTGGTTATTATTTATAAAAGTATAAGAAACTGTATAATGTACCTGATAAAAAACAAACAAGTACAGTATAAATCACCATAAATGAGCTCCCTAAGGCTAAAAGAATGCTTCAACACAAAAATATTCAGCATGGAAATATTGCTTCTGGCAGACATGAGGGAGCAAAAGTCTGTTTTTAACCAGATTTAATAATCTGCTTACTAAACTTGTGCCATGGTGCACACAGCATTTTCCCATTTTGCTCAATAACACAGATATATTAAATAAAAGCTTCTAATTTTATTCTCTATTTTAAAAATATTTCTTTTTTGCTATTAAGAACTGTCATATTGAACTGTGTTTTCTCCTAGAATTTTTCTCCGTAATGTAGCTTTGGATACACTGCCTGAAAATTACTTGGTGTATTTTATAACCATCCTGCTTTTATGGACAAAATTATTTCCTCTATTCTTTTTCTTTAGTTGACTCATAAGACTGCCTATATTACAATTATAATACATGAAACGTGATGGTAATAACTCTTCCCCTACCTTTGTCACCTCCTAATAGCTGAGGAGACTGCGATCTTTTAGTTTTCAAGTTCTGTTTCAGCAGTGAATGGAGATGCAGAAGCGGGGGTAGGGAATTACTGAGCTAGATGAGAGGGGCAAGCGAGAGTTTCTGGAGCAAATACAGCTTCTAATGAATGTCATGATGGATAAAGAATGAGTCTCATGGCTGTCCTCAGTATCTCCCGGGAAGTTTATAGCTAAACATCAATTACCTTGGAGGTAATTTGAGCTTGTGTTCACGTGACCTGACTCCATCCAAACTTCACTTCTGTAGCACACCCTGTAGGAAGAGTACTGCACCCATGTAAACTTAAAGGGGCAAAATAAAACATGGAGAAAAATAATTCCACTCATCCACCTCTCCCATGTGGCCTATTTCCTTCCATAGCTCTTTTATTATATCACCAAGTTTAAGACATATGGTATATGGTGTAACGTTTCAAATGTTACTGCAGCTTTTCATGTGGGATACAAATGAGTGAGAAGAGACCGCACCCACACACTTAGCATATGTTTTAATTTATCCAAGGATATAAATTCTTGAACAAGAGCAAGCAGGGGCCGACCGTGGCTGAGTGGTTGGGTTCACGTGCTCCGCTTTAGCAGCCCAGGGTTTCACCAGTTCAGATCCCGGTGCCCATACGGCAGCGCTCATCAAGCCATGCTGAGGCAGTGTCCCACATAGCAAAACCAGGAGGACCCACAACTAGAATATACTACTATGTACTGGGGAGAAGAAGAAGAAAAAAAGGAAGATTGGCAGTACATGTTAGCTCAGGTGCCAACCTTTAACAAAAACAAAAAATAAAAAAAAGAACAAGCACATCCAGCCTGTCCTAGCAAAGCTATGCCTGCCTCCTAGCTCCACGATGGGTCCCCAGCTTGTGAGTTCACCTGTGAGCTCACCTGTCCTAGTGTTATGCAAGTTCAGGAAAAGCTCAGTTCTTACAGGCTGGCAATACTTTTATATTCAATGTTTAACCTACCAGTGAGGAAGAACTTTCATGAACAAGCTGTGTATGTCCTAATAAGGAAACAAGCTTTCCTATTTTGACCATCACAATCAACAAGTACACATCTTCATGTAGGTAACAAAGAGATATTCAAGCCAATGGGTCCCTTACTATCTCCGACTCCAGGTTTTAAAGAGTCTCAAAGTGCCACTTAACTTTAGTTCTTTATGAAAACTGTGTGTAGACTTCTTCGTGGCTAAACATCTTCTCTCTAAATCCAGCCTCTCCACTGACTTTCTTCATGTAAGTTTGGTGAATTGTGTCATTGAATTTGTAAAATTTATTCCACCCAGGAGCAAGCTCCCTAGGGCCCTGAGTTGCATAGAGACCTCACTGTGTTTCTGAATGGAACACCAAGGTCTGTCCCAGGAATCTTGGCTTCAGGAGCGCTCAAAGCAGGTATTCCCGGCAGGGGTTTTATGCCCTTCCAATCACATAGGCGAGCCAGGCCGTCTTAAATGTTATGCCAGATAGAAACCATTAATAAACTAAGTGACCCTGGGGGAAGCGACCAGGGCAATTTCAGACTTTAAAAAGCATGTCACAAATCCCACGGCCCTTATCATGGCTGACAGTCAAAACCAGACATCTGGGTCTTCCCACTGGTGAAGGCAGATTTTTCAGTCCAGCTATAAATCAGCTCTATTCTAGACGCGCGTATGGGTTTATCAGTTAAAATTTCACCAGATACATGTTATCCTTTTTAGGAAATCTTAGTGTTCTGTCCCACATTATCAATTTGACAGGGTTACAATTACTGTTATAAGTGATTGTAAACAACACAACATACATTCTTACCCTGAGAAAACAAAATGACATATATGTATGCAATAATATAGTAATATCTTATACACAGAACTTACTTTAGGTTTAAAACACTTTAAACAGCTTAATTTCTCCCTAAATTTTATGAGTTATGAATATAAAGTTAATAATAGATGTTAATACTCAAATTAGATCTGTTGTAATTGACAAAGTGCCAAATATACAATAATGTTGCTCTCAATAGTTTACTTAAAACATCTCATTCAATTTTTTTTCTTAATTTTTCTAAAGGAAAGACATCGGATTAGGTTTGAGCATGGTCAAAACAGTTTATTTACATTGCAATTCTCAGTTTTTTCATACCATATTATTTTTGCTTTTCTCTCTGAACAGTCAAAACATCCGCCATCACATAATGTCATGGGTATACTCAAAAATAAATGAACTGAGGTAAGTTGATCACATATACACTGCTAAATACTCATTAAACTCAAATGTGCATTAAACTCAACAGGGTGGGGGGCTGTGGAAGTGAAAGTGAAACAGTAGCTACTTCAGTGACTACAAACTGAATGGGTGAAAACATCTGAATCCTATTATTACTGGCGAGCTGCTGCAAGAGACAGTTGGACCTACTCTTATTTCATTGAAAAGCTTTGAAAGTGAGGTCCTTTAAAAGGAAACTGATAACGCTGAAAACTTTGCAGTCAATGGAGTTGATTGTTTGAAGTTTATCAGAAAAAGTGCAGTTGGCACATTTCTAAGTTATTCTGAGCCACCTTCCAGGGTGTTTTTGTTTTTTTTTTTTTTTGAAATAGATGATTTCTATGAAAGAAATTTTACATTTGAATTGAAATGTTTGAAAAATCGCATGTCTGGTTAAAGTGAAAAATAAGATAATGAAAAACGTGAATTTTAAATTGAACTCCTTTACAGAAATAATGTAGCAAAATTCTATCAATCTAAGTCATTAGACGCCAACAGGCAGTGTATTTCACATCTTCCTATTTAGAGAATAAAATTTTTCATAAATTCAACAAAATCATTCTCTTTACTTTCAATGACATTTCATTGCTTAATCTCCAAAGAAGGCTTTGAAACGCATAATTATTTTTAAAATTGATGCTTAATGCCTACCAATTTACTTCCTTTCCACGAAAGTGAAAGACCCAAATCTCAGAGGAGTTTTGGAACATTCAAAATGATTTTCATCCATTTATGGTGCTATTGTTGCCATGTCAATGGAAATGCATTTCAAGTTTAAATAACAAGTCACATAAATGAGTCAGATGCTAAGTGAGGATTATGGCTTGCTTCGATTTTATTTTAACCTAAAAGGAAAAAGTGTCTCTAGAGCAGACTGGAGTGGGAAAGCAGGACTAGGGGGGCTTAAATTCATTTTCCTAACCAATTTGTTTACTGATATTCAACACACCTGTTAATCTGTTTTATAACATTTTCATGTGATAAAATTGTGACAGTTAAGACATTAATTGATTTAACAAACACTGATGTGCAAAATTACAGTTGTGCTCTTTTAAGCAGCAGATTTTCATTTGCTTTCTTTGAAGTTGAGTTTTATTATTCCCAAAAAAGAAGACAGACATGAAGAATATTTTTCAAAAGTGAACTAAAGGGAGAGAGAAACAGAGTCATTCTTTTACCTTAATTATCCTCACAAACACGTATTATTATTGCAGCCAGAGAAAGGGACCCCAGAACTGTGAAGACAACATCCAAATGCAGTGAACAAAAAAGATTTATAGTCAATAAGTGATACAGTTTGCATGTGCCCAAAACATTACCTCAGTCTTCACAACAACCCTATTTAACAAAACAAGACAATGCAGAACAGTTACTTTTTTATCCTCATTTTATCAGTTAATAAATTGATATTTAGATGTTTAGAAATTTTGCCCAGTTGCATCACTAATGAATGATGTTGCATTAGTATTCAGAGACCTATTTCACCGATATTAAGCCTTATAGTCCCTAAATTTAAAAAATCTATAATTTAATATGTTCTATTTAATACATAATAAAAATATGTAAATTTCAAAAGTATAAAAGTATGAAAAATAAATATATAAATTTATATATATGGAGAAGAGGAGTGGCAGTGATAAGACTTTTGCTATATATACTTTCAATTTAGTGATTTTACCTTAAAATGAATTTTTAAAGTTGAAAAATTAGAAAGCAGATAATTGCTAAATTAAAATTCATCTCTCAACCCAAAACTCTCCCCTGAATTGCGAGTCTTGAGATTATATATCTCCCTGAAAATTTAGTACATATAAAATATGATGTTGATTTATTATAAATGCTATGTAGAAAATAAAACTAGGTAGTATGAGAAAGGTTGGTAAGAATGGTCTGCTGCGTCTGGCCCAGTAGTTAAGTTCTCACATTCCGCCTCAGTGGCCCAGGGTTGCCGGTTCGGATCCTGGGTGCAGACCTACACGCTGCTCGTCAAGCCATGCTGTAGCAGGCGTCCCACATATAAAGTAGAGGAAGATGGGCACAGATCTTAGCTCAGGGCCAGTCTTCCTCAGCAAAAAGAGGAGGATTGGTGGCAGATGTTAGCTCAGGGCTATTCTTCCTTAAAAAAAAAAAAAACCAGAATGGTTTGCTATTTGAGGTAGGATGTTCATGAAAAACCTTTCTATGATGTGATTTGAGTCAACACCTGAGGGTAGTGATGGAGTAAGCTCTAAGAAACTTCTAAAAGAGCATTCCAGGAAGAATAATTAGTATGTTCAAAGACCTGGAGTCAAGAACATGCTGGACATAATCCAGAAAAAGCAAGGCAGCCAGTGTAGCTGGACACAGTAAACAAGGAGTAAATTTTTAAGAGTGAGAACTGAAAGCACGTGGGAGAAATGTATGCCATGGTAAGAAATTTGGATAATATTCTCAGTGTAATAAAGTGTTTTAGAAGGAATTTGAGCTGAGAATAAAAATAATGACAATTTTTTAAAATATTATTCCAACTGATTGTGAAGAATATGATATAGACGAGGAAGAGTGGAGACAGGGAGAAGTTTGGAGGCGCCTATAGGGGTCTACCTGAAAGGTGATGGTGGCTTAGTGAGGTTATCAGCAGTTAATGTGGTGATACTTAGCCCAGGATATTTGTGGGGAGTAAAGCTAAAAGATAATTCTTGGCGATGGTTGAGATGTGGGATGTGATAAAAAGAAAGGATTTAAGGATGATTAGAAGACTTTTTAGATTGAGCATTGATACCATTTACTGACATGGGGAAGCTGACAGAGCAGCAGATGGAAGTGGAGTTTAAAAATAAAGAGACTGATTTTGGAAATGTTGAGAGTTCATTAAACATACAAACAGAGATGTTCACTAAGCAGTTGGATGGATACTTCTAGAGTTAAAAAGATATAAATTTGGATTCCTCATGATAGACGGAATTAAAGCCCAGAGTATAGATGAAAACAAGGAAATTATTATAGATAGAGAGGAGAGGAGGTCGTAGCACTGAGCCCTGGGACATTTTGATAATTTGAGATCAAGAAGATGAGATAAATCCAGTAAAGGATAATGAAAAGCAGGAGACCAATGAGGTAGCAAGAAAATCAGTGTGTTGATTCTGGAGCCAAGTGAAGAAAGGTTTCATGAAATAGGAGCTAATACACTACATCAAATGATGCTAACTTAGGTGAGATCATGTACTCAGGGACCACAGGATTTAGTGCTTTAGTTTTGTTTCCAGAGTTGCCAAGAGTATTACATAAAACACCAAAACCAAAAATTAAAGAAAGAGAGAGATTTAACTTTACTCTTTCAGTGTGAGGATAAAATCTTCTAAGATACTCGTGGGAGCCATCATGCAAAATTTGATGTATGAGAGAGTATTTGAAATAGGCCTTGAGAGATAAACAAGATTTTAGCAGCTAGAGTTAGTGTGGAGGCATAAGCAAAGGGACAGAGAATAATGGACAGTTTATGAGGGATAATGTATGGAGATGGTGGTTGTGGTAGATTGTCTACAAAGACAGCGACCAATAATTACTTCCCTCTCTGTATGCACATGCAGCTCCGCCCATCAAGAGATGGGTCTATTACCCTCTCTTCTGGCTTGCTTTGCTAGCCTTATGACTTTTAAGTAATAGAATGTCTTCATCCCCTTGGAACTCTGGGTCATTATGTAAAAACTCCAACTCCTCCACCTGCTACAGAGAGAAGACACATGGACATGCCTTGGAAGATACGAGATTCCGAAGAGATAGAGGACTAGCCAGTCTCCAGACATTTTGGTCCACTTACCAATAACCACACGTGAGTAAAGCCATCTTGGATCCTCCAGTCCTAGTTAAGATACCCAAGCTAACACTGCAAGAAGAGACAAACCAATTCTGAGGAGGTCTGCTTGGTTCCTGACCCACAGAATCATAAACAGTGAAGTGGTTAACTTAAGCTACTAACTTTTGAGTAGTTTGTTATGCAGAAGGGGACAATCGATCCAATAGTTGATTCTAAATAGATTAAAATAGTAATTGAATCATATTATGTGAGCACATGAATGAGGTCTAAACTCGAGGTTTATTTCTTACCAAGAAGAGCTTTGAACATATTTTTAATGAAAAATGAGAGAAATATTCAAGGGAATCACCCTATACTATATATCTCTATTTAAGAATTATTGAGTTCAAAAATATCCCGATAGTTTTGGAAGATAGAAAGGAGGAGAAACCACAATGAAAGATAAAACAAGCAGGGATGCCCAATAATTTTAAATTTGTGTTAAGTAAAATCAAATTTAATTAGGATAATGACATTAAAAAACAGTGCATGAGACGGTGTCAAGAGGGCAGTGTAGGCGGACTCTGAACTCACCTCCTCCTGTGGACACAACAAATTTACAACTACTCTTGGAACAACTACCCCTGAGAGAGAACTGAAAACTGGATAAAAAGAACCCCCACAACAAGGGACAGTGCTGATTGAGGTGGAAAAGGCAAAAACTCCTTTCCGGAGAGGGGAAAGCCACCTTCTAGCTTCAACGCATCACAACTGGCCGGGAGCATCCTTAAGGTATGAAGCCTTCCCTGGAGAAGCAGGTGATCTGAGTGGGAGTGCTTTACCACAATAAGCAGCTTTTGGACTCAGCACAACTGAAGCAAGCGTTGTAACACCTGGCTTTACTGGCTATTAACAACAGTGAAGAATACCCCCAGAAAAGCTATTGGACATAAAGGGAAAAAAAAGCCTGCTCTTGATGGACCCACGCACAAATTCGCTGGTTCGGAAAGCAACCTAAAATCACCAGAAAGGTGCACAGTCCTTTGGTGAAAAGAGACTCACTTGATAGGTTCTGGGTGTATCTTGGGGAGAGATGAGACCTCCCTAGGGACTGAGACATTGGTGGCAGCCATTAATATGACCTAGTACAGTCTTGCTGACTCAGACACTGGCAGATGCCATTGTAGTTCTTCCTCTGGTCTGTTAGCACAAGGGTCTGCCCCACCCATGAAAGCACCAATTTAATCCAGCTAAGCCAGGGCAGGCAGCCCACCCTAGGGACTGGCCCCATCCAACAGCAAGCCCTCCAGCAATTTGTGGGCCTGAGTAGGTGGAGTGCCTGGAACCTCCACAGACAGGTGAGTGGGTCCACCTCTGTGAGGCAGGGCATGCATGAGGGGCAGGCCTGTGTCGGTGGAGCATGTGGGACCTCTGCAGTGGGGCAACTGGGTCTGCTTCAGTGGGTCAGGGCATGAGTACGGGGCAGGACTGTGTTGATGGGATGTGTAGCCCTGTGGGCAGTGGGGCTTGTCAGCTGCAACAGACTTGTCCTTCTCAAACAGCCACATAGGGGATCAGCCCCACATTCCAGAGCCTGAAGCAATTGCATGCTCCCATGTCTGGAGCCAGCCCCTCTCAGCTGTACTCCTGAAAGAGCTGTCAACAGCCTTGCAGGCCAGAGGCCTACAGCAATTGAAAGCCCCTGAGCCTAGCAACCAGCCACGCTAGGGGCCTACTCACTTAACAGAAAAATTGTAATAGAAATGTGCTATTAGACCTTACAGCCACCCGTGCTGGGGCTCCCCACAATCAGTAAAGTGACTGAAGGGACCAGAGCAGCCACACAGAGCTAAGCACTACCATCAGCTGGCCAGGGGGACAGATGAACCTCTCCAGGCACCAGCAGCAAGAACAATCTTGCCACAACAGAAGGACATACATAGCCCACACAGGGGGCATTCCTGGAGCAATTGGAACTGGTGACAAGAGGGAGGCACACTGCTAAGTCTCATAAAGCAATTCTTACAAAAGGCCACCTCTCTAAGATTGGGAGATGTAGCTGACCTACCTAATACATAGATAGAGGAGACAAAGGAACACATTCCAAGTAAGGGAATAGGACAAAACCCCAGAAAAAGAACTAAATGAAACAGAGATAAACAATCTACCTGAAAGAGTACAAACTAAGAGTCATAAGGATGATTACTGATTTTATGAGAATAATGGATGAACTCAGTGAGAACAACAACAAAGAATTGGAAAATACAAAAAAGAACCAACCAGAAATGAAGAGTACAATATTGGAAATGGAAAATTCACTAGAGGGACACAATAGCAGAGTGGATGATACAGAAGAACAGATCAGTGAGCTGGATGAAAGACTAAAGGAAATCACCCAAGCTGAACAAATAAAAGAAAAAAGAATTAAAAAGAAAAAGGGCCATCTAAGGGACCTCTGGGACAACATCAAGCGCACTAACATGCATATTATAAGTGTCCCAGAAGGAGAAGAGACAAAGGGGCAGAGAATCTCTTTGAAGAAATAATAGCTGAAAACTTTCCTGATCTAAGGAAGGAAACAGACATCCAGGTACAAGAATCACAGAAAGCACAAAACAAGATGAACCCAAAGAGACCCACACCAAAACACATTATAATTAAAATGTCAACAATTAAAAATAAAGAGAAAATCTTAAAAGCTGCAAGAGAAAGGCAACAACTTACATACAAAGGAAACCCCTAAGACTATCAGCTGCCTTCTCAGCTGAAACCCTACAGGCTCAAAGAGAGTGGCACAATATATTTACAGTGCTGAAAGGAAAAACCTACAGCCAAGGATACTCTACTTAGCAAGGTTATCACTCAGAATGGAAGAAGAGATAAAGAGTTTCCCAGACAAACAAAAACTAAAGGACTTTATCACCAAGAAACCAATTTTACAAGAAATGCAAAAGGGACTTATGTAAGTGGGAAAGAGAAGACCACAATTAAGAATAAGAAAATTATCCAAAAAAAAGGCAATAATGTCATTGGTAAAGGCAAAAATGCAGTAAAGATAGCAGATCAACCACCTATAGGAGATAATATATGGTCAAAAGACAAAAGTACTAAAATTATCTCTTTCTGTGATAAGAGGGTAACAGATACACACACAAACAAAAACAGGTTAGATATGATATCAAAATCATAAAATGTGGGAGCAGGGGAATAAAAGAGCTGAGCATTTAGCAAGAGATCAAGCTTAAGAGACCATCAACTTAATATAGATTGCTATATACGTACGTTATTACATATGAGCCTCATGGGAATCAAACACCAGAAACCTATAACAAATACACGAAAAATCAAGAGAAAAGAACCCAAACATAATACTAGAGAAAGCCATCAAACTACAAGGGAAGAGAGCAAGAAAAGAAGAAAGGAACAGAGAAGAACTACTAAAAACCCAGAAAAAAAGTAACAAAATGGCAATAAGTACATTCTTATCAATAGCTACTTTAAATGTCAATGGACTAAACGCTCTAATCAAAGAGGGTTGCCGATTAGATAAAAAAAACAAGACCCAAATATATGCTACACACAAGAGACACACTTGAGACCTAAAGACATTCACAAACTGAAAGTGAAGAGATGGAAAAAGATACTCCAAGCAAAAGGCAATGAAAAGAAAGCTAGAATGGCATACTTATATCAAACAAAATAGACTTTAAAACAAAAACTGTAACCAGAGACAAAGAAGGTGACTTTAACACTCCACTTACATGAATGGATAGATCATCCAATGACAAG